>NW_025223857.1:4507241-4994645 GCF_014066325.1 Apis laboriosa
TTTTTTTTTTTTTTTTTTTTTTTTTTTTTTTTTTTTGCGATCACGCTGGTGCTAGAATCGTAAAGTTTTTTCCCCCCTATTAACGTTTTTGACGCAAGGAGTTGCCGCAGTTTCTATTTTTTTGATTGCTTGTTTGTAAGAGATTGAAACTTGATAATCAGAAAAGATAAATTTTCATGGAAGAAATATCTCGTTAAGAAAAGATAATAAAAATAAATGAAAATAATAATTCAGAAGAGCAGTAAAAAGTTTTATGTAGTTTTATATAGTTCTATATATAAGATTTAAAATAAGTTAATTTTTTTTTTTTTTTTTATTTAATTAGGCGGAAGACATTAAGCGCAACCATAAGTTTAAGAGTTTTATCAGGTGTTAGCATATAATAATCGTATTCTATGAGTTTCTTTGTTAAAGGAATTGGTAAAGGAGATCGTTTAAAATAAGCGGGTTGAATAAAATGATGAATTATAAGAAAGTATTGAATTTGTTGCAACATTTGTGCAAAAATGCGCAATTGCGTGAAATTTGCTCACCTTTTGAAACTTATAAATGAAAAATATCAGATCAATTTTTCGTTCCCTCTACGTTATTTCTAATAAGAATTAATTCAATTCAGAATAAAATGATAATCGTGTGCTCAATGAATATGTTCCGTGTATTGCAGATGCATCGAGGCGAAGATGCTGAATCGTGTACGAGAAAGAATTATTATTCTTATGGATTATTGTTATAATATCACGGATAACACAAATTATAATTATTATAATACAAATAAGTATATATCGAAGAATATATGTATAAATAAATATTACAAAAAGCGATGATCGATAGAGAGATTCAAAATCGAAAATCTCGTCTCGATATCAATTTTAATTAACAAATAATCGCGGAGGACAAGGAATAATTAATCAGACCAGATGGGTGTGCGGACACGTGTTAAACGGTCATTCTGAAAGGACAGTTAAAGTCAAGGATGGTCATTTTCACCAACGGACGATTTTATCAACCCCTCGCGAGCTGTAAATTAATGACGAACTACCTGATCTTGCCTCTGGAGAATTCTCGGTGCATGGATGGTTTTATCATCCTTTGCCGATCGATCCATCGTGTCCACGCATACATTATCCGTGCTATTAATTAATTTGCAGGTACGCCGCTTCGGATACGCATTGTATCGTAATATATATTATAATATAATCAATAGGATGGCGCGGAACAAAAGGATAATTCATTAACCGTTATCGATGGTTAATCGAATCGAAAGAGGCTGAATACATTCGTTCCACGACGAAAAGAATCAAAGGCACGGTTGGTTAATCGATCACGGTGAGTAATTTTTCATCTCGCTGCTATAAACACGCGTGCAATTAAAATCATTACGAAAATCGCTCGGACTTTGTGCAATTCGTTCGATGGAATACATCGATTGATTCATCGAAACGAAAATAAAAAAAATGCGGTGAATTTTTCGATGTTGAATAAACCGATCGATAATAAATTAAAATCTTTATCTCTGTTCGAAATAATTAATATAACAGTTGTGTTTTTCGCTCCACTTCGTTCGAAATTGCTAAGAGTTTATTAATCATTAATCTCTCGAAGTAATTACTTGGACAATTTTCTGAACGGAAATGGAAAAATTGTTTCTCGACATAGCATTTAAATCTGATTAGACGCTTCAACAAATTTTGAAATATTTTGTTATTTTCATCATCACAGTTCTGCGCAAATTGAACCAGCAAATGGGAGAAAAGTTATGCATAAATATATCGTTAATCGTTAATCGTTAGTTCTTCGCGATTTCCCGTTTTCGGATATTGAAACATTGAGCTAAAAAGATAATTAGAAACGCGAAAGGTTAAATAGAAACTAGTCCTTTTTTGCGAAGGATAGCTCCTTTGACCACGCGATCCTGCCGCATTTCGCCACATCGCATCGATCCCCCATGAGATAAGCAGTAGTTTGCCCAGCCACTGAGACGATCGACGTTAATCGAAGTCGGGTAACCGCGCGTTTACAGCTAAGCGACATGCAACTAGTGTCCGTTGCGGCCGCGACCCCGAAGCGACGCAAAATAAGAAAAACGGACGAAGGGAAACGAAGGAGAAGAAGTGGCGAAGAAAAGCTTCGTTGCAATTGAAAAATATTCTTCTACTTTCTATCAAACTTTC
Organism: Apis laboriosa; assembly: GCF_014066325.1. Classification (NCBI taxonomy): domain Eukaryota; kingdom Metazoa; phylum Arthropoda; class Insecta; order Hymenoptera; family Apidae; genus Apis; species Apis laboriosa. The sequence continues at coordinate 4,509,413 of NW_025223857.1, forward strand.
AATTCAATTTTACTATTGTTTAATGGAATAATGAAGAAGAAAGGAGAAACTCGGTTGAATGAATAGAAATGCATCATATGTTCTCCCTTGATATCCAGAGAATATCTTCGAACAGATACGCTAAATAAAACGTTTGAAACGCGTGAAGAGGGAATGCAGAATAATCCGATGGCAGGATATATACTGGAAGAAGCGAATAGAGGGAAGAAAAATGGCGTATCGCGTAGAGCGCAGAGGTGAGCAAAGTCGGACGTGCTGTCTCGTAAATTTCGCATGCACCCGTGTCGTTGGATGCGGTAAGCCGTGTAATGCTCGGCGCTGGCCACGGGGGGACGTATCGCGCGCATAAAAATGAGTGAACTCGGTGCATTAAGCCGAGTAATGGGCGCCTTTGGGAGGAAACAGCAGCATAGGCGCCGCAGCCTAGGTGTAATACGCCATGACAAAGTGGCGCGTCTGGCCTGTTGCGACGAGAGGATATAGCTCGGCCTGCCTCGATATCCTTGACCATCGTGTCCGGCCCCGTTCTACGGAGCGGCAGCAGCACGCGTTGTAAGAAAGCGTATCGCCGCGCGTCCCGTGTTGCTTGAACTTGGCGGAATAATTAATTCGATCGATTCGAGCCGCGCTCCGGCAATTAAACCGGAGTGTCAGTGTGCACTGATAAAGTAAACACTTCTAACGGGCCGGGTTGATATTACATAAATTTATATACGTCATAGGCCAGGATCGGAGCATCGCGCGGCGTGGAATCGTGGTAATTTACACGTGTAACCGTGGATTCGATCCATCTATGATTGGATTAATAAGTATGGAAACAATATTCTCCTATTATGTAACATATCGCGTATACATATCGCGAGTTCTGTAAACTGTATAGTTTGATTAAGCAATATCGAAATGGCAATAACGTACAATACAATACACGTGTAACGATTTTCGATCACCAGAAATGCGAGAAAATGTCCGAGGTTTTCTTTCCTTACCGAATAACGAAGAACGTTTCGCCGCGAGCGATGGAGAGGTCAAGAACCGTTGCTAGCTTACAATATTTCAACTTGTTGCGGTGTGTGGTATACTAGATTCGCGATACGCTAGAACGAACAACGTTACACACGCATCGAGTTCATCTATCGTGTCTATCGTTTTCGAGCGTGTATCCTGAATAGCTACGATACGCTATGACTACGATAATCTCGCGAATTTTCCGAGACTCTGGATGGAATCGACGATTAGCTCGTTAATAGGGGCACGATGAGGTTGAGGTGCAATAATTTGATGGTGTGAACGGGTTATTACGGTTTACAGCGCCCTATTCATCAAGGGCGGAAGGCATTTTGTCGGATCGTCGCAAATAACCGTCGTACACGGCACGACAAAAAGCGCGCCACTTCTAAGCGCTACGAGATTCCCCCTTGTACGGTTAGAAACCTGTGCGCCCCACTATCGGCGCATACGATTGCGCATGCGCGGTTGCCGTGCGCCGGCCGCGTTGGCGCCAACCGGCGCGGCGGGGTTCCACTTTGGCCATGGTTCGCGCAGTCAAAGGCACTTTTTCGCGATTGTTTGCGGAAGAAGGACGCGGTTCGAAACCAACCGGGGCCTTGTAGAAGTTTTTACCGCGACCATGAAAGCGGCGTGCGATCGTTCTTTTACATAGGATCCTTTCCCGTTCCGATGGAATACTTGCCGCGAAAAGCCGCTCGTGTGAATCGCATTTTGCCGCGCTTTTCGCGCGCGCGGAAGGGAGCAACCACCAGTGCATCGGTTCAAGAGGCAGAGGCACGCGGATAGAGAGTGGGATTAATTGTTTTCTTTGTACCGCGAAGGAAGCATCATAGGCGCCACAGCTCCACATTTGGAACGAATTAATTAACAATAAGTCTGTTACCGTAAGTGGACTCGTCGGATTTAATTAGCGCTCGAGGGTTCTCCGTCGTCTTTCAATACTGTTGACGGGAAAATCAAGATGGCGGAAGTCATTAAGTTTAATGCGAAATCCTCGAGGGTCTTTAACGATATTGATGCTGAACTGTTACTTTTATAATCCCGCGGGATCGATCAAAAGAACTTTTCTGATGAAATTTCCTCCTTTACAAAATGGCGACCTTTGTCGCGCAAGCGTATAACATTAACTTTTCGTCAATAATGTTCACAAGTGTCAAAGGATTTGAAATACGATTATCGTCACCCGTTTCGAAAGTAAAAAAAAAAAAAGAAAGAAAGAGGCGCAATACGTATGCATCATGAGCCGAGCACGCGCGCATCGCAACGTTATCGAATTCAACTGACGATTACCGGTTTTATCGACGATAAATAACCACGACACTATGTTGTAATCTCGTGAAATGTAAATGGTGGCCCGAGTGAAATAGTAATTATAAATTTTTCCTGCGTCGCAAAACGTTGGCGCTGGTCAACGTAGATGCCGCTTTTGTGTCATTATATATTACACGAGGCCATTTGCACTTCTCGGCCGGACCGTAATCCGCGAGACACGGACATGGAAAACGCGATACGTATGCGAATGAGCCAATCCTGCCCCGTACATAAATTAGAATATAACTCCCGCGGCTGAACGCGTCTAAGAAATTGCATTTTCTCTCCGCGAGAATATTGAAAGCATTATAAAAAATCTTTACGCGTGCACGCTCGATCGTTCGAACGGTTGCTCATGAATATTTATTCGCGGCAATAACTTTTCTGTCGGCGCGTCTATACCATCGCGACGATTTGCTGACGATCCATGAGTCGGGTAGAAATGTCATGAAACAATGTTGTTTCTAGTAATGGGAGGTGTGGATATGTTTGTGATTTCATATGTTGTCGAATGTAGATATTTCCAATGTATTTTTATTATCTAGTTTTATTTATTTATTCATTTTTTTTTGATCGATGTTTCCAATAGATTGCTATTTGCGGTTGCCAATACCAGTAGACGATATGTAAATGATAATGATGATTTTATGGAATATGATGATTATTAAGAACGATTTATAACGATCGTTAAAATACTACGTTTTGAAACAAGAATTCTTTGAACAAAGAATTTATGATCGACTGGAAAATTAAAAAAAAAAAAAAAAAAAAAATTATAAAAATTCTTATTATAAAAGATTCGTGGAAAATTGAAGGAATCCCTAATAAGGATATTTCGCAAGGAGAAAATCGCTTTGGGAAATTTACTTTGAAACAAGAAGGAAGGAGAAAAGAAGAGGGAGGTATAACAGGAAATAATAGGAAAAGTAATGAGAAGCGGGTTTCCCCCCCTAGAGGTTAAATTAAACAAGATTCTTTCGTCCCTCTATCTTCGTTCGCCCATCTTGAATTTATTTGTCTCGCTCAGGAATCAAGACGCTTTACATTTCATGCCGCATAAATTGTACGTTAACTATAGATGGAAGAAGGTCCGATATTCACCGTGAAACAAGAGCAAGAAGTATTATAAGAATGAAACAGCAAGAAGAAACGGTCCTTTATTAAGTACTCTTGCTTTTAAACGGCTTTCAAGCCCGAGTAAAAACTTGCCCTCCTTGTAATCTTATTAATCAAACACCTTTGCGTCCCGAAATTGGATAATAATTCAATCGCGAAATTTTTACGAAATTTTAATCATCGCAATAAATTAATCGCGCTTCCACTTCGAAAAATCTTCATTGTCATCTCGTCTGTATAACACACGACGATTTGATCATTTTATCGATCAAACATCAAATTTAAAATTTGATCGCGCATTAAATACAGGAATCTCTCCAACCAATCGGATTCGAGTCCAAAATTCCTCTCGAGAATTTAATTATCGATAATCGATCTTGGTGAAAATTTTCCCTCTTGACAAATTATATATCCTCGTTCTCGGAGGATATAATATTCAACCGGAGAACCGTTTGATGCCTAAGATTGATGCGACGTTTCTTACTTCTCCATCCCCCGCTCGCTTCAAAATGTAGTACCATTAAAAAGTGACTCCCTTGCTTCCTCCCCTCGCCTCCCCTCTCCTCCCGATCCTCCCCTTGGCGAGGCCAGACGGCGTGTGCACGAGCGTTCGAGCGGATAGTCGAAAAGTAAAAGGAAAAAAGTAAAAGATTGCGCTCGTTATTCAGCGTATCCCGTTGGGCCCCGTGTAGATGATTTCACGCCGTGACACGGCTGCTCGACGAAAGGTGCGTTAAGTGTTGCATTCGATGCAGCCGCAGCCGCGGCGCTCTTTCGAGAGCGCCCTCCTCGTGACGGTGCACGGTGTTCGAAAGGAAGTTCCTTAACCGCGGGTGTGGTTACTGGGGTGTGCCTGCGCGCTCTCGTCGAAGAAAAGGGTGAAAATGTTTTCACGGAACGATGGAACCACTCCCATCCTATCCCATCCCCGCGAGCATTATTTATCGCAGGGAAGGAGGAAAAATAGCATAAGGATAAAAAGAAGAAGAAGAAGAAGAAGAAAAAAAAAAGTCGTTACTTTTTTCGCGAGTCGCGAGTTTGAGATTTTTTCGACACCGATGCAGCACCTCCTTTGAACCGATATAATCATCTAAAAAGAAGGAAGAAACCTTCCTTCTTGCGGTGAAATACACTCCGTTTGAATTTTCATGGCGGATATTTTCGCGGCTGGGGGGAAGACCGATAACTCGACGCAAGTGTCACAAATGTCATCGCTATTTCTTTAATTACTTTAATCGAGCTTTCGAGATCTTTTCGACGAGAAAGTGCAAAATCCAAAGGGACGAGCGTTAGTAAATAACCAGCCAAGAAAACCTTGTTCCGCCTATTCGAACCGGCAATTTTCATTACCCGGGTGAAATTTCTTGGAAATCTCGAACGCGCTCTTCGAATCGCACCCCCTTCGCGGGTATTCAAAGTATCGAGAACAAATCCATTTAGCTACATCAGAAAATGGACCGAATGCGCTTGTCCTCCGCGCAGAAAGGCAAGCCGCCTGTTCCCGCGGGTGTTGGGGAATATCCAGGAATAGCCGGTGTCACGGGCAAATTTAACTAGCCGCATATCAATAGCCGGCGAGAGCGGAATCGCCGCGGGCGCGCGATCGAGAGAGAGCCCCGTTGTTGGAAAAAAAAAGGAAAAACGTTCTCGGTCTGCAGCCTCCGCCACCGGTGTCGGTTGGGGTGCGCCCGACGAACGAAAGGGGGAAGTGTGACGGTAGCCAAGTCCTCATTAGCGCATTCCGCTGCGACGCCCGCGACTCAAAGCGTCGTAAAAACGGCTGAGATGTAGCGAGGACGGAGACGAGAGATCGAGGAAGGGGGAAGGATGGAAAGAGAGAGAGAGAGAGAGAGAGAGAGAGTGTGTGTGTGTAGCCGTGGAATCGAGCTGCTCAAACGTATCCACCCCGCACCACCTCCTGATAGAAAGGGGAGGATGGCCTCTCCTTCGCTCGAACTCGTTACCACTCTCGTTCCTCTGCCGTTTCGTCGCGTCTATTTCCGAGATGATGCTTCCCTGTCTCTGGCGCGGAGTGTGCGCGTGTGAGCTTCGCCTCGCCGATTCTCCGGGGAACGCTCGATTATTCTGCGAATGGTTTATCGAGAGGGTTTCAGTTTCGTCGATCGAGTGGTTTGGCAAGCGATGAGGCCTCAATCGTGTTTTTTGTCGCGATTCGGTATAGGGGGGGATAGGATTTCGGAGTGGGGGGTTAACAATAAAATGTTCCATCTCGCGTCTAGGTTTTTTTTTTTTTTTTTTTTTTTCATTGAATACCGTATCATTTTTCCTCTATTTCCAAGGATACTTTTTTTATTTATCTTTAAACTCGATTATACGAAATATCTTTTAGAGGTATTTGATAACACTTTACATCTAACAAGTGTAGTAACGTAACGATCGAATCAATTTCCATATCGAATTACAAGAATATCGGAAAATATTCAATAGCTGTACATCCTGTCGATGTTGAAGAGAAACGGGGGAGAAAGAGCGCCTCTAAGAGCCTCGAAGCCTTGGAAGAAGGAAAGGAAAGAATTAATTAACCGTGGATTAGGCCGCGAATAGACGGTGTTCCCACGGATAAAAAGTTTCACGACGTCTCAGAACTTCCTGGATCGTGGCAGCGAGGAGGATCTCGAGTCCGGACGATCTCGTAACCAAGACGAGCCGAAGAGAAATCTGGGTGATTTATGGGGAGGGAGAGAAAGGGGAGACGGCGAGGACGACCACGACGACGACCACGACCACGCTCTCGCGCCCTGACGGAGGGACGGAGAGGACGGCTCGAGTCCCTTATTCGTCGGCCTCTTCTTTCTGCGGTGGCTTAAATTCATGTAGCGTGAGAGTGTTTATAAATACGGGAAGCCGGGCGGATTTGTCAAGTCGCGCGCGCTCGTTTCACTCGCCGGATCGAGGAACGGAGACGAGGGACACGTGTTACAAGCGACGAAGGAGAAAGTATCGCGATTCCCGTTGCTTTCGATCGTATCGGCCTTACGACCCTCTTTGATCTTGCCTCTTCTTGCTCCTCTTTTTTTTTTTTTTTTTTTTTTCGTTCTCGTTTTGTTGCTTACTCGCTTATTTATTTTCATTTTTCACGCGCAAAATATTTTTATATCGCTTGTGGGGGAAGGAGGGGGATGGAATTAATTTAATTATTTTAAAATGAATGGAATTTGGAAAGATGGGTGGATCGCAGAAAATGTCGTAATCCAAAATTTGTATTCAGAGAAATGGAGATATTATCTATTGAGAAACATATAAGAGTTAAGAAAAATCGTTAATCGTATGTAAACAAGAGGGAATATAGATAAATAATCGAGAGGAAAATGAATAAGAAGGAAAATTGAAATGGATCTGAAACAAGTTATCGATTAAGATGGAAATAACGTTAAAGAAATAATAGTTCTTTTGATAAATTAATTCTTTAATTTTTATGAATTCCGATAAATGTAAAAAAAAAAATGATTATACGTATCATATCGAGTGAATAAGTAATATACAAGTAATTGAATATGGATCAGTTTTTATATATATATGTTTTTTACGCTCCGCTAATGGTAAATTAATTATATCGTTGCAAGGTTGAATAGCAAGTATGTTAACGTGATATATTATTAAAGATATCTTTATAAATTTATTGAAATGTATTGAAAAACTTCTTTATAATGCAATCTGTTTGAACCTTGAACTCGTAATTAACTCGTTATGCGTTAATTCTCAATGCACGTGTATTAAAATCAATCACTCCATATCAATCCATCTTGTATATTATAAATTATTCTCGTCGTACACGACACACAGATCGCACAATTGCGTATTTCTAATTTAAATAATTTGTTTAAATTACATTCTCCACGATAAGAAGATTTAAATTTTAATCGTTATAGACAGTAAAGATTAACAATTTTAGCATAAAGAAAAATTAGTGGCGGGGATTAGAGATCGTATGCATCGTTGCGATGTCCTCCTCACGAGCAGGTGATGATCTACGAAGATTGATCCACGTTGGGCGGACACAGACGATGACGCGTCTTGTCGCAGAGATGTTCCGCCTCTCTGTGCCTTTAATACGACTTGTCGTCGCCTATCTGCCAAGTAAATCAGCAATAAAAATATCTCGGCGAAGAAAGCAGTAAAAAATATAATTAGCACGTCTAACATTATTCACGGTTACCGTGCTCGTAGATGCTTGATATTTTACACGCCTTTAAGGCAAATCTAAGGAAAATATAACGCGCAATTTTTTATCGACTTGCCCGCGTCTATCTAATTAACGCTTCTTACGATGTTGATTTATTTATATTTAACAATGCCTCCATCTGTCGATCACATTGTCGATCCATCAATCTTTCTGTAAATATTCTTCGTTGCAAAATTCACGGAATCAATTCTCCAAGTAAATTACGAATAAATCATCACCACCTTCTAATATCCACCAACTATTCAATCTCGTAAAAGATACGTTTCATCATTTCGAAAGTCATTTCAAACTTTCCGTCTTTCGATTGCTTACAAAACAAAATTCGGAAAAAACAAATTTTTAATCGATCTTGCAAGCAAATTACCGATAGATCACCATCATTCTCGTCTAATCCACGATCTATCCACCAACCCTTCCAAGTAATCTCAAAAAAGACGCGTTTTAATTCCACCCCAGATGCGTTGCAACGCCTGCGCAGCGGTGGTGCAGCGGGCAGCTAGAACGCAGAAAAAAGCGAAGCTAACGAGCATCTTTGGCAAAGATTACCGCTACCCCGCTCGGTCAGAGAATTATCTGGGCCTCCCTCGTCCGCAGGCTCGGCCGTATAATCATGCCGTATTATTCACCCCTCCCGCACCCTCTGTACACCGGGATCGAAGCAACCGAGCATCAAACTGGCTTACGTTTCCTACCAGTGGCCAACACGAGCAAACACGACCGCAAAACGTTTGTGTTCGCCGCGCCGACTTCGTCCCTAAAATAAACGATGGAAGGGGGAGTGGAGGAGGGGGAGTGGATAAAGAGGGAAAATAGAGATGGAGGGGTGCGGAAGGATTGGCTCTCGAGGGCGGTCATGAATGTAACACCGCGTCACGCATCGGTGAGATTGAAATTTGTAATGTTCGGTACACACGACCGGTCGTGGAAAGTGAACGGCTCCGTGAGGAGGGGAGGATTAATCGGTTACAAGGGGATGATACGGGTCGGATGTTTGTTTGTCGGTTTATTTGTTTACTCGATGGATAGGATTTGTTAGAAACGATACGTGTTAACAACAAGTGTAAATAGAAGAGTAGGAAATTCACGAAAGCGAAGAAATTTATCGATCTTTTCATCAACCTGTCGAATATCGATCCTCCTTTTCGATCCTCTAAATTTTTTCCTTTCTCCTGAACGGCGTCCGTCCATTCCAGAGATCCATTTCGAGAGCAAGAAAAACGCCAAAAAGAAAACGTGTGTTCGACAGAGAGAAGAGATCACACGACAGAGAGAAAACACAATTGCGCGATTACGCAAATCGTTTAAACGATCAAAAATTGAGCGCGGTAATGATGAAATCGGTCGCGTGAACGCGTTATTACGCGTTTCTTCGAATCGAGGCCCGTCGGTGAGGAGGACGACGATCTCTCCTCTGCCTCGTAGGGAGGCATTATTTCAACGAGAATGCCATAAAGACCGAAGAAAAGTCACGCTAGACGACGGTCGTAAATTAATTTAGGAAGCGTCCCAACAATCGGCTGTTGTTCCGTTCCTTCGAGCCGAGCCCCGGTGCGAGGGATGTGAACGTGCAATAACTCATAAATTCCGCTTCCTTGTTTTACGCGCTCGTGTCTGGCTCGTCACTTGGTTAAGGCGATCATTGTCACGGGGCCTGGAAAAGGGACCGAACGGACAAAGTGTCGAGAAGTTTTACCGCTTTATTCGTTTATTGCACACCGATCCGATCGAATCGTGTGGCGGAGAATTAAAGAGAAGAAAGGAGAGAAGACGGATTTGTGATCGTTCGAAAGTTGTTGCGTTGTAAAGATTGGTTGTACGGTTTGGATTTTTTTTTTTTTTTCTTTTTTTCTTTCTTTTGAAAGAAAATTGGACGAAGACAACGTGGGAAAGTATTTACGAGCTGCTTCTACGGCCATAACTTCGGCACTTTATTTGCGGCTGGGTTTCTTTTACGAGATTCCTTGGATTTCTATTAACAGGGCTGTTCGGCGTGGTGTTTGAAACAATCGTGATTAGGTTGTTAAGTAATTGCGTAAGGATAATTTTATCTCGAAGTAGCGTTATTAGAGGGGTTTTTTTACAATTTTAATTTCTAATTTAAATTATGGGATGTTTCCAGTTTTTACGTTTTTTTTTTGGTTTTTTTAACATTCTGAAAATATTTTCAAGAATTTTATTTCATTTTATAATTAGATATTTAAAAAGATATATATTTATAAGTTTTATATTCCCTATTACACGAGGATGAAAATGAAAGCGAGTATCCTGTTGAAGTAACGAAAGAGTACGTTACTAATAAATTCTCCTACGCGATTCCATTTCTATTTCGTGATATGAATTATCATCAAGAGGACCCTTTGTCTCATCGTTCAAAACGTGAAATTCAATTTCTTCGAAACGACACCTCATTCGACCTCATACGAAAAGAACGTAAAGAAAAGAACAGCAGCGAAAACCAACAAAAGAAAAAGAGTTCGATGAAAGAGAAACCCTACTATCGAAGAGCGCCACCACCGGCCTTACTTCTCAAACAAACGAAAAAACAAAAGAAGAAAAAGTGAACCAGAGAAAAAACCCGTAAAAAAAAAAAAAAAAAAAAACCAAAAAAAAAAAAACACGAACCGATCCCGATCTTCGAGGTCCCGCCCGAATACTAATTACCGCATTAGCGGCACGGCCATTCCCAATTTGTCTTTCGCGAAACGAACATTTTCCTTCGCGCGTTCCACTCCGTTTAAATAGTTATAAATAAGCCCTACTGAATGGCGGGCCGCGGCGGCACTCTTGGCAAGACCCCCGTGTACACACACACACACACACACACAGAGGGGAGAGCTTTTACCTGCGCGAGCCTAACCGTAAAACCTGGTCTGATATACGATTTCGCGCGATATTAATTGCACTGCTAACAGCATCCGCCTTTTTACCCCGGACAACAACGGCCGCCACGGTGCGCACGAGAGCTGGCATGCCCGGTGCCCGTGTAAAAGCGGAGAATTATTGCCACAGGAAATTCAATCAGACTTGCCCCACGGCTTGATATTCGCCTTGATTTTCCAGCTTGTAAGCAGGCACCGTTCACCCGCCCTCCCCCTTCCTCACCCCACTCCCGCGTCACGTTCCACAACCATTTGATCCACCGATATCTTCGTTAAGGCAACGCTCTTCACATCGGCGAATCGGGTCTGCCGACTACAATGCCGCTCGCGGGATCCCTCTGTGTGTGCCCAACACGCGTAATTACGCGCGAAACTGATAAGATCGATCCGGTGCCTATCATCCCGATCACCCTTCGATTTCATGCCGTATCGATTCATCGGGGTGGTGGCGCGCGCGCAAGAGAGAGAGAGAGGGAGAGGGAGAGAGAGGGAGAGAGAGAGAAGGAGAGGAGTCGGTGGTAGACGCGTGTCGGTGTGCGTCGGTCTCCATTCAATTTCGGGGCGAGAATATAGCGTAGTAGGAGGAGGGTTGGTGAAAGGATTGGCCGGTTCGTTAGCGGACGAGAGAGAATTTTCGACGAGGTGGGACGAGAGGGCAATCGGGGCGTAGGATCTGTGGAAAAGTCTCTCGATCGTGATTGTCGGCGACGAGTACGCTCCAAAGAGGACACTCGAATAAGGGATACTCGATGACGATGACGACGATGGCCTTTTATTGTGGGAATTTCTTCGCGCAAGAGTTCCTTCGTACGTGAGTTGTTTCTAATTCCGATATTTCTAATTCGGAACGTTTTTCCAGATCGTACCAATTAATACAATAAGAAGAATCGTGAGAAATTATATTAAATTTGTTTCCTCTTCGTTTTTCCCCGAATAATTTATGGGATCTGTTATCGTATCAATTCGAGGTTGAAACGTAGAAACGTAGAAGAAACGTTGGAAATGAAAGAAGTAAACGAGACTTAATTATAAATTAATAAAAATTCTCACCTCCTACTTGCCTTATCGAAACACCATTCGCGAGCTCGTGAATGGGGCAAATTACATTTATCCGCGACCCCGCGACGAATCTCTTTTTTTTTGTATCAGGCAAAGAGAGAAGAAATAAACGCACGACTCCCGCGATGTGACCAACTTTTCCCACAGTTAATAAAGCTATTAACTTTATCTCGGAGGCCGAAACTCATCCGGATAGGTACCCGACTACACCGGGCGAATATAATTCAAGTTGTCGTCTTATCCGGACGGACATCTACGGGCCAGCGCGAACTATGGGCTTTTAGGTCGACAGGGAGTTTGGCCCCATGGTCGCGTGGCGTTTTACCTATGCCCGACCCGCACAAACGGCATTGTCAGGCCCCGTTGGATCCCTAGAACGCCCGTGCTACGGTTTTAAACGCTATCTGATGAGCCGTCCACCCCAATAAGCCTTGGCCATTGTCGAGCCCCTTAACAGGAATCGTACCGAGCAAGCACTTTCCGCCAGGTAAACGAGATATGACTGGATATTTCGTCAGGGGAAACTGGAAATAAGTGGTTCTTGTTGCCTCGTGATTCCTTTTCCTGTTTCGGATATATGCGACGTGAAATCCGTTTCACGGTTGAATTTTAAATTTCGATTTCAATTTGAACAATCGAAGTTATCGTCCAATTCGAATATTTGAAATTTTAAGTTGGGACAAAAGTTTCTATTCTATTTCCATTTACGATTTTCACAAGCTCGGATCTAATCGTGTTCTCTTTGTTTTGGCGAGTATCGACGGAAAAATCTCGTTGTAAAGCTTGGGGATTCCCCAAGATCTTCTCGACAATTCAATAATTTTACACCAGCGTGTAGAAAGTGGAAGCTGGACAATCGATCGCCGCCATCTGGTGGCACGGTTATGGTGGTCGATAATCGCTTTTACAGGGTCTGATAAGCCCCGCGGCTTGTTTGCCCGAGTAAAGGAGACTTTCCGCGAAAAAGGTGGAAATGGGTAGCGCGTGCTATATTCTTCGACCGAAGGTATTATCCGTGGTCACAATGGCGGACGAGTGGAAAAGGGCGTTCTCGGTGCCGGCTGGCTGGTAATGACATTTAAGAAGGACAAATTTTCACCACTTTCAAATGACTGGATTACAGGATCCAGGACGAGTACCGTTTCGGTACCTTTTCTTCCCTTATGGCACGGTTGAACGGAACTCCAAGTTGTTAAAGATGACCGCTCTCAACGTTTTTCGACAGGTCAAAAATGATTGATTCTCGAAAAGGTTGAAAAAGGTTTTTCAAATTCTAAGAGAGAAAGAATTATTCTGCGAACGATTTAGCTATTACTTAGATAGGTTTCAGGCTATATCTTAGGTAAGGCTTTTGTCCGATTTATTTAGGAAACTTATGTTTATGAATATCTTCAAGTCAGTCTCATAAAGTTTTTCATACGTTTTTACCCGGAGATTTACATCTCAAACAAAATCTCATTTGTCTTGAAAATAAAAGGATCGAGCGAACGAAAGCTGGATTATTATATTACTCACCGTACCAAGTTCTCAAGATACTCGCCTCGTTTCTCGCCCTCGTTCCGAATATCGCGCTCGAACCCGCTTAATTATCGCTCGAGCATTAAAGACGTATCACATTGTTGCCGAGTAGACGCGGCGATCAAAACACGATATCCAACCCGAAAAAACGTTACAAAAGGGATGCAGGAAGTGACCCTTCAGGAAGTTTCACAATTTTTGACAGCCATCCTCTCTCTCTCTCTCTCTCTCTCTCTTCTCTCTCTCCAACCTCTTCTCCCTCCCTCCCTTTCATTTATAAAACGAACGTCCAAACGAAGGAAACAAGCCGCATAAATACATCTTTACGCGTGGCGTGGCGAGCGCTGCTCTTTCCGACGTATCCGGTGCACATACTATTTCCCCGTTGCCGAATATAATTATCGGCCGCTGACTAAGCTCGTCTGGATAAAGAAGATCCGCCGGTTAAATCGGCGGAGGAAGAGGGACGGCCTTATACGATTCGTGGGCATAGGCGCAAAAGTGGTCTCGTGCCTCTCTCTCTCCTCCCCTCCTCGCCCCTCGCCGGTACCCCCACAGCCGTTCCTCTCAGGCGAACCGGCCGGCGAAAAATTTCTTCTTTTACGAATTAATGGAATAGTTTGTTTGGCTTTAACCAGACGATCTTATCGGGACCGGCAGACCATTTTTTTTCTGCTTGAGATCACACGTGAAGCGCTGGCCGGGTTGGCCGGGCAGGCAGCGGCGGCGCGGTTGCGCGGTCTGCGCAATCGTGTTGCAGGCCGGTTGCGCGGTGGCGGGCGCGCATGCGCGCCCGAGATCCGAGCCGATCTCTCCACGCAGGGGACGACCGGTCGATCGAGACCGGGAGGAAGTGGAGAACCGTTAAAATGTAAACGGAAGGAGCGAGAGAAAGAGGTGGAAGAAGAAGAGATAGTCGGCATGAAATAATTAACCGGACGGCTTGACATTATTAAGTAATAAATTTAAGGATGGTGACTCCGCTCGGAATTGCCTCGAGCGCACGAAAGCCTGCCTCTCGAACGAATCTTTTTTTGCGAAATTGTTATGTGGAGAATTCGAGTTGGATTTAGGGGTGTGGCTCATCGGGGATTTATCGTCGTCGTTGAACATTTTCCTAGATTCGAAGAATGGTTTTTCGTGGACTTGTTAGGATTAGCTTCTATTATTATGTTTTACCGTCTCTGTTTAACTGTTACAATGTCTCTCCGTGTTAAATTAATAACCGATAACTATAAGCCTCAATTTTTATTATTCGTCAAATAGTCAGTTAAATAATTTCGTGTATCCGTTCGATCGTTAAAAGTTTCTTATTCATTAACGTAGAATATAACGTGCGTAAAATAAGACTAAGATAATGCTATCAGAGAAAGAAATTTGTACTGGAAAAAAAAAAAAAAGATGATAAAAATTATAATTTTCTCATAATTAAATGAATCGTCGATTTAACCTATCTAATCAGTTTTTCCATTAATATGTCATTCATTCAACTTGATATCAAGCTTGATATCAAGAAGAAGATTCACAATGGCGAGGAAGGGAAAAATCGTTCGAAGATGCGGCCGTAAATCATGGCAGGATTCCTATCGCAGGAATCGAATCGGTTAGGGAGCAGGCTGATTTGACGCTGATGAATCCATAACGCGCGAAACGTTCACGATTTAGAGTTATATTACGCTCATCATCGCCCGGCTATCTTCTGAACTTGATGATTATCATCGATACGCGGCGCAGATACCGGCGCATACATAATCGCGGCATTATTTCGTCGTTCTCAGGGCGATGCGCTGTTGAGTTCCTTGTTCCCAGATGTGCCAACAGCATTAATTAAAAAATATGGGATCTTGCGAGGTTCCCGTGGCACCGATCCGACCAAATGTCGAACTGTCGATATTTTCCTCGTTTCCTAATAAAATCTCGAGTTTCGAGACTAGAGATTGTTCGAATTATGACGATGATGAGTTCGAGATTATCGAGAGAAATTTTCGGGCGAAAGAAAAGATTTGGCAAATGGAGAATGAAGATACAGAGATAATTGTAAAGGATTCAAAGAAAAAGACATTGAACGAGTTTTCGAATAATTCTAAGACGATTCTAATGGTTAATAAACAATAATAAAGAATGTTACAATAATCAAAGTAATCAAAGCGTTGAAAATGAGCGTTAATACCTAGAAGTAGAAGAAAATAAAATAAACCGCCAGTTTATGATACATAAGTGATTCGAGATCTGGAAATAATATACTGGTAATAAAAATTTGATTTTAACGATGTTTTTTTTATCGAGTTTACACACAAAGTTTCATCGTAATAACAATCGATGCACGCAGTTAATATCGTTAACGCGTTGCTGCATTAAAAAATCGTCCATCTCGCTGTCGAGAGCGAGCATTTCTGTTTCCTGTACGTATGGAAACAGAAATCCACTTTGGAATTATTATAGAAATGATTATTTCAAGTTGGGAATCTTGATGGATTTTGCAGGCGATGTAATTTCTTTTGTTCCTTCGTTGAGTTATTGCCGTGGCGATTAATCTATCATTACGACGGGGGATTTGTAACAGGATGTTTTCTGTTCGACGTCGTTACACGAGATGATTGTTTCTGTTAATTCGACACCGAATTATTTATCACGTTACAAACATTATTCCAATCAATTAGATGTTATTTAAAAGTTATCAAAAGTTCAACGTTGATCGATTCCACGTTGATTCCACGCTTTTCACCCGTTCGAAATATCAACAGAAGATGGTGAAAATGAAGGATAAAATTCGATGATGAAATCTCGATTTCGAATCGTTCGATACAATTTTTTCGTACGTTGAAGTTAATAATTATTCGTCTATGGTATAGGTTCCGGTCACTGGAGTGGAGATGTTTATCCTGTATGACTGGCAACCACCTGCCAAAACCGATATGCAATTAATGCTAAATGTTCAGGCAGCATGCGATCTTTATATGCGGCCCATCCCTCCACGGAGAGGAACGGTCGCCGCGTCACCTTCTGCAACCTGTCCGTTTATCCTGCTTATGCTCTCCTCGGCTTGATCTCGGATAGATATAAAGAAAGAGAATTAAAATTGAACTTATTATTGAATACGTTGTCCCTTTTATCGATCGATGGATATCGTAAGAGCCGAGCGAGAAGATGGAAATAATTAAGAAAATAATAATTAAGAAAATATGATAACGCGTTTCTCCTTTGAAATTCAACCTCCCCCTCTTCATCGACTAAGTATCATAATCCATATTTTTCCACGATCGTGCCATACGCGCATTCTCTCTTCTATGCACACAGAGAGAAGAACGATAAGTTTCGTACGAAACGGGTATTTTTCAGAACAAACAGCGACGCTTGTTCCCTTACCATACGAGTCACGCGATCGCATCGTCGATCTATGCTTATTAAATAAAATAAAAATAAAAGTAAAAGACCGTATCGCTCGGTGCGTAAGTATATATCGATAAGGCGATACGTATACGTTACACGATACACTCTTGGGAAAAAAAACCCGGTTCTCCCCCTCCTTTTTTCCTCGAATTAAAAAAAAAAGGAAAAAAGAAACGAGTGAAATAAGAGAGAATTGGGAAGAGACAAAGAAAAGCATGAGGAAGATGGGGATGGGAGAGGGGGTAGAGAGACCCGGTAACAGAGTACTTTACATATTTCCTTGACGCATGGGGACGTCTCGCGATCAAATGAAGCATACCCATTAAAGTGAAATTGGCCGTACAAAGTGGCCCATAAAGGCAGAGCCTCCTATTAAGGAGAGTTGGTCGATGGCTCGTTGACCGGCCTCTTCGGGCACCGATGTTGCTTAGCGTAGCGCATCGCGGAGCACCTGCCGCGCCGTGACGCGCCACGCCTGCCTCGTACACGCTACGTACACGCGTATTACGTGGACGTGCAATTTCCTAAAGTCACGGGATTCTCCGCGAGGAGCAG
Source organism: Apis laboriosa (assembly GCF_014066325.1). Classification (NCBI taxonomy): domain Eukaryota; kingdom Metazoa; phylum Arthropoda; class Insecta; order Hymenoptera; family Apidae; genus Apis; species Apis laboriosa. Next base: position 4,526,453 of record NW_025223857.1, read on the forward strand.
CTGTGCGAACACCTCGTAACCGGCCCTTCCATCGATGTCCCTGTAATCCTTCCCGACCGATTTAATTCAGCGGATCGATCGTCGCGCGACCATCTAATTCACGCCAATTTTTGAATTTGATTCGAAAGGGATCGCCTCCTTCGATCGGATACCGTGCCATTACCTTTTCAACGTGCGTTTCAGTTTTGTCGACTTTGTGGATTTTGCGATTTTTCTGCCCTGTATTTATTATATTTGATACTTTGATACGTGGCGAAGTAATTTCCCTCGATTCATTCAGAGAAGTGCTAGATTTTTTTCAAATTTTATGGGTTTAAATAAAAAGTATCTACGTTCGATGCGATTGTGAATACTTCGAATACTTGAAACCTCGTTCGAAATCGGCGACTCTTAATCAGGCGATGGTTGGTTCTTGACGCTGTAAAAAAATCGGGTAATTTATCTCGATCGAATTAATCATCTAATTAATTTGAGGGGAACATTAAAAATTCGCGAATCTCTTCTCGAAAAGACGATCGTAACGGTGACTGGGTCTCGAATCGAGTGCGAGGCGAGTTCACGCATGAGACAGTGCGGCGTATCTTTCGGATCTTGCATAGATCACACGGTTGTGACCTCTGTAAATGTTCAACTCGGTAGAGAAAGTGTCGTGTTTACGCGTGCACGCTTATCAGATTAATTACAGCGGGATCGGGTCTGGCAGCGAGAAAATGGTCAAGCCATGGAGGAATGGTTTTCTCTCTCTCTCTCTCTATTCGAGTCGAAGACTCGTGTTTGTATTAATTAAGACGTGATTAGGCCAGTCCTTGCCCTTGTCTCAACAGCGTCCAATCTCCAAGAAAGGAATCGTAATTGCGCGGAAAACAAGTCCGGATGATGTTCACCAACGAGTCTTGTAGTATCTTTTTTTCTCTCTCTCTTTCTCTCTTCAACTCGTTTTTCCTTTCGCGATGCAAACAATCGCAATTCTAAATGCTTATCACTACCACGCCGCGCAAACATTGTTATAATTGTGCCCTTCGTTTCTCTCTTTTTATCTGTCACGGTTGTGAACTATGTAAACATTTGGTTTTTACGATGGACGCGTAGCTTTTGCTCCAGGATCAATTATAAAATGTTTCCTACCTTCCATCCTTTTATATTTCACCGACGAAGAACGATCATTTCTTTTTTATTAACTGTACAATGTACGATAAAGAACGAACGCGAATACATTCGTTGTTCCCGTGCAGGGAAATCGGAGATAATCGAAAATCATTCTCAAAAATATTTATCTCGTATCGCGAGCGATTGTTCGATAACCAAACTTTTACTCTCAACGCGTAAAATCCATTAGCGTAAAATAACTTTCGAAAACAACTTTCGATATTTCTCATAAATGGAAATTAGTCGTTGAGACGTTGAATACTTTCTTTAAGAATAATTTTTATTTTCATACTTGCGAGAGTTCTTTCTTTTTTTTTTTCCAATACTCTTTCCATCCTAAAGATGATAATAAATTCGAGGATATATCTTCTTCTCCTCCTCCTCCTCCGATTCGATCGCGTACGTCTTCCTACGTCAACCCCGTTTCCGGTTCGCGTTCAAATAATGCAACAGCGAGCAAAACACGCGCGAAACGGCACGCTGGCGTCGCTCTATCGTAAATACGCGTCTCGTTATGCCTCTAAATGTACATCTTATTTCTCAGGAGGGGGGGACGAGACCCGGTATGGAATAAGAGCGAAAATGAAAGAAAAAAAAAAAAAAAAANNAAAAAAAAAAAAAAAAAAAAAACGAACACAAGATCCAGTACCTTCGTGTCTAGGTATGCGCGCGAGGAATTAAGAAAAAAGCAGAAATTACTACACACGTAACGAGATCTTACAAGCGATGATCGCGGCGTTTCGGGAAGAAAATCCACCTTCCAGACGTGGAAACGTTAGCTTTGTTTACCATGAAGTAACGTCGTGCTAGGCAGACAGTTTAATTACACGCTCCAGCAAAAGGTTGATGCACGTTTGGAGGTAATCTCTCGAAAATTATGCCCCGGCAACACGCTACCGACTTTAACCACATAAATTTAATGCCGAGGCTTTCGGATTATTCGACTATTCCAGACCCTATATCCTCGTTTCGAGATTCCTCTCCCCCCCTCCTTTCTTTCCCTATTTTATTCATCTCCATCCTTCATTTTTTTCTTTCATCTATTCTCTATATTTTTTACCAATTTTACACGTTCTCTCGATACGTATATACATATATATATATATTTTTTTTAGGCGGAGTAAAAACACTCGAAATTCCTTAGTTGCTACGAAAAATTAACAGAGATAATGAATCTTGAATCGATATAAAAAAAAACACTTGAAATGATGACGAAAAAATTTTAATAAAAATATTTCGTGGAAATACACCTACCTACATATATATATATATATATATACATATTCTTCTTCGAAAAATATTCTTCTAATCTACACTTGTATCAGACTCGTCTAAAAGCGAAGGGGTTAACTCCGCTACCAAACAACCGTAACAAACCGAGAATCCCCGTTATCGATTTCCCTTTCAACAACCGGACACCGAATGGCCGTTGGCCGATCGTCGATGGCCGACATCGGTGTATAGTTAACGCCGCTTGCAACCGTCTCACCGTGGCAATTTCCATGAAAGCTCGGTGAGGCTATTTATTATCGGCGAGAATCGTTGAGATATCGTGGATCCGAGCGCGGAACGTGGAGGAACCGCTAATGGAATCATCGGAGCGGAAATCGGCTGAATTAGGCGCAAAACGCATCGTGGACGAGGGTATCGAGCCTCTAGCCCTCGGAACTCGCTCATAATCTCGCGTATTTACATTGGCCAATGGGAATAAAACCTCTTACATTATGCCCTGGCGTTTACTCCACAGCGATTACTCGGCTGGAAGGAAGGAGAGGAAGGCGGGAGGAAAATGCGAGCGCCGATTTTTTCTTTTTTCTTTTCTTTTCTTTTTTTTTTTTTTCATCGCGAGTGGGCAGTCTCATTTTCTCACAGGAGAAAATAGAATCGATATTTTATTTTATTTTTACTTTTTTTTTTTTTTTATTACCATGTTGTTTTCTTATGACGTTATATTTATTAGAGCAAAAGAGATGGCCGCGTTAATTTACTCGTAAGAAATTCGGTCTCGAGTTATCGATCGATTTATCGTATCAATAGTATCGAGAGATTATTTCTTTGTTCACGGCGTTTACCCACTTGTTCGAGACTGGATAGATTGCGCGTGTTGTTGCTCGTGAACTTAAAATTCATAAGCGTAAATTGCAGGTAAACAAGCGGAAGGCTGGCTCGACTCGTAGATTCGATCAGCGCTTAATCTTTACTTAGACTCAGGCTAGACAACGAGACATTGTAGTCATCGTTCACGATTCACGAAAAATATAAAATAGTCGACCATGAAATTCGATAAGAACTAGTCGTGAATCATGGAAACTAATAGGTACTGTAAAAAACGTGGAAGCCGATAAGTTTGTCCCTTGTATTGAAGAGAATTATAAAATACCATGATTCAAGACCACGCGTCTTGATCCTCGAACGAAAAGAGAAAGAATTTACATAATTTACAGAAATTAAATAGAAAAATTCATCGAAGAAAACTTTGACCCTCTTTTATCCTCTACATACGTAGTTTTCCACCACAAATCTCTCTTCAGCGATCTTCTCTTCTCACTTTTTATCGTCGACGGATCGTTCCATTTTATTAACATCCGGTATCAAAAGCGGCTTTCCATCGTTCCGTCGAGTCGGAGAAATCGCGCGGACGCGAGGGAATTCCCACAAGAGGGCAAAGCCATCCCATGGCATGGGGTTAAAAGCGGAGTCGTCGAGTCCGCTCAACTTCTCACCCCGCGTTCCTTGGCGTTTTACCACGGCCGGTCGGAGGAGTGGTGCGTGTCCCAGGGCAATTCACCGGCGAGATCCGCGATTCGCTCGGGATTTAATGTGGAAGGAAGCGGGCATAGTTGTATCCGAGGGCCTGTGATACACCGACGCCGCTCCCCAACTCTCTCTCTCTCTCCCCCCTCCCCTCCCTCTATGATAGAAAATCATACGCAGGTTGTACACCGATGTAAGTACCTCTCTCTCTCTCTCTCTCTCTCTCTCTCTCTCTCTCTCTCTCTCGTTTCGTTCAAGTTTCTGGGAGCGCGCGTACGTGTTCGAGTACGTTCTGCTTTCTGCTTACCCGCGCCTACGTATCGGATGATCTGTATGCGTATAATAATTCAGAGCGATATGCAAGCGGTTGCGCGTGGGAAAACGTTACACGCATGTGTCGAATCGTGGATCGCTCCTCTCTACCCGCGTAAACACAGTTAGTGTATGGAGTGCGTTCGTTACTTGGAGAGAGAAAATGATTCGTTGCGATTTAACCCGTCGTAGTGATCGTACGATTTTTTTTTTTTTTTTTTTCTAAATAAAATAAAATAAGGAAAAGAGTCTCGAGTGTCTGTGTGGAACAGTGAAATCGAATCTCGACGAAGATGTTTCTTTTCCAGGTATCTTGCGAAATTGTAAAAAAAAAAAAAACTGGTATAGAATACAATAAAATAAATGCGATTTACGGTTGGCTCGACGAGTAAAGAGCTTAGCAGGAAGCTCGAGAGGGCGAAAACGGCGAAAAGGGAAAGACGGCGAAAAGGGAAAGACGGGGCGAGTCTTTGGCTAATTGTGTACAGGGGAGAACAGGAGAAGGCAATGAAACTCGCTCGTTTCGACAAATAAACGTACGTTAGCGATGTCCGGCGCGTAAGCAATAACAATTAGAAGGTATCGCTAATTTTATGCACGAGCTCATGCCCCCGGCTGGCAATAAATACCCGCGCGAGCGAGTGGCTGAATCGTCGGTCGACAGAACTAGAACTCTTGAAGCGGTTTATAAACCATAACCGCGAAACCGTGTCTCTTATGGCTATTCCTCAACGCGTGCAAACGGGGAGGAGGAGGAGGAGGAGGATTCCTCGCTCTTCCTCAAATGTATCTTTCGGTCTATGTATCACGCGTCTATGGAAACATTCTCAGCTTTTATTCAGTTTCTAATTTTTTATTTTTTATTTTCGTAAATAATATTTTTCGTTAATAATATTTTCGTAAAAAAAAAAAAAAAAAAGGGAAGTGGATCGACACTCGATACGAATTTCATAAAGATAAATTTGAAAAATTGCGAAGAGGAAGTATGCGGATGTAGCCGATATCGAATTTGTATCTATTTTATTTATTTACTTTTTCTTTTTTTTTTAACGACGAGGGACGGCTACTGTTACGGAAAATAACCGATCTCTGTTAATTTTTGTTTTTCGAATTACGAAGCGGAAAGATTCGGTCCCGGATACGGAGCTTCGTTAAGATAAATTTTAAAAAATGCATCTTCGTTAAGGATCTAAGGAAGGACACGAGTACCATCGAATTTGTATCTATTATGTACGTAACGATTTGAGACTGTTTTAATAAATAATACATTTGCGCGCAACGCGTGTGGATTCAGTGGTTCGAGTTTACCAACCGAGGAAGTCTAATCGACTCTTGATACTCGTATTTGTATTAACAACGAATAATTTCATTAAAAAAAAAAAACACCGTGCATTAATATTTCAAGATATATACAAATCGATTTTAATCGCTGAATTACCGTATATAAGTATAAACAAATTATAGATATCTGTAATCAAGAAATAGATCAAAAAGAGCGCACAGAATTATGAATTCCAAGTTAAATTCCGTTCAAGATTTCTCTTCCATCCTTCCAGCCCAACATTCGATTCAACGTCTTCTTTCCTCCTAATTCCTCGTTTAATTACGCGAAACGGTGGATAGCTCTCGCGTGAAATTTAACGATACCGACAATCACCACCTCGTCGAATCACTGAATATACACTGAATTGAAGCGCGCCAAGCCGACAAAGGCAATTTGCAAATGCAATTCTAGGAAATTTTTCCCGCCCCCCAACCGTTCTACGCATCGCTCGTCTTCCAACGTGTCGACGAGCACGAGCCGCGTTTCGAGAAAACTCGCTTTTAGCGGGTGATCATTCGTTTTCTTGGAGGAAATCGCATCAAGAGGGAGATTCGAGGGCAAGGATTCGATCCGGTGGAAGGCTTTCCTTCGAAACCCTTCACGTCTCCGCAACGCTTGATAATCGCTCCTGACGACGTGTTCCAACATTTATCTCGAACGGTGCCTCCGTTTCGCGAAACGAAAGTTAACCGCTTGGGAGAAAAAAGAGGAGACGAGTCGAGCATGCTCCGCCACGGGTAAGTTAGCATGAACAGATACACGATATAACTCAGCCCAGAAAGCAATTACCTTGCATAAGCGGGCAAATCGTGTTATTTCATCACCGTTGCCGTCCTCCTTCACGCGAAAATCGACTCCACGATCTTTTCCTTCTTTTCATTCATACCACGGGGTTTCCCTCCACGTTTCCTTTCTTTCTCTAAAATGCTAATCGGAGTTTCGAACGTAGTTTTTTTAGATAAGCAAGTATTAAATAACTTATTTAAGATAAAAACGATGGGAAAACTTTTTTTTTTTTTTTTTTGCTTCAACATATGCACGTCTCGCCAAGAAGTTGTACGCGATCACAATGAAATGATTCAGCAATAAAGTGCAATAAATTGAATGATAAATTCTCTCTAGGTAAAGCTATTGAATCCTTGAATCGAAATTGAATCAAAATCAAAATATCTTAATATTCGATGATTCCATACTACGATATAATGTAGTGATTTCATTCCAACGAGTGCTCCTTCTCTTCCCTCCCCTCCCCAAAAAAAAATCAGAATCGGATCGAGAAAACGTGGCCAACAATGATTCAATCGTGGCAAGAATCGAGGAACAAAGGTGGAAGACGGTAATTTCGTTCCTCGAAGCAGCGTACGGGAAGCAGCTTCGCGGCGATTACCACCTTGGATACCGTGTTCCTGTCATCGACGGATCGAGATCTCTTATCTGATGCTGATTACGCTTGCGCGCGCACACCTGTGTACACAAACACGAGCGCGCGCACGCACACACACACCGCATAATAAAAAGGAGGCAAGCTCGTCTCGGCTCGGCTGCAACTGATACACCTTAATACGCGCGCACCAGCGTACATACGTGTGTTACGAGGCATTGGAGCGGCGTATATTACGCATAAATACCGCGTACGGAGTTCCGGTCTGAGAGAAGGCGTCGAGCAGGGATCGACCGACCATCCACGCCGTTTCCGATTGATAATTAAACGCATGATATCCGACGGGTAGCTAGCTTCGAGTGGATTCAGGGGTGGAGGAGGGTCTCCTCTCAGGAGAGAATATTCATTATTCCCTGGAAAGGGATGAGATCGAGCGAGGGAAAAATTTCTGATCCCTGACAACGATCCAGGAACGAGATGAATGAATCGAGTGTGAATCGGGGCAATTTCTTTTTGAGAAAGTAAGAATGTTAAGAAGTTTGAACTCTGTCTGCAATCTTCTTTGAATCAATCGAATCGAAGTTTCGATTCCAATTTTTTTTAACAAAGTCACAGAGAATAATAATAATAATCAATAAGATAACAGTGAAAATGCCTAATTGGAATGATATTCGACGAAAAAAAAAAAGTAGAAATCGTTGTTAATCCTCGTAAAAATTTGAAAACGAGGGGGAAAAAAGAGTGCATATCGATAAATGAAGATAATGTGAGGTTAATCTGGAAACGGGTCAGGGCATGGCGGAATCGTGCCTCGATCCGTGAAGAAGGACAGGGTCAAGAGGAGGAGGGCCTCAGAGGTTGGAATCAGATGCGGATTATTTAAGAGTTTTCCCAGCCGCTTCCGGCTTGGCTGCCATGCCTCTTCCGGAAGATTTACGCGGCCACATTGTTTCGTAATCGCGGTTCTCGTCAGGTCAGTGAACACTCGCACGTAAGCTGTCTCTCGTAAGCTGGATGCTCCTGGATGGGGGAGGGAGGGAGGGAAAGAGCCCGACAACGCAAAAGAGTCGGACAACGGAATCAGGGAGCCGGTACACCCTGGCTGGCTGGATAGCTAGCGGTTCGTTCAGATCTAGATCGCAGATTTAACTGGAAATATTAATTAGGCTAGGCCGCGCTCGTGAATTCTAACGGATTACGTCACTCTTGCACCGTTCTAATCCACCTCCGGTTTCGTGTGCCTGTGTGCGCGGTCTTCACGAAATTTTCCTCCCGTTATGCGCATTCGACTTTCTTGTAAATTCGTGGAGAAACGGCGAGGATTTGTCAGCGAGATAAGAATATGGAATAGAATGGCCACGGAGCTGGTTTTCTTTCATAATTCTGCTATGAATTATGGAACGGTTTTCGGTTAGAATGCATGGAAGCGCATTGTTCGATCGTATCGCGAACGATACGAAATTTAAAATTCGGTGAATGGTATTGGAATTGGTATTGGAGGCTCGAGAGAGGGATTTTAACGTTTTCCTTGTAACAGAATGTCGAGAATGATGATGATTTTAACCACCATTAATGTTAGCGTTTTTATAGCCTGACTTATCAACGCTCTCCTACGTGCATAATAAAGTTGTCGGCGTATCGTGCTGTGAGGTTATGCGCGTCTGTAGCTACGGATTTATACGATCGTTAAAAGATACGAAACGGGTTACTTAAGTTACCTCTCGTTCTGACCAATCCTCCTCGGCCAAGAAGGTGCCAAAACTGCTTTATCTCTTTCGAAGACTACGGTATCTCTCGGTGCACCTGATTCGCAAGATACTTTGGAAGATCGCAAGACACGCCGAGAACAAATCACCCCGCTCGTAATTATCACTCGACACGAACAAGTTTTCCTTGTAACCCAATTATCCGCTTAAATAATTAAAATCCTTCCTCCCCTTTGTCGCTTCTCTAAGTCGAATCGAGTCCAGGCTTCTTATCTTCGACAATATTACCAGAGAAATGAGAAAGTAAAAAGATTGCCGCGACAGATCGTCGGCCGTATTTCTTCCATCTACCATAGCTTAATCTTCCCCTGAGAACAATCGCGACCGGGGCTCATAAACGGCCCCGTCGTTGTATTTATTCCGGTAGCCGTGGACAGATTAACTCGGGTGTCCACGTTGTAAAAAGCGTTGTAACGACGACGCGAGAACATCAACCCTTATCGGAACGCCTCGTTACCGGAGAGGCGATGGCGGCGTCCAAGGACACCGTCCTCGGAACGACAGGCCTCTCTCGCGGCACCCGGCATCCACCAGGTCGATTTGTTGAAAATAGTCGTGCGCTCACGATACGCGCCGCGTTATATATCGCCGGTGGTATGTCGCGTAGCCGGGATTGGAGCTCGCCTGTTACAAGCGGCATCGCGCCGTACCCGCTGCGCTAGCAGCACGTCAGCGTGCCGCCACGAAATACGGCAGACTCATGCAGCGCTTCTCAAACATCGTCCCTCCATTTCCGCCGCCGACCATTTATTCCGATATCTTTATCGGTCGCTCGGAAAGATTTTCAAGATGGAATTCGAGGATCGAGTCGATTTCTGCAATTGAAAATTTCTTGGCGATGGTGTCCTCGGGAGGAAAAGTAATCCTTTCGCTCTTGGATTATTTTTATTTCTATAAATATAGGAACTATAACGAGGAACGACTCGATAAGAATTTCTTTCGGAAGAAATCCGCTTTAAAACTCGATCTTTAATTTTTATTTACAATAATCAAGAGGACACGATTAAAATTTCGATAACGAATCTATCATCTTTCGTCCATTCGTGAAAGCGAAATTCAACTTGGTCTCTCTCCCTCTCCCTCTTCGTTTCATCGATCCGTTTAAAGAAAATATCGAGCCGTTTAAAAAGGAATCGTAAAGATCGGAGGAGTCCGGGTTTGAGTATCACTGGACGATCGGGACCGCATTCCCGGCTGGAAACCGCAGCAACGTTTGAGGACTGCATTTGGAGCGGCCACGTAATGCAAAGAGATAACCTATATGAAGAGCTGTCGGTCCGGGCCGGAGGCAGTTATGCCGAATAAAATCGCTGATTTGTTGCACTGCCACCGATTCCGATTCCCTTGCGCGGCACCGATCGCCAACATTCCGTTGCCGCGTTTATGGGCCTTACACGTCGATCACGGATCGCTCTGATCACCGGCCAGCGCCGATCCACCACGCTCCTTAAAGGACGGCGAAAGTTTCGCGCCGGTTACGCGGGGAAAACGCGCGGCCGCGCTTTACGCGATACTTAATAAGAGGCCTTATCGGAAGGCGGTGAAGTTAGATACACAGGGGAACGAGGTATCCACGTCGATATTGGCCGAGATATATATCGTGTATTAGCCTGCAACGTTTAACCTCCCCCTTCTGTCTTCGCGACTGTTACGCGATTACCTATATATATATATATATACGCTATCGGAATACGAGATTCGAGAATAGAAAGTGATCGGGTGAATAACGATTGCTTGTTTTCGTTGGAACGGAAACTTATTTTGCTATTTATTTTTGAGTTTCTTTGTTCTTTTTGGTCATCGTCGTCGTTCGCCACGATGGAGTGAGCGATCGATTTTTAACGATGACACGATCCATTCAGGAATGAAGGAACGGTATCGGTGACCGCGGGTCGTAAAATCATCGTGAAAGGATTATGGTTTTTTTTAGAATGGAATTTTGACGGAGAGATCTCAACATGGCAGTTGTTAATTTATTTGTTATATCGGTGTGGAGAAAAGTTGTAAGGGATTTGAAAATTATTTGTTGAAACTTTTCTCGAGCATATTATCTCTACTACACTTTTTCAATACTCTATTAAATTTGTAGGTATCGTTGGTACGAAAAACGTATTTTTATTATGGTGTAAATAATAACGAACCGATAGAACGTGCAATCGTCCCCCTGATATTACGATATTATAAATTAACGTTATTGTTGCATCCCTCGAGTGTAAGCAACAAGTAACGAGAAGTCATAAAAGGGGGCAGTGTAGGGACTCGGCGAGTATCACTCGAGGAAATCGTAACTACTAGCGACACCATCGTAAACCGCGAGCCTTGTCATAATCCCGTCGTAAACTGCTACCATAAGCATCGATTAACGATTATAGGAAAGGACCTAACACGATCCATGCTTCCTCGTCGAATATTTTTTTCGAAACGGTTTAACGACGAAGGAATATGGCGGCCATGAAGGGTGACTTCGAGGATTTTATAACGGTTCGAATAGCGTTGTTCCTCGTTGCCATGATTCCATGGAACTGGATTTTTTTTTTTTTTTCTACGAAAGATTAACAACGAAGGAAACACACCTTCGAAGAGCAATTTCGAAGATTTTATAACGGTTATACGGAATGGCGTTGTTCCATTCCTCGTCAGGATGGAACTGATCGAGGCTTCACAGAAATTAGAAAAGCATCGAGAAAGGATAGAATCGATTCCCTTTGAAGAATCGTTTTGATAGTAGTATGAACGGCGATAATAAAAATGGAAAAGAAAAAAAAAGCGTTACAAGATTATTGTAATCAAGAGACGTAGTTGTGCAACGAAGAGACAGACGACGAAGAGGGGGGGGAAGATGTTCGTAGGAGAGGAGAGGGCAACGAATACGTTTATTCGTCGGTATATAAGAGTCTCGAAGGAAACAGATATACGATCCCATAAAATGACGCAAATGAACGTATAACGTACCGGTGGGTAATTTATGCGGCGAAATCCGTTGTTATGGATTGGTCTAGCGGCGCGAATACGAGAACGAAATTTTATGCCGACATCTTGGATGCGAAAGCGTATTGAAAGGATCTTGACGTTAAGTTGAGAATATTTCGTAAGGTGCTTCGTCTTTGTAAAATCCATTTATTTTTAAGCGCCCGACGCTGATGTTAAGTACCGTAGCGGTATTATTATATGGTAATTCCGTGTGAAATGGATCTCATTTTCAGATTATCGTCAGATTTATGCATCTAGGCATCTTCAGGACTTTATATGATTTAATGGTATTATTTTGGTACGTCGAATTTCAAGACTTCCCCCTCCCCCATCGATATCGACCAATTTCGTATACGTATCTACAAACGCCCGATTAGCGTTAAAGCAAAATAAGGGATATCATGTTGATCGATTTATCGTATATAGGGTTCCCTAGAATTTCTAGTTTCCCTAGATTTTCCTGCTACCGCTCACTATATATATATATATATATATATATACATATCGCGAATTTTAAAAACTTTCTCTCTCGTCGTCTCATCGATCGAATTATCTATTCTCATTTTTGCCTTAATTAATCGCAAAAAAAGAATGCTCTATCCCACGGAACACCTTGTTCACAGGCGGGAGAAGGGGAACGGTCTTTCGCACACTCGCTACCAAATAATCCCCATAAATGCCCTCTCTCGAGGCCGAGATTGCGCAACTGGCGCGATTTATTCGTAGCGATGATCGCAAAGCTTGCATCGCCGCGTCAAGAACGATTTTTATCGCTCAATCAGAGGAGGATCGCTGGCCGATGGAGGAGACCCGTACGTCACCTGGTTTTACGAGGCGGATCGCTCGAGATCCCCACGCTTCGAGGAAATCCAGCACGAAGCGCGAAGGAAGGCACGAGTCCGCGAGAAAGAGTCTTCGCCTGGAACTCGAGATGGAAATGAAAAATACCCACGTAGCGCGGCATTGTGTCGCCAGTAACGTGAAACCTTGCGAGGCTTACTCTCTTACGAGCATAACCGAGAAGTCCTTTGCGTGCAACGCATGGCACGAGACTCGGGAACGAGCGTGATAAACATGTCAGCGTGACTGGACCCCCTGTGGAGGGCCCGGAGAGGAGGACCAAGCGAGTTTGATGCCCCGTTTTACCTGTTCCCTCCACTCTTATCCCGCGGACCCATGCGATATCGGGCCTGTTTTCGAGACATTTTTCCCTCTCCCCTTCCCTCGCTCTGCCTAAGAAATCTTTTTTTACACCTGTCCGCTCGTGTTCGCTCGCGGTACGCTTCGCTCTCACGCTCGTGATACGGCCCGCGTTTTTCTTTCTTTCCTTCTTTCTTTCTTTTTTTCTTTCTTTTCGTCGCGTTTAATTTGATTGTTCTTCATCCTCCTCAATGAATGATACGTTTCGAAAAGAAAAAGAGAGAAAGAAAAAGAAGATCCGATTCGCGTCGTATATTCGATTACTCGCGAAAGAGTTAATTGTCGTAAAGAAGGGAGTCCGAGGAACGACAGATGGCGATCGTGTTCCACCATTTTTTCGCCAAAAATCACCGAATCATTTCCGGCGCGGCTAAAATATCCGACACTCGTCTCGCTCTATCATTCTTTCCCAACTTAACGACTTTAATCGGTCGTTGAAGAGCAGTCAGGCGCCTGGACCTCTCGTAAATTGCAGTTCAGCCGCATTGCTACGGCTATCATTACGTTCGAAACAATTTTGACGTCGAATGGATACGAACGTGTTTCGTATCAATCGTGGATGACGCAACGATTATCAAAAAAAAGAAAAAAAAAAGAAAAAATCACGATCGAAAAATTATAATCAGAATAATTGACTCGTTTATTCATTCCTGTACAATAACGAAACATTAGACCGGTCGAAATAACCGAAATTCACGAGAATATGGTTTCGCTTCCCCTTCCACTCCCTTCAATTTTTCACTACTCTCCTGTTTCAAGCGCCATGTCGCAAGATAGATGCTTCCCGGAAACGGAGTAGAGTCAGAAATTCAGTCAAAGCGTATCTGTACGGTCCAGATGTTCGGGAGTCTTCGTTCAATGGCCCGTGAATCGGGATACGACCGAGATAAGCGTTAACAGTGATTCGCCTCCGAGATAACCCTTCCCCTCTCCGCCAATACTATCCAGGAAAATTTAATCGCCGATGGATCCATATCCTTGGCGTGGGTATTTCCAACGACGAAAAGGGTGCGAATTACACGTCGTTTAATTCCATATAACCCACATACGCACCTATTACAAATTCTTATTACACTTCTGTTACGATATCGTTAACCGGCTTCAACCACGCGCGGGGAATCTTATACGATTATCTCTCGTTTCTGCTCTGCTTCGCGTAACTCCTAAAACATTTGCTGGATAATTTAATCATTGTTACATTGAAACGAACCTTTTTGGAATTGCAAATCCACGAAACGATACTTACCACCACCAGTGTGAATGAAAAAGCGTGACGACCGATCTCGTTTCGCGTAAACTTTTCTTTTAAATCCGTCGAAAATTGGTCTCGTTGGCTACTTCTATCTTTCCTGGATGGGAGAGAGAGGAAAGTTATTTCGCGCTTAGGAAACGTGAAATGGGATTTAAAACCCGTGAAACAAATTGATATATTAATGGAGCGTTATACTTATCATATTCATCGTCTATTCATTTTCTCTAATGGTATGAATCTGATGGCGAAATCTGTCGAGGTGGATTTTAATTTGAATCCCCAGTCGTAATTGGACGTTTTCAAGAAGGAAAATGTCATCGATCTTGGGACGGCCTTTCACGCCGTTTCAAGAAAGGATCCCGTTCCTTTACCCGAGAAGAAAACGATCGATGGTTAGATATTTCGCGGTTGCGAACCGTGAAAAGCCGAAAGGCAAATGATAATTTGGACGTGTCTCCGTTACTCGACCAGTTGGAGTGACCTAAGAAAATATTTCAAACTTGGCTCGAACCCACGACCCGGCGGCCTACTAATTTCTTCTCCTTCTCGGAGAAGAAAGGCGCGAAGAGTGGATGACGTTGCGGAATCTCGAATCGAGGAAAAAATCCACCGTTTCCCACTTGTTGTTCTAAGATCCCGCAGACGAGCCGCGATAACACGCGATCTCTGCCCCTTTTCAAACCGTTTCGCGACTTCCAGTGTGTCTTGCCGGCGACGCTGGACGAGACAACGTGATTTTTACCAAGTTGAAACCATTGAACGATTACTCTAAAAAATTATCATTATTTTCTCGTGTAAAGAAGAATTGAGAATACGTATAATCGAAGGAGTTCAACTGTATCGAAGATATCCGAAGATTAGGATCATTGTGGGGAAAAAAACTACCGTTATTGGTACGCGTTTTATCAATGGCGTGGAGGATATTATAAAAAAAAAAAAAGAAAAAAAAAAAGAAAGGACAATTCGAGATTCATTCGAAATTTGTCAAGAGCGTCCAGAGAAACGATAACGAGAGAGAATATAATCAGGAATGTGGAAGTGTCGGTGAAGCGCGCGGTCCTCGAACACGATGTCACCGCGATAACCTCAAACTTTTTTTTTTTTCCAGTGTTCAAGGATCCGAATCCGCGGCTTTCGGTTCATCGTGCTTTCTCCGAGCTTAATTTACTGGATCGTAAACGTCGTGAAGCGAGGAGAGTACGGTGTACGTACAAGGGGGGAGCACGGCTTCCCTGGTTCGGAAATTTTTCGAGAGGCAAAAAAGTAACCCGACGCCTATCACACTGACACAATTTTCTCGTCGTTCAACAGCACACGCACACGACACATCGCGACACCCAAGTTATTTACTGCGCGTAAATGAAGATATATCGTAGGGAAATCCTTTTTTAACGACCGCCTCTTTTATAACGTTTCGGCTTCCCTGAAAACCATTAAAAACATTTAAGAGCGCGATGCTTCCACGAAGATGAAGCGGGCGATCCACATGGATGAAATTATCATCGGGGATTTAAATAAACGATGATCGATCGTATCGAGCGTGGAGGATCGATTTAACTCGAGACGCCATCTATTTCGTTAATGGCGACGCGAATTCAACGATCGAGCGAAAGGAAAAGAAATATTCGCAATATTCTTCGTTCGCCCGACGAAAGGAAAATTTAGACGCGATCCTCCCCCCTTCAAACAAATACGTTTCTCTTCTCAAAGGGGATAATAAGAAAATTTTAAAATGGAAAATGATCCTTGGTGTCCCTTGACAAATCTCGAATCTTCGAAAAAAAAAAAAAAAAGAAAGTAGAACCGTAAAGAAAAGGAGAAGCGTAAAATATTCAATTATCCTGTTACAAATCAACCGGCACTTGTCACACTTGGGACTCGTTGCAATAAAAGCGAGACGGCAACACGTTTTAAAACGACCTCGAGGAATCGTCGCGGCCGCCTCCCTGGCCAGAAGCGTTCCACGAGATCGAGTTCCAATCGTCCCCGGTATCAATGGTACAAAACCACCTTCGGGTAACTCCCGAGACGTGACTCCCTCTTTCCCTCTCGATCGATCATATCGAGCCGGTCGACAACGAAGAATTTCCATGGTATCACCGGCCGGCCGACTGTTAGCGAAGATCTCCAAGGGGCCGCCGAAAGGAGAGATGATCAGGACAAGCCGTCGTCGCAGCTGTGCTCGCGATGCGGTCGCATAATTTATGGCATCGGTTGGTCCCGTGATGCCACGGAGAGAAACGCGGAGAGCACACACGAAAAGTTAACACATGCATAACCATACCAGTGAAATGACGCGCGCGCGCGCGCGCGCGTGTGATGAACAGAGAGAGAGAGAGAGAGAAAGAGAGGGAGAGAACGAACGCGGAGGAGAAAGAACGCGGGTCTCTGGTGTGTCGATGAGACGCACGAAAGAGAGAGAGAGAGAGAGAGAGAGAATGAGAATGAGGCAGGGAAGAAGTGGAGGGGGGAGGGAGAGAGGAACATTAAGATACCGACACTAGCTGGCAGCAGTGACGGGGGAAAGGCGCGGCCTTTCGAAGAGAGGGACACGAGGGACAAGCATTCTTTATGCGTCTTATCGGCCTTATCAAACGGCCGGTAGTGATGTGACTCTGGCCAACTCGATGCCCTCTCCCTTGTCGTGCTTCCAGCCATATTCCTTTCCTCTTTCGCCCCGTTCCCCGTTCCGTCGACCGTGTTATTTACGAGCATCACCGTGGAGGAGAAGGGCACGGGAGCGGAGGAGAGGGGGTCCGGGCCAGCCGGGAAACCATCGTTTTCTTCTTTCTTCCTCCGATCTAGCTAGATCCTAACGACTTGATCATTCCTTGGCGATTTTTTTTCTTTTTTTATTTTTTTTTTTTTTACCAATAGCGATTCTAATTTGTACGTAAGATTTGTAGACGCAAAGTGTGTTTTTTAAACAGTTTATCGGCAGGGGGTAGTTTCTTCTTCTTCTTCTTCTTCTTCTCCGATCTAGATAATTTTTTTGCTCTAACGACTCGGTGATATTTTTTTCCCCCTCTCCCCTTCTTTTTTTAAATTGTTCGAATTCGAATTTATACATCTTCTTAAGGGATAGTTGTTAGTTGAACGATGAATGATAATCGAAAATAGTCGAGTTTTCCCCTTGACCGACAATTTAACAAACAATGGCTACTTTATTGAAATTCAATTCCCCTTTACACGCTCGTTTCGTGGTTCATGGGCCATCACGAGCGGCCTTCCACGAGTTCTCGTTGCTCATCGTCCGAAAAAGGAACCTCCCTGGAGGAACACGATCCATAAATCAAACGAGTAGTAGAGTGCGTATCGGTGTCCGAGGTTTATTCGTTCCTAGATTATTTATCACTTTTGCATCGATCCACTCCCCTCCCCCTCCTCCCCACGTCACCGTTAATGCAACCGTCCATACGTTTACATTGTCGAGAGCACAAGCGCGTCACTCCTACTCCTAACCTGACGTTGTACACCGATAGAAAAGAGGAGAAAGGAGAGAGGAGTCGCGACCTAACCCTCTTCACTCTCGAGGGGCTGTAGCTCGTAGCTGGCGTCTGATTGATATACGGACTGTTAAGTGTTTGCAATAACCGACGTTTATATCCACCTCTAATACATCCAGCCATAAATAACCGGCCACTTCGAAGCCTGCACGCGGCACGAACCCCGCGACCAGCTCGGCCATGAGGTTGAAGAGGGAACGAGCCGATTCGCGAGCTGCCCCTAGAGGTGAGACGTTGACCAGAAGTCCGTTTTTTCGATGGATGACGATGTTCGAGATGTCGATAACCTGTTCTGAATCACCGAGGAAAATTCTTCTTGCAGATATTGAAATGGAAAATAGTTGTACGCTGTATGTTTTTTTTTTTCTTTCTCTCTCTCTCTCTCTCTCTCTCTCTCTCTCTCTCTCTCTCTCTCTCTCCTTGTTTGAAAGGAAATTTACGATGACAGCGTTGAATGATTTGATGGGATTTCGATGTTGCCAACTTGTTTTCAATTACGAAAAATTCTTTTAATCGACGATGATTACTCGAGGATATTGAAATATGAAGTGTGATCGTTCGAGGTTTGGTCCTTCAACTTTGAAAGAAAATTTATGACCATGGGTCGTAAGTGTTTTTTTTAACAGTTTTCTCTAACGTCTTTTCGTTGAGCCAAAACAAATTTTCTTCGCGGTTTCGCAAATATCGAAATGGAGAATGGTTGTTGGAAATTTTCGTTTATGAAAGTTTAAAGTTTACGATGACTTCAATAATCCTTTTTTTTTTTCACTCCGATTTGAGACGCGAAATGATTATTTGTTTATTTTTGGATAATTTTATCCACGTCCAAGAAGAAGAAGAAGAAGAAGAAGATGAAAAGAAGAAAAAGAATGTTCAAATTCGTTACAGGCTCGTCGCTTTAAAATTACCCAACGAACCCAGAAGCGATTCAGTGGGCACACTTTGGTTAATTTGTGTGAAATCAGCCGTTTACCCTTGACACGCTCGGTATGTCGTCACGCCCTTTTGTGCCCTCGCCACCGTTCAATCCAACGATCTCTAGGAGGTCCTCCGCAGCGAGAACACCTGCGATCCAACGATCCAGGTGTCGGCCACGGCTTAAACTCTTCGAAATTTGTTAAATCCCTGCCCTTAAGCGGCCTCTCATCGACATCGCATCGAATGCGGCTGTTTTCTCGTCAAAAGAGCATTCCTCGAGCATTCGGCTCGGCACAATGTCGCGTCATTAGCGGCTAATAGACGCTGTTAAATAGGATTTGCCGAAAACGGCCGATCATTCCTCCTCCCTTGCAATTTGTCACCCGTGATTTGTATCGGTCCATCGGTGATCTCCGTTCCTTTTAAACAGTTTCCCTGAATGAAAGCAAACCTCGAATTCTCGTTCAAGTAGAGTGGAGATATCCCTCCCCTCCCCTAAACTCTAAATTCTAAACTCTAAACTCTACCCATCATAATTTACCAGCACAGCATCTTTGAGCAAAAGAAGATGAAGAACGAAAGAATAATTTTGTCGATACATTATTACAATTTTATTATTGAATTGAAAATGGAACGTCTATTTTCTACGTTGAAAAATCACCGTACCCGAATACCGAAGCTCGAAATCGTCATCGGATTTTGCCCAACCACTTTGACGTTTTATCAATCACGAGCTGCCACACCGCTGTCGCTTTCATTAGGCCACGAGCTAACGCGGCTTTTTCTGGCTTGATGGATGAATCCTGGAAGTGTGTAACACGAGACCAGTGGTGGAAAGGGGCTGCGCGTCACTCCGCGCGTGAGGGCTGATCGCGTTGTTTATGAGATTTTTATGGAGACGAAGCGTTTTCTGCGTGTATATACGTACGCATGGGAAAACGTGCTCCCTCTCGTGATAAATCGGATAATAAAATGTCGACCAATCACCTAATCTTGATTCTCTCCTTCTCTTTCTCTCTTTTGGCCGCTTCGTAATTAGTGACTCTCTTTCTATCGAGGTGGATCGTCGATGATAAATCGTCTTTTTTTCCCGCGTTGAACCTGTTGAATTTGCTCGTATCACACGTGTTTTTTTTTTTTTTTTTTTTTTTTTTTTTTCTTTTTTTAGTTAGACACGGTTCCATAGATGTGTTATTAATTCTCTTCTCGCTCGTTTCCTTAATTTATGTGTATCCGTGGAATATAAAGGTGATCTTCAAAGATTAATAGTGAATAGATTTTCGCGAATTAATTCGTCGTATTAGATACACGCGATGATACTTACGCGTTATAATTATGAGTAAGCTGGTGTGTAAGTTTGTGGAGCATTGCATTTGATAGCAATCGTTTTTCTAATACTTTTGAAAGGTACTCGCAATTAGCAGAACTATTTACGATCTTTATTAAGAAGTTTAAACAACTCGACTATTTAATTGCTGTGTCGGATAATTAAAAGATTTAACAACGATTTTCGAACGATAATTTCTATTTTCTTCGTCGAAATGTATCGAATCTTAATCGTTACTTCGAATTCGATCGTTTTTCACAAAGTACGAATTCTAATTTCGAACTTTGTTCCTTCCTTCCTTCTTTCTTTCTTTCTTTCTTTCCTTTCTTTCTTTCTTTCTTTCTCTCTTTCTCTCTCTCTCTCTTTCTCTCTTTCTTTCTTTCTTTATTACGATAAATTGGACGTCGTTGATTCCTTATAATAAATATTGCCTTCCGACGCAAATCTCTTCTCTTTATTCTCCACGCGACATGACAAATTGGACGTTGATTCTTTTCCCTTTCCTCTTTCAGAAGGAACAAGGAATAATGGGTGGCCAGTAGATTTTCGATGCGTTTCCCACAATAAAGAAGGGCACACGTGAACGTTGTGGGGCACGGGACGTAGCTTTTTTTTACGGGGTATCCCTTACACGTCGGATCGACTCTCGTCAACGACTCTCGTATTTCCCTACACGGAGGATTAAACTGTCGACGAGCGACTTTGACCAGACGTTTGCGCGTCAGATTTTTGACGTTACCTCCCTCTAATCACGTACGTAAAAAAGAATTCGGGGATCAGCGAATGATTAAACTCTCGTGCGAAGGATAATTGCCACTTGTCGGGATTTATACGGTTTGCTTAGACCGTTTTACCCAACTTTTCTAACCGACCAACCTTACAATATATAATAATATTTCACGAGAGAGTATTTATCCAAGCGAAGTATTAATCCTAGCTTAAACTCAATAAAATCGGCGGAACAACAATTTTCGAGAATCCTATCTCTCGAATAAACTAAAAAAGAAGGGAACACTTTCAATTGATACTACCGCCACCAAGAAGACAAGACATCTGCGAATCGAATCGAAAGAGAGAAAAGATCGATTCGAAATCGGTAACGCGGAGCAAAGTCCACTCGAACTGCAATTCGACAAGGCCGCTACCCGACCGACCAATGATCCGCTACTCGAGCGAGCAAATAATCCCCCCTCCCTCCGTGCCGAATTTCAAAGCCGTGCTCGCTCGCGTCGCGCAAGTGGAGAGACTCGAAAAATCTGACGTGTCCCGAATCTCGCTTAATTAATAGCCTTATAGGAGCGGGAGGGTCGGCGTTGCCCCTCTCCGCGCGGCTCGCAGGACTGGTCGGCAAAGGGGGCACGTGCAGGCCACGTG
Source organism: Apis laboriosa (assembly GCF_014066325.1). Lineage (NCBI taxonomy): Eukaryota > Metazoa > Arthropoda > Insecta > Hymenoptera > Apidae > Apis > Apis laboriosa. The sequence continues at coordinate 4,547,683 of NW_025223857.1, forward strand.
TCGGTAAGAGGATATCCGTCGGTGCTACCCTAAGCGGCCGCCTTCAAGGGAGAAAGACGGAACGAGGGGGCACTGGCTGCTGCTGCTGCTGCTGCTGCTGGTCTCAGGTGCCTCCTCTTCTGCCTTCTCCTCCTCTCCGCCTTCCTTCCTCGCCTTCTTCGCGGCTCCTCCAACGTGCGCGCACCGTGGATAATCCCGGCCGAAAAATAAAAGAAGGGAGCCAGTCGGCGTTGTTACCGGCCTCGCGTTTGCACGCAAGATATTTCGTTCGATCGTTCGGGCTGATTGATTTTTCGAGAGAGGGAGAAGGAAATTGATTGGAGATCGAAAATGGCGACTCGAAAGATTCGAAAGATGGAACGATGGAAGAAGAAGCGGGTTACGTCTATGTGGAATGAGTTTGGAGTTTTTGTGTCGGTGGATAGAATCGATGAATTGAAAAACTTTAGAGGCGAGTGGGATAATGGAGAACGAATGTTTGCATGCGCGTGCAAATTACAATGAAATCGAGGATCCATCTGTTTGTTTGTCCCAAGCAGATTAAGCCCAACTCGCATCCTGCACACGCCTACAATCATCATCGAATTCGAGCAACAACAACTGGGAAACCTTCGGCGGACAAAGGCCATTTTCCACTTTTCAGCGGACTGACCACTTTTGGAGAGAATCGGCGATAAATCCTAGTAATCCTCGCGATGTCCATTGATCAGCACGCGTTTCCCCGTCTACCTCTGTTCTTCCACGACACGAATTTCCGCCGAGGTGCAACAATGGAGAAACATTTTCCAGCCAAGGCCCGGCCGAAGAATCGAGGAACAGGCCCCTCTTCATTGTGACGTGGTTGTCGAGCGTGCGCTTGTAACCGGCCCGGTTTCGTCGGTCATTCATTCGTTCCTTGGCTGACTCCGGCCTGGACGCGTGCTTGCGGCCGAGACACGATCCCCGACAATGGGCACAATGAGCACGGGGTGGACCGTTTAGGGAGCGCACCCTGGGACCTTTGTGAAAAACGGACGCCCCCGAATCGGAATTGCCGCATTTCTCGGCCCATGCCCTCTCCTTCCTGATCTCTCTATATCCCCTACGAGGCCTATACGCCTTTCCTCGCGCGCTCGTCCTGGTCTCAGTCTCGATTCAACGCTGTCCAATTCGTTTTCTCTCGATTCGATTCTCTTCGGTTCTTGCTCGCCACGGTGAAGAAGGATTTTCAACGGATCTCCCATTTTCGAGGTGAGAACGCGAATATCGTTGCAATTTTTGTATTAAGTCTAATTAGAAATATTATATTATCGTAGGTGGATACAATAGATTTAGATTCTAGAAATTTCGTAAATTCGAGAAATCTTTGGAAACTTTTCAAATTTAGAAATCGCGAGAATTAGCATTTGACACGCTCGTAAATTTCGATTTCCAATTTTCTAATATTATCTACCCTCTCCGTCCATTCCGCTCCCTTTTCTTTAGTTCTAATCTCGCGTCGTATCGAAAACGCGCCGTTCCCCTTTGGAATTCGAAACAGGGCCCGTGAAAAGCTCGCGTCAGCGAGGACACAATGCCGTTCTTGCTCTTTGCAGAGCTCCAGAGGTTGGAATTGGAAAAAGGAAAAAAAAAAAAAAAAAAAAAGAAAGGAAAAGGTTGAAGGGGCTTCGTTTCGAGCGCCGTGGTCTTTGACTCTCTCCCGGAAGAAAATGACGACGCGGCAGAAGAGGAAGCGGAAGGGTGGAAGCGCGGCGTCGTCCGCCGGCTGGAAACGCGGATTCCGGGTCAAAGGGTGGAAAGCTTTTCTATTTGCGGCTCGCGTGCCGACGTTGCACGTTGTTTTCACTGAAAAATGCACTTTCACGGACCCGGGGAGACGAAGGAAACGGCTCGGCTGTTCGTTTCGAGCACTCGTTTTCAATCTCTCTCTCTCTCTCTACCTCTCGGCTTTCGCGCTTAATTCCCTCCTCCTTTATTCCAAGCCTCGCTCGTTTTTCTTCGAGCACGGTTTCTCGTCGAGCACGCGCGCCTCTGTCCGTGGAAACAGAAGTCGCGAGCGAGATTTTTCATGGCGAGAGATCGTTGCGCCTCGCGCTCGTTTCCCCGCGATTACGCCACTCGCGAGCTTTTGTGCTCGCTTGAATATAATTTCGAATCGCGAAACTGTTCCCCGATTCAGAGAGAGAGAGAGAGGGAGAGAACAGGCGGCTCTCGAATGCAAAAGTTGGTCAAGGTTCGACGTAGCTCTTTGATTCCGTTCCGTTTTTAACGGCCGTTACAATAAACGGAATATAAGATATCGTTTCTTTCTTCGTTCTTCTGGAAACGAGTTTCCTTGCGAGGAAAACTGAATCGTGCGGAATTTGTTATAATTTGTTATATCCGTAAGAAAAGAACTTGGTAATTTATTAGATCGTAACGAATCGAAAATTAATCGTTCGAATCATCAAACTCGAATCGCGCGGATTCTAAACGAATTCTCTTCGATGACAAATCTAATTTCGTGCAAACAGTTTAAAACAGTCCGCAAACCATTCTACCATTCCCTATTCCATCGCCACAGGAAGAAAAGAAGAGGAAGGGCGCCCGAGTAACGGTCACCATTATTAAAACGCGAGCATCGTTATCCCCTTCGTTCACGAGGTTCATTAGAAAACGCGGAATATCAATAACACGTATTCGCGTTACATTTTTCGGGATCGTGGAGCCACCGCGGTGATCGGTCAATTTATACGCGAAACGTAACAAATAGAAGCAGTAGGGGACTGGAGCTGTGCAGGAGGGATAGGTAGGAAGGGGCTCCATACCAGGAACACTGGTATTGTCAACCTATCAATGAACGAACACAAATTTTAACAGTTCATCCGGTTACGTTGATCCCGAAGGTATAAGCGGTTTCATGCCGTGACCCCCGAAACGCAAGGTTTCCAGCTTCTACGGGGTCTTTCATGGATCTGGACGAGACCCCCACACTCTCGAGGGGTTCTCCACGGGCGGGGCCCCATTCCCCGCGGGGCGCCGGTCCTCATTGTACCGTCACTGCGTGTTTAGTACTCACGCGTCAAGTTAACAGCATCCCTCCCCTTCTCTCACCTTTTTTTCCTCCCTTCCCCCCTTCGTTTTCTGTCCCCCCCCGCTTCTCTCCCTCCGCTCTCCGCTCTCTTCCTCCTCTTCCTCCTCCGTTTCTATTTTTCCATCGACGATCTTCTTTCCACGTATTCCGTGTTCCTTCTTTTGACCTCGTGGTCTCTATTGCGACGGCGGCGACGAGTTTCTCAGACCTCGAATGGTCGCCGACTGTTTCTTTATATATACGCGTATATTGTTAAATGTGTGGCGAAATGTATATATATATATATATAGTTTCTTCGGTGGCGAGTTGAAAAATTTTCGAGGGACGATTCTTTTGGGAGGGATGAATATTGGGAGGGAGGCAGGGTAGGCAGTGTTGGTCGATAGTTAAAAATAAGAATTTTTATGGTTTAGCGAATTGTTGAAACTAATGAGCTGTTTAAGAAACACTTATGTTTTATGCCTCGCCTCGGTGAGGCACTTTACAGAAGAAGGTCTCGTTAGCCCGTTCTATTAATGTTTAAAGGATAGTTAGATTGCGAGAATTCGTTGTTGCTACCCCGTCCCCCGTGAAAATTCATTCTTCTTCTTCGTTCGGTCTAAAAAATGTAAACTGTTGAAATACACCTTTATTAATTTTATCATATTAATTTTAGTAGGAAAATTACTAGGAAACACGTTTAATTTAAAATTCACGATTTACACCGGGCGTTAAAATTTTTTGTTGGAAATAGATTTCTTCCAAGATTTTCAAGCAGAATCTATCCATCTATCCAAACGGCGGCATTTAAGGATTAATATCTCTTTTTACTGCTTTCCATGAGATTTTCTCGAACCGTTCGATGCATGTCTCTTCGATTATTATCCGCAAGATTGTAGTAAAAATCGTCGACGCGGGGCCATCATCGACGTATTCGCGAATTCCATCACCCAACGACGTTGGCAGCGGTTTCCGTCTACGTTGCAAATGAAACCGGTTCCTTTTTATGACGGAATATCGGACGGACGGTCGTCGTTCGGTTTCAGCTGGTCACTCCTCTCTTCTTTCCTTCTCTTTCTTTCTCTCTCTCTCTCTCTCTGTCTCCTCTCCTGTCCACCGACCGCCTCTATGTCGCCCTGCTCCTTCCTTGAAACCTGTCGTTTTTTCACCAACACGCAACACCGGACCAAGGAAGCGCTATACCTTGGCCAACGAGGAAAAACGATGAGAACCGGAAACTTTTTGTTGTATCGCTTCGATATATCGATCCCTTTTCGAGAGAATTCGGGTTACGGGAGAATTCGTGGCACGAATCGATAATTGTGGATGCTGAGGAAAATTAGGCTGAGGCGTGTTATTAGAGGATCGAAGTTGAGCATCGTCTTGAAATTTCGTCTTGAAATGAAAGTTTCCTTTTCTTTTTTTTTTTTTTTTTTTTTACACAATTATTTCTGTAATTATACGTAGTTTCGCTTTTGTGTTATATTTATTTCCGGTTTTGGGATCGAAGGTGAAGTTGAAGATATAGTCACGAAACTTTCACGGTTTGTCCAAATTCAGTTTCTGTCACTTTCTAATGGGACATTATATTTAATCTACGTAGAAAATCAGGAAAGAAATTATGATTTTTTTCTTAAAAAGGAATATTTGAAACGATATAGAAAATTTATTTAAAATACTTTCATTAAAATTCGAGGGAAGTCGTAATTTAATTATTATTGAGGATGACTCGGTTCTCGCACGATCTAATTTTGATATATTTATAAAAAAAAAATAAAATAGAGTGAAGAAATATGTTCTATACTTATTCATACCGTCGGAATATTTTAATAATTAATCTTGGGACATGATACATCTACAATGTTGCGTCTTGACAATATTCACACCTGTCTTCCCTCATTTATTCTCCTTCGATAATGAATGAAATATTCCACTTTGTTCGATCATGTAGATATTCGGTTCCTCATTCTTTAGATTTGCGACAACAGATATGTAATTCAACTTCATCAATATTCAAGTTATCACCATTATACACCTCCATAATTTTAACTTTCCATATCCTTGCTTCCATATTATTCCATACTTTCTCAAATATATTCAATATTTTGGAATTTAAAAGAGGTTGATTCGCCAAATGCAAAAGAGAATATATATATTTCATCGTCCAATGCATCATTGTTTCAGTGCATCATGGACACGAAGGACAAAGGCAACGAATATTAACTCAAGAATAAGAAAATTTGGTGAAAAAATGTCGAACAGAGTGACGAGCCAATTCTTCTGTTGCGCAGAAGAGGCTGCCATTATTTCGTCGAATCGACAAAATAAAAAAAGCCCAGATCCGTTGAAGACTATAGAAATTCGGATGCGACCGTTTCGTTGATTTTAGAATTCCTCGCGGATTCTTCGACCGAATTAAGCTCCATCTATCTTCGACTTCCTATTGCAAATGTTCTCGTGACAAAAAAAAAAAAAAAAAAAAATCACGGTTAAACGACGATCATTGGTATAAACGTCGCGTGACGAGAGGCAACGTGCAAATTGGTTGTTCATGCAAATGCCAGATGGTTGAGTGGATCGTTGGCCGAATGGTTACTGCCACCTTTTTTATCCCGAAATACGCGCAAAACGAGGGTAATGGCCCAGCGCGGACTTTCAATTTTGACGCGGAAACGAGGTGTCTCGGTTTCGGCTTGTTCAAGGTACTCCTGACACTTTGATCTCGTTCATTCCTACCACGAGGTTAATGGGCTCGTTGACAACGAGAACTTACTTTTTACCCTTCTCTTTGATCGATTACAGGTATGCGAGCGGAGGAAATTATAAGAGCATAAAACATTGGAATATTTAAGCCTATCATCCTCTACGATCTAACATTATTACCTTTCCGAAAGAACAATGATTCGATCGGCGAGCAACGTTCGGCATTACCCGTTCCGACATCCCCGATACATTCATTTCCGCGGTGACATAACAAAACGCCAAAGAACGCGGCCGTCCGAGCCACCAATTTAAAGTGTCTCTGTTCTACGAACCCGCGTATACGTAGCTGCCTACGCCACTGTGTGCCGCGCCAGAGTCGCTCTGTTCTCTCGCGCAGACGGTTCTTTGGAGCAGCGACGTGCGGCAAAGTAGTCGCTGTGCTCGAGACAAGGAGAGACGATGCATGGGCGAGGAACAGACAAGGAGGCGCGGTATCGAGTTTCGTGTCGGGGCGGGGCTTGTCGTTCCGCGTGAAAGCGGGAAGGGGTACCGATGGGCGGTCCTTCGTGGAACCGTGTCCGCCCCACCTTGTGACGCCGCTGTTTTCACGGTTCCACCGCGATGCGGCGCTGCCTATGGCTGGAACCAGTTGTAGCTGTGCCGGTTCCCTCACTCCGCATCGCGGCTTCGACACGGTAAACGGGCCTGTATTTACCGTGGCGCATCGTGCTCGCGCGTACCTCGTTTTCTGGCGTCGTTCTTCCCGACGTGTCGTCGTCGTCGCCGTCGTCGTCGTCGTCGTTGTCGTCGTCGTCGTGCTCGTCATCGTCGTATCTCGGTCCCGAATGTCACACGAGGGCACATGCGCCATGAAACGGGTCTGACGCGCGTTCTTTTCGTCCCGTCGAGAAAAAGAGCACGAAGTGGAGATCGATCCTCGCGCTGTCGATGCTCCAAGGACACCAGGACACCACGGTGGTAGTATTCGAGTGCAGGTGCGCGGACTAGCTGGGTGTCGCTTCTTCGTTCGTCCTAGTGCTTTGTGATCCCACGATGGAGCCAGGGATGAAGAAGGATCGTTCCAGGACTGCGTCCAATCGCCCCGACTCGCCGCGTCGATGAACCCTTCTTGCTTAGTGATTGTGTAACAGTGAGGGGTGTAACTTTTATACTGGGATAACGTGACTGTTTTGTACCGCGTTTTCGATCGTCAAGATATCGAGACGTAAGCCGTTGGTCCCGGGAGCGATACATTTCCACCGAGATGTGCCCGTGAGGGCGCGCTTACTTACCCTCTCAACCCCGGACGACGTAATAACAATCACAGTTCTGTCCAAGATCCTTTCGACCATACCGTACCTTGGAAATATACGATATTATACCGATATCGTAACCGAGCATTACGAGTGATAATAAGGAAAACTCGAAGAAAGAGTGGCGGAGTTGGCAGTGACGTTGTTGAGTGTTGAAAAGTTGTCGAGCCGAGGAAAGAACGAGAGGGTGAACCGAGCTGACGGTGGTGGTGGAGGAAGAAGAAGAGGAGGCAGAAGAAGGGAACTTGCGCAGCGGACGCCATCTCCGCGTTATCGGCAAGCGGATCCCCCGGGACTCCCCCCCAAGCAGCTTCGGCGTCGCGCACCCTCGGCGGGAACTACCCCGTGACAGCAGCCACCCTGATGGGAGTGTATGAGGAGCGCGCCCCTCCTACCACCGGCATGCACTGGGTGAGTGTCATCCCTCTGTTCCTTCTTTGCTTATTGGCCGTGTACGCATCACGGAACCATCGAGAGGGATCCTTTGTCACGCTGGGCCTCCATCATCACGATCCTTGCCCTTTCGATCCTTTCATCTCTCCTCCTCGACACTTACGCCTCGAGAGGAGGCGTTTTTTTTTACAATTTCCAGTAGAGGAGGTAAGGGGGTTTTTGTCGTTTGGACAATTGTTAAACTGAGATTTGAAGATGTATGGTCCGTCGATAATAGCCGGGCAAAATATTTACTTATTGAATTTCATGTTTTTCGGTATCTCGTTTACTAAGAAGATTGGTATCGTGCTACTACGTACAATTCTTCGAAATTCTATATCGTGCAATAATATACAATATCTATTACGTTCTTACTCGTCCAAATATCCTTGTCTCGAAATCACGACAGCGAACAACAACTCGTCGCTTTCTACATCAAACAGATCAATTAATCACTCCGCTTCGAAAATCACTCCTATATCCGAATATCCAATTTCCACCTGTCCCTTGAACATAAACTTTCCCTTTTCCCTATATCACTCTTACTTACCTCTACTCCGAATACCAATAAATCAATCCACGCCTTCGAAGATCGCCTCCAAGTTTCATTCAGCGTTCCGAGTTTTAAATCCTCTCTAATTAAAACCTCGAGTCGCGGAGGATAAGGGTGCCGCCCGATGGTAGTTCTCGGGTTACCTTGTTGCCGTTAATGGGTACAAATCCTAGCCGGATAATTCGATCCAACGATTTTATTGCCTCGGATTCCGTAATTGGAATATTGGCGAGTCGTGGACGAGTCCGACGCTTATCGGTATAACAGCCGGCTGATATATTCGCCGGCCGAGCGAGTGGAACGGGTTCCATGGATTCGCGACGTTGTAGATCGTCGCACGAACAGAAAAAAAAAAAAAAAAATAAAAGGAGAAAGAAAAGAAGAAAAACCCGGTTCGACGACAGATCTGCTCGCGTACACGCCGTGCCGTTTGACGGATCGCCGAGGTGAATTTTTCGAGTGTCACCTGCGTAATGGATCGCGACACGCGAATTCGAGTCGCGCCCCTGGTCCGTTTAATTGATATTCCTCTGAAAGGGGGTTGGAGATTCCGATCGGCTAAGAGGATTTTTCTTTCTTCGTCGAGGTCCAAGTATTTTGATATTTTCTTGGATTCAGAGGCGAAAGATTTTATCGGCATGGATGACATAAATTTCGGAGGTATATATACATATTTAGATATTTCAATGTAAGATATAGGTATAGTGAGATTTGGTAAGAGAATTAGTAAAGTGGTTAAGATGAACAGAGTAGATACGATTTTTTACTCGTGGAAATTCTTCGAGATATTGAATTGTCAGAATTAATTTTTTTTTTTTTTTTTTCAAGAAGGAATCATTATCGCGTTGTTCGTGACACTCGATTGGTTTCGATGATCGAGAAAAAAAATTATCGCGTCGCGTGTTCTGGCCATGATTTTTCAGTGAAGTTGTTATATATATTTTTTATACACGCGTATATCTTTCTTCTTTCGTGGCAGCAACGCGAATACGCGAACACTTTTTCCAAGCAAAAAATATGAATGAACGTCTTTATATTGTTTACTTCGAATAAAAAAGAAACGATAAAACGATGTTACACAGTGAAGTTGAACTCCGAAGCAAATATCTCGTATCTTGAAATTATCTTCTTAAACTTCACGTTTAATAAATTTCCACGGGTTATCGGATTGTACATGCGCGTACACCCGTATCTCGCACGATGATAGAGAAAATATTACCTAATCAATTTTTACAAATTTTTAGAAATAGAGAATCGAAATTTCTTTCTCTTCTACGCGAAATCCGTGAAACCGAAAGGGAGGAAAGGAAATGCGAAGGAGTGACGTCCGTTCCTTCAACTTACGACGGTTCGAAGCTGTGTCGAGCGAAATGTACGATCGGCGAAACCGGCGTTCATCTTCGAGGAATGTTAATTCCGTTTTAAACGACTGGTGAATGGCTGCGCCGTTAACGGGTACACCTTGTAAACAAACGTAATTGATTGTTCCGTGTCACCGCGATGCTCGCTAATTGAACCGATGCATTAACTCGTGGGTAACGCGGGCGAAACGAGGTGGATGTAAAACGCACGCTCCTCCCGTCCTTTCCTTCCTTATTTTCCTTTTTCCTCTTATTTTTTTTCCCCGAACGAAATTGAGTTTTAATCGAAACCGATATAAAACCGATCACCGAACCAGATTTCCGAACGAGACTTTCATTCATTCTCGAACTCCTTTCCATCTGAACTCGAATATGCGTCGGTTTCTTAGGAATTAAACCGCGAAATTCGCCACGAAATTCGCATCGAAAAGAAGGATATCGACAATTTGTTTTACGAGACGTGTTGCGCGTAAATTATTTTTATTTATATTTATTTTGGAAATCGTTAATCGAGGAAGAGATTGACGTTTATTTTTTCATCGAATTTTATTAACGCGATAACTCGTCTTGTACTAACATCGTCCTCTTTTTTTCTTTTTCTTCAATTTTCGTGGTAAACATTATGTTAATTCCAATTCTACAATATATATATATATATATATATTCATCCATAATCTCAGAAAATACATTATACGCCCGAAAACGAATTTCTTACTTCGTAACACGAAATTTTTTCCACGCGCGCCTACTCAATTTTAACGAGCCTGTATAATAACCTTCTTCTTCTTGCAAAAACTCATCTCGTAAAAATACTCCATCCTCGAAAATTCCGCCGTTCTGAACAAAATCGATCCTCTTTCACCCATCCCCTGAATTTCGTCAACCTCCGTCCATCCTCGAGACGAGACGAAATTCCTTCACCAAGTTTAGTTCAAACTTCATCTTCGGATCTTCTTCCTGCGAAATTTTCGAGGAGAGGGGTTCCAAGGGAGGAGGGAGGCAGGGGATACGTACGGCGGTAAATATTTTGTTGAACGAGGAATCGGTGGCCGATTAAAAGCGGAGGCGCCGCGTGCGTTAACCGTCCCCAATCTTGCTCGCAACGATTATTTTATCGCCGCGAATGGCGCAGCGTTTCTCGGGCCGCCCGATTTTCTGGTTGCGCAACCCGCGGATTTTCCTCCCTCTTTCGCGTCTGCGCGCGCGAGAATAATTCGATCTCGCGACGGGGGGGCTATACGGCGAAAATAAATAACAATTTCCGGGACAAGCGCGTGAATTACGAGCTCGACTTTTCACGCGTGTAACGGAATTATATACGTCGAATAATCTTGTTAGCCCGTCGACGTTTAACGGTCGATCGAGGTGGCGGCGAGGTTATATCATTGGATTGGAAAAAGTGATTGAAAGAGTTGGACAGAGTTTTACACGACGTTCTCTTTGACAAGTTGACGCGTTGGTTCGAGGAATTTGACAGCGTGTATAGATGGGTTGGTCTTTGATACTTTCGATTATTTATTTTATTATTGGCGTAAATTAGAATAGGAATAGTTAGGGGTTTTCTTCTTGTGCGAACAAGAGACTCGTTGAGGAGAGAGATTGAAAAATATTGGTCGAGTGCCGTTCCTACGTTGTGTCTATGTTATATCGCACAATTTCGATATTTCGACAATAATTGAATTGCAGGTTTACCAGCTTCAAAATTTCCTCGACGAGCTCGTTCAAACTTCCTTCGAACTCCTCCAATCCCCTCCCACAGAAATGACCACTTATCTCACTTTCTCTTTCCTCTTTTCAAATTTTTCAAAAATACTTCAGCTTCTTCGTTCTGAAACCGCTTCTTAAACCGTTCCAAACCAACACCCAAATCACTTTTTCACCGTTTCTCGTTTCCTTTTACTTTTCTCCAATTTTTTTTCGAAATCATTCCAATTTCTATCGGCCTCGTCAAATTACAATTGTCCCACCACAATTCTCTCCCCTCTTTTCGCAGAAATATCCAACTCCTTTCAACCTCTTCAAACTTTCTCAAACCTCAAATCTCTTTCCTCGAATAATTAAAAAAAAAAAAAAAAAATCTTTTCAATCAAAAAAGAAAAAAAAAGAGAAAAACGAAAGTTCTCGGCTTCTATCCTCGATAAGATTCCTCCCCGATTTTCACTGGAATTATATTGGATCGCCGTCGCGTATTCGGCGTCGTTTCGTCTCAGGACGCGTTCGATCTTTTTCAATGCACGCGGCCGGACGCGTGCGTCAGCGTGGAGCCGGACGAAGAGAGTGTGATTATTGTAACTTCGATGAGATAAGGGCGACGTGGCACGAACGTGTCTGCCCGTGATAGTGGTCCGTTTGTGTCGAGCGTAATTTATTAGCCGGCCCGGCCGAGATATATCCGCCGCGCCACGGCGGTCATCGCGGCCCGAATGTTTAATAAGCGCTCGCCCCGATCGATCTTTTGTTGTTTATTTACGGCATGCACGAACGATATGCACATACTTTGGCGAAACTGTCCACCAGACGTCCATCCTCCAACGAACTTTGTCGCATTTCTTCCGCGTTTCTTTTCCTTTCGTTGTCTTCTTTCGTTCGTTGAACGGAATTCTTCCAATTTTTTTTTCTTTTTTTCCTTTTTTCCTTTCTCTTTCTACAAAGATATTCCTCTCATTTAAATAATAAAAATGTTGGAAAGAAAGGGTAAGAAACTTTTTTTCAATCGGGATCATTTAATTTTTCCACGATTTTATTTCGAGGGCCACGGATTTTTGCGACAAAATTCGCGAAAAGTCGGGTCGGTCCAATTTATCGCACTTGTTAATCCTCCAAGAGCCTTGTTCACCGAAGATTCTCGGGAATAAAAAACCTGGCCGAGCACAATAGATCTTTTTAATCGCGGACTCCTAAATGAATTCGCTCCTCCACGCTCTTTCCCTCGCGATAAATTTATTATTCAACGAACAGGAAATTCGTTTCTCACCTCGTTCGACCTTCCGGGGAGGGGGCAGGGGGAAAAAATTTCTCTCCGCGTTTTCACTTTTTTTCAACGATATCGCAAAAAAAAAAAAACAAGTATAGTAAGCGTTACGTTTCCTTGCCGATTTTCTTCGAGGAGGAAGCCGACGAAAACGAAAAGAAGACCTTTTTTTTTTTTCGAAATTTCTCCGAGATGCATGAACGAGTGCGCGCAAAATGTCCGAGAAAATTCAATTTTCTCGTTTGTCGAGCCGAATGCGTCATTGTGTCGCGAAATTTTCGAAACCCGTCACGGCACGTCGCAACGTTTACTCATGCTTTCAGCGGCCCGATCACGGTTTTGCACGTGATTAATTGCGGTTGGATCGCGCGCCGTTTGGCAGAGAATACGCGATCTCTGAATTTTCGCGGAACGCCGCGAGGCCGAGAGAAAGAAAACGGTATCTCGGGGTCAGGTCGCGATTCTTGGCCTCCTCGACGTGTATCTCATTTATGACATGGACTCTCCGTCGAAGAAGACGCGTCTCTTCGTCGACCAATTTTTTCTTCTCCGCGTCTCCTCCATTCCTTCTCGTGATTTTTTGATCCTTCGCGCTCCAAGCAGCTTGGTAATACGTTCGCACGGTCAACTCCAAGGTTCTTTCTTTCTTCCATTATATAATTATTCGAGAGTAAAAACTTTATTTTTTTCATAAGGAGGGGGAAATCATTGTTGAGAATATGTTTGAAAGTAATGTAAAATTCACTCTCGACACGTTATATAGTATAGTTTCTCACTCTCGAATATATATATATATTCGTTTAAACGTTATAGTTTTACACGAGCGTGTCTTTCTTTAATATAAAGAAAGAACGTTCCACGTACATCGTAAGAAATAGAGTCCACGTTAAAAAACGTTAAAAAAGCAGATCCGTTCTCTCGTCGTCGTTAATTCGTATACTTCGTTTGAAAATTATTCGTGGTATCGGAATTGGACGCAATAAAAGAAAAAAATATCTTGTAGAGATTATCGATTTACCAGAGGAGTCGTCCAAATATTTTCATAATTTCTCGATTGTCGTTACGTACTCGTGGAATTGCATCGATACTCTTCTACGATTGTGCAACGATGCACCGGATGCGACGCAAGGACGACATTGTCGTATTTATAGGCAATGAAATATAATATTCCATCTTCGTTTTTTTTCCCTCTCTCTCTTTTATTGTTCTCCTCTTTTATAATATAATAATATATAATAATATGGAATATAATAATATATAATAATATTGATCGCAAAAAGGGGAAAAACGACTGATGGACGAAAAAGTTTTATCGGAGAGAAATTTGGAAATTCGTTTCGATCCTCGACGAGAGAAAGATCGAAGATCGAAAATACAAGGTGATTCATCGAAATTGCAAAATCGTTGAATGTTGCAATCCGCGCAATATTATTCGCATCGCGAATTAATATTCGTCGCGATCGGGATCGGCATGATGGAAAGGGAATGAGCGCCAGAAATGCGTGAAAATTCGAGCCAGATTGACGGTCGTGGTTGTGTTTCATAACGTAGATTAAAAGTCGGAAATGATAATTCGTTGTACGGGTTGAATGAAAATACTGTTTTCTGCACGATAACGTGGGAGGTCGAAGATTGATGATGATGGGTCGGTTTAAGTTTCGCTGGACACAGGGAATCGATTTATCTCGCTTGAAATTAGAATTTTTTTCTTTTTCTCTTTAGTCGAGCCTAACGCGCGATGTGATCTAAAAAAAAAAAAAAAAAGAAAAAATAATAGATATCAATAGTACAAAAAAGTATACTACATTTTATTAACACTTATATTCTATAAATTATTTAATGAGTTTATTAAATATGTATACATATATTGTATCCTCTTTTGGAATATTCCTCTCTACACTTACATTTATTATCTTTCACATATATATATAATTTCGCTCGAGAACATTAGATATAATTTTTCTCTATTACGCGACAAACATAAGATACAAACTTTCGTGAAAATTTACCGATATATACATATATATATATATATTTAAATTTATTTCTTCGCATCTCAAACCCAATCTCAAAGGGGTTGGAATCTATATTTAGGAGGTGGACCGGTGACTTGTTTCTCTCGATATTTTTTTCTCTTCTCTCTCTCTCTCTCTCTCTCTCTCTCTCTTTCTTCTCGGCCATCCCGGCCGAATAAACGTGGTGGCACAGTAGCACACACGAGCAGCCACGTTCTAATATTTTTTTCCCCTCGTGTCGCGAGTGGCATTCGGGTCCGGCCGGTTGGTAGCCGGTCGCCGCTGAGAAGTGCAGATAGCGAGCGGTTTATCGTTTTCTCTGCAGTGTTAAGCGTCGCCCACGCGTTTTAAGAGAGAAACCACAGGCTGCTGGTGCTGCAGCCCGAGTGGACGAGGCTGTTTATTGTTATCACTATCATGGCCGGCCAAGGGAAGCTGATACGCGGCAACACGGGACGCGCGTGTTTATAGAATCGACGGAGAGGGAAGGGAGGAAGAGAGAGAGAGAGAGAGAGAGTTGGATCGGACTCGGGCGAATTTCCTGGTTGATTTCTTGCGGTCTCGCAGTTTTAGCATCGATGGTCCCTGAAATGCCGAGACTCGTTGGGATTCGTGCCATCTACGCGTGCAGTCTGCCTGCCGCGATTTTTTTTTTTTTTAATTTTTACCTTTTACGGGATGCGTTTGTTGAGGAGGGCAATTTTTATTTTCGTTTCTTTTCTTTTTTTTTTTCTTTTTTTTTTTTGAGAATGTGTTTAGTTAGAATATATATTCACGAGTGGTGGAAAAAGGAAAGAAAATCAGATAATACGTACTTTATGCTTCGCTCGATTTTAAATATAATAAGTACGTTTTAATTCATATTTGATGTATTGGTAAATATTGGATATTTAATATGTAAATTGTATATTTTGTATAATATAAATCATGCAATTTATCGAATTATTGTTACGATCATATGTGTGTTATACATCAAAAATATGGGTCGTTTAGACTCGTTACTTGCAATGACAATGATATATCGTCCTATTTTCTTGGAACTATATTCGAATTGGATAATACTCGAGAAGAATTTCATAATCTGGGAGGTTGGTAGAAGAATTTTTCATGAAAGCGAACTTTATAAGTTGAATAAGATCAAGGCTGGTTCTCTACATTTTTTTTTTTTTTTTTTACATTTCTTCTTTTTCCTCTTGGAGACGACGGCCTCCTTCGTCACTCCTAAGCTTCTCTTCGATTATTTCGCAATCTGTTCTCGCTCGAGGAACGTTTCTTTTTTCTTTTTTTTTTTTCTTTCTTTTTGCTCCAATAAAATAATCGACTCGCCAACGAATCGTTCCACTCGAAGCGAAATCCGTTCCGAATAAATTTTACCAGTCCTCCAATACGACGTCCAATGCGACTTTTCCCGCCGCGCGGGGGACCCCCCACTCCCTCGTTTCCCATCCTCCTTAACGCGCGATCCGTTTTCGATCCGTTTTTCCCATGGCTCGAAGAGAGACGACCGCGAGCGACGATGGAAAGCCGGCCGTAAGAAAAATTCACGCCATCGTTCCCGATTCATACCGATGCCTTCTTGTAAATCATCGCGAGATCGTGTCGCGCGACAAAAAAAAAAAAAAAAAGAAGGAAAAAAGAATCGCGCTCCAATTACCCCGATCCGCGAAAACAAGGAAAAAGCCGAGGCTTGGGAAAAAGCGTCGCGCTCCGCGATTCGACTTTGTTGTTGCCCGCCGCGAGATAAACCACCGTGAAATAAAAGTTGGACACGGTTTCACGGCAGATATTTTTCGAGGAATCGCCGCATTCTTCTCGAGTTTAGGATCAAGATTATACGGCGAAATATAATTTTGGATAACTTCAACTTTCTTCTTTCCTTTCTTCTTGCGTTATATTTTCGTATTGTAACATTTTAATATTTTTTCGTTCTCGCGTTTCCAGTATAAGAATATTGAATTGCTTGCAACTTGAGAAACAAGCTTCCCTCGATGTTTAACGTTCCAATGTTTAAAATCGATCCTCCCAAAGGAAGCGCGACAAAAAAAATTAATCGATTTCGAATTTCGCCCAAATTTCTTCTTCCTCCCCTAGAAAATTTCAAAATTTTAATTACTCTACTCAACCGCATCCTCCCCGTAAAAAAATTTCCATTTCACTTGCCCGCATTCTGCCAACCGTAATCGTATCTCTCCTCCTCGATAACCGCTCGTTAACAGTTCCACGCAAGTTTTCCCGTCGGCAGAGCAGATGAATCATCGATATCACTTATCAATCCGAAAGTCGCGCCGCGAACTTTATAAATCACGCTCTTATCTCCCGAGCCGAGCTAGATCGCCGCCTCCTCTCTCGTCCTGGAAAAAAAAATGAATGAAATCAAAAAAGACAGAGAGAGAGAGAGAGAGAGAGAGAGAGAGAGAGAGAGAGAGAGAGAGAGAGAAGAAAGAAGCGGAAGAGAAACGATAAATGGGGACGCAAAGAGCGAAAAGAAAGAAAATGAAAGAATAATCAATAATGGCCGATATATAGCTGTTTCTCGTTCTGTCGCACGATTCGACGCTGCGTATCGTCGAGCCGGCATTTCTCGCGCAGGCATTCTACCGGCTTTCCGTGCCGGCATCCCGACGGATTCCGCGCTCGTTATTTACCTCACGTTTCGTGAAAATGAAAAAGGCGGAGCCTTGTGCAAGTCGAAGCCACGGGTGAAAGTCTGTCTGTACACAGTGGCACCGGCCTCCCGTGGCAGGTCCACTCTAAGAGATGGATAAGGATCTCCCCGCGGGCCCAGTGAAGATCGATCGACCGGTCGTGCCGTTTCGTGGGAAATTTATAGGATGCCCGTATCGATCTCTCCTGTTCTCCTTCGTCCTACGTACGCTCTTACGAAATCTAAGGTGGAAAATTCTACAAATGGAACTCGTCCGGCTTCGCCATCGGGGAGTTCCATCGGTTCGAGGAAATCTTTCAACCCGACTCTCTCGATCGAACCACCGTGTGACGGGTTCTTTCTATATGGCGAAAATACGGAAACGGAGAGAAGTGTGCAATGAGATCTTCTCACCTTTTTGGCTTCGTGGTTTGTTTCGAGATATATTCGACGAAGAGATATTCGAGTTTTGTTATTTTCTTTCTTTTTTTTTCTTTTTTTTTCTTTTTCTTTTTTTTTTTTTTGGTTTCTTTAGATTATTTACAAGATACGCAAGGCTTTCCAAGGATGTTGAATATTAACGTTTCAATTGAACTCGAATGAATATGGAATATTCACGGGGATCGTGGAAAAAGAATTTCGTAATAGTTTATACACGCTTCAAAAAGAAAAAAAAAAAAAAAAAAAAAAAAGAAAAAAAAAGAAAAAGAAAAAGAATTATACGTTTGAATAATAAAATTTCGCAATGTGCATCTATAAAAAAAAATATTTGCATATCGTTGTATTCATCGTGGCATTTAAATGTTAATTAATTAGATTCGAATATATTAAATTCCGTATCATTCGGATAGAAGAACTTTAATATAAACTAGAAAAAGAATTCGTTCCGTTAATAATGCCTATAAATACCAACGAGTTTTAGAAATGTAATAAAAAAGAAAAAAAGAAAATGTAAATATAATTAAATACGGAATTTAATTAAATATGGAATATTTACAGAAAGGAAGGATATTTTGTTGACATCGATGGATCATTCCTCCTCCGAGAACCAATAATCTGGATTAGTGGATTGGCAAAGGATTTAAATCGGTCGACCAACTTAATTAATTAATTCTCCACGAGTTAACTCTCACGAATCATGGTCATTAATGTTAATAACGCGTTACACATTTCTTTCTTTTATTTCTCTATTTACCGGTTCTCCGGTTAACCGTCTTCTTTCGCACAATCGTTAACATGTATGATCCATAAATCTTTCGTATGCGATTCCGTCTAAGAACGAGAACATTGTTCTTCCTGTTCACCTCTCGTTCTCCCCATATGCAACCATACCATACTTCCTCGACAACAACTAGTTCTCTCTTATTGTCCAAAGATCCTCGTTCGTCCATTCGTTGTTATCCCAACCGGGGATCCGGATTCCAAAGGAGAAGTTTGGAGGAGCAAGAAACCGCGGTGTCGGCTCGGTTTGGAAAAACGAGTTTCCAGCCCGAGTTTCTCCGTGGAAATATCTTTATTTGCATCCGCGCTTCTCCCGCCCCTACACGATGACACGAGTCGGTTGGGAAACACAGCGTCGAGGCGGTTCGAAGAAGAAAAACGGCGACCTATGCCTTCGTGCAACGAACATCTTTGCTTTCGAGCGCGAGCTCGGCACAATGGAGTGTTAAGAAATGCGGTGAAAAAAAAAGAAAAAAAGAAAGAAAAAACGTTTGCATTGTTCGAGCCGAGGTTAATAATGACATTAAGAGGGGAACAGCGTATGAAAACGGTGGTTGACTTCTTGCATCGATGCGCACTTGTGTTAACGGTGAACACGTTGTTTGACTAACAGAAAGGTCGAAGGATAATCTCGATGATACGATCCACTGCCTACGATGCAAACTCCACGAGAACGCTTCAACATTGATTGACTGGTACATAAATAATACTTGGTAACATGTACGCAGCGTTAACTCGATTCTTGGGGAAATTTATGGTTGTAAGTGCTCGATGCGACACCTCGGTTCTACAACTTGTCTCTCGACTTCATTCTCAATGTAATTAAACTTTGAATTATTTTTCTGGAAGATTATCTTCTAAGATAGAGGGTATCGTATCCGTATTCGCGTTCTGGTAAACGATGATCTTCGTTCCTTATAAAAATAATGGAGAAGAATACGAGCTACGTATTCGTCATCATCCTCCATTAATGTTCGGCTAATTGTAGCTGAATTCATCAACTCGTTCATCGAAACCAGCCGAAGAATCGAGTTCACCACTACGCGCAAGAAAAATTCGCCCAATCAAAGTTCCAATCGGAGGTTGATCAATGATCTTCGAAGGAAACGAGCCACGATTCTCGATAAGTTGCACGCCAGAAGCAGTTGGTCAGACACTTGGAAACTCGCGTTCCACGAATTCTTTCCGCGACCCGGTTTATTACATAAGAAACAACGGCCGCCGCGTAATCGTTACGTTCCACGGTGAAAATCCGCCGTGGAACAAACGAACGTGCCAATTTCTATTAGTTTTCCCTTGGCTGAGGAACGCGCAGCCCCGCGCATGCGCGCATTATCCGATCGATCTCTCCTCGCTGCTCCCTGGAACCATTATCGTTCGATGATCGAACGATCGACGATAAAAAAGAAAAGGAAGAGAACAAAGAAAGAAAGAAAGAAAGAAAGAAAAAGAAAAAAATAGAAAAGAAGCCAGAAACCGATCCGAAGAATCGGAATCTGTGTCGTAACTAGAATTTAATAAGAAGATCACGGAGATAATACTTGTTTCCTTCGCTATACGCTTGTTGCTAAATCACGTAGATTTATTAGAAAAGAAAAATGTTCGTCGAGGTATTATCGTTAAAATTCAATCGAGGTAACAAATCCTTAATTTTACGCGGTAAAAGAAATTAGATTAAGGAATGTAACAGGATTATTGCCTGAATCTCGCGGAGGTTAACAAAAATTCCCTAGACGTTCACCGAGCGATTCACCGTAAGAACTATGGACGAGGCTTAAATTCGTCACCAGAGGGCATCGTTATTCGCAGAGCAGTGATCTTTACGACTATTCTATACGCGCAGAAGTTAACCTCCCTTCGGGCCGCGATCGCTGCAAACGCGCCGCTTCGGCGGAGATGCAGTAAATACCGGTATCTGGTGTCGTAAAATGCGGCATCGGTTTTCCACAAGGAGGAGTGAGCCTGAAGAAGAGTGACTCTCTCTCTCTCTCTCTCTCTCTCTCTCTCTCTCTCTCTCTCTGACCTCTCTCTCGGGAAGGAGAAGGAAATGAGGGAAGAAAGGGTTCTCGGGGCGGAAAGCTGGAGAAGGACAGACGAGGAGTTTGTCGAAAGGGATCAAAAAGAGGGAGAGAAAGAGGGGGAGAAAGAGGGAGAGGAAAAAAAAGGGAGGCGGAAAGAGAGAGGGGCAAGGAGGAGAGGAGGACCAGGGCAGCTCGGCCACGTAATTTATGTCTCGAGCTTACCGCGGTACGCCGCAACCGCGTTGACAGTTGAAACACGGCGGCGGCTCGGATTGGTCGGCTCCGGGCGCCTTATAGGGTCGCGCGCATGCGCATACCGGCTTACGACATCCATCAGAGGCGACCGGCTACTGCCGTCAGCATGCCACTCTTTATCTTTCTCCTTTTCTCTAGCCCCCTTACCCTTTGCCGATGTCAACCGAGCCGTAATCCGCTGTCACTTTGGATACACAGTTTCCCCCGGTAGCCGTCTTGCTCTTCGTGCCTGTTAGGTTGTTGTCCTATTTCGCCTATTCCGGTTGTCGCGGCCTGACGGCAAACAGGAGAGGCCTATTCCACTGTGCGCGGTTCGCGACTGTCTTTCCGACCGATGTCCTTTACGGTCCCTCCTCGTTCACTTCGGTGGAAAGTGTCTTCGCCATCTTCGGATATGCGTTAGGTCGGTTACTTTTATCGATGAGCTGCTTCTTTCCCTCTCCCCCCCCTCCATCGCGTCTGTCGTTGGGAATTTATACGTTTTTCTTTTTTTTTTTTCCGGGGGAGCCGATCGTCGATGGCGCGCGCGTTGACGCGGCGTTTTTCGAACTCTTCTTTCACGATTCACCATCGATTCGTTTACTCTACGAATCTTTTATCCGCAGGGCTATCCTCCTTTCTTACTTTCACTTTGCGCGTCTCTCTCTCTCTCTCTCTCTCTCTCTCTCTCTCTCTCTCTCTCTCTCTCTCTTTTAATTTTTTATCTTCCATCTATATTCGTGTCTGTCTTTCTCTCTCTCTCTATCTCTCACTTTGCTAGGTGATTTCTCGCTAGTTTCTTTGTCTAAAACTGTTGACATAGTTTTTTTTTTGTCAACAGTCGTCTACGTTGGAGGTGTGAGAATTTCACTCGAGCGAATCGACCATGCTTCTTTTCAACGCGATCGCGGTTTCTTTTTTGGTTTTTTCGACGTAATACGAAAGATTACGAAATAGATGCGAGTGAAGAGAACGATCCAAAGTTATTATGGATCAACTTAATCCAGATCTCATTTCGAGAAGAAAATATTTCACTCGATCCTGTTCTCTTTCCTTTCCGCCATTTTATTGAATTTTCATCGTGGAAATTTTCTAATATTCCGGATGCGATTTGTTTCAGCAGCCGGCCAGCTCGCAGGAGCGTGGCAGCGGCTTGGCTGTGGGGCGTCAAGGGGGGCCCGGCAGTGCGGGGGGGCCCGGAGCAGTGGACCAGGCGAGGGACCTAAGTCCCTGCCTCCCTGCGTCTATGGGCGACGCTGCACGACCTACCACCTTACCGTGCAGTCCTCCTGCCGCCCACCATCACGGGCCCCATCATACACCCCTACATCAGACCCACTGCGGAACCAACAATAATTGCTACGACGGACCCACTACCCCCTACGACTCTAGAGACTACGATTCCCCCGGAGGTTAGTGTTTTCTATCCTTCTATTTTCTTCTTTTCTTGTTCTTTAGAATATCCACCGTAATACATTTAATTATTAATAATATCTTGCAAGATTTTTCAGATCGTTATTTATTCGGTTCAATTCAATTTCAACGTAATATACGATGGATAGATATTTTCTCGATAATTTATACGCGAAATTAACGGAAAAATTAATATAAAATTAATACAAATGAAATGGAAATACGTCAGGTGGGCAAGAGTACAGGAACAGCAGCAACTTTGAGAACCCAAGCGACCTGAGCATGCCCCCGCAAACGACCCACCACCACCATCACCACCATCACTCGCATCTGCATCCGCAGACTCACTCGCAGGAACAGCAGACCACCGAACACTTGCACGCTATCCCGAAACTGGAGCCGCCGCCCACCCCACCCGCGCAGTCCGACGATGTGCCGGGGGTGGTTTGCGCCGGATGCGGCCTCCGGATATCCGACAGGTTTTACCTTCAGGCGGTGGACAGGCGGTGGCACGCGGCCTGCCTTCAGTGCTCCCATTGCCGCCAGGGCCTCGACGGCGAAGTCACCTGTTTCAGCAGGGACGGAAACATTTACTGCAAGAAGGACTATTATCGGTGAGTCGAATGCAGACATTCATTCGTTACGGTGATTAACCCTCGACTGGTGGCCCAATCGTGGACGGTTACGTAAGCGGTCGAGGCCGATTTGATAGTGAAATGATAGTCGATGATATCTGGGGATAGTGATTGATAAGCTTCTCTTTTTTTTTGTTTTTTTTTTTTTTTAAATTGATATACGTAACTAGTCTAGGGTTTTTAGAGATTTTTTGTTAGGTGATATTTGTCGATTGTTCGATAGTTATTGTGTAGGATTTTTTTAATTTAAGTTGGGTAAGAAGAACATTTGATGATATCGAGGATTTTTAGATTAATGTTCAGAAATGTTTCGACAGAGGAGAATTTCGTTGAAAATGTTTGACGTGAAATTAAACGAGGGTTCTAATGGATTATTCTTCGCCGGGAAAATAAAAATTTGATAAAGGATTTATAACGATAATCGAAAAGAGGATCGTAAAAAAAAGTTTCGAATGTTCGGCTCTATCGTGAACCAATTGTCTAACGCTTCGGCCCAAATATTAAATAAATTACGCGTGTCGCATCGATAATAATAATTCTTTTACAACTGTATTTATATCTATATGAATCCTCGTGCAACCGCCTGGTGATATTCTCCGCTTAGGCAATTAAACGAAACCGCAGAGTACATTGTCTCTGTATATTTATCAGCGTTGCTTATCCCAAGGAAATTCGCAGTTCTGTGGTCGATTTCATATCGTTTCATTTATTTGATCTCAACTGCGTCGCCATATTTGAATTTCTCTTCTTTATTTTCGAATTCACAATCGCGATATTATTTACAAAAATTTGATAACTTTCTGAAGACAAAGAAGAATAGCTCGAGTCACGAGGGGCAAGTCAACCGCGAAGCGGCAATTTCTGTAATTCCAAATTGGCCATTCGAGGAGAGGCCATCCGTGATTCGAGAGCGCGCGTGATTTCAAAAAAAAAAAAAAAAAAAAAAATGACCGCGCTTGCGCAACGACCGAAGACCTCGAATCTCTTTAACGCCGCGACGATAAGGGCCCGTTTTATCGACGTGCACGCGATTGACAGTGAATTACCTTTGCACTCGGAGTGGCTCGGCTATGGAGAGACGAATCACGCACCGAGCAATAAAAAATTATCGCTACACAGCGGCTCGTGGAAAACAATGAGATACCGAGCGTTTATGTAAGTCGAGCTGCCTTTATTCGAAAACGCACGCCATTTCGAGAACATTTGGATTCCAAGGAAGAGCATTTCGTGTCGTGATTTTTATCATCGTATGAAACAATTAACTGATAAGAGCATTTTCACTTTCTAACCGAAAAGTTGGAAAATCAAAAACGATTCGAGAAGTTTTCTTCATTCGTCGAAATAAGATTATTCGATCTTTCGATCTTCTTTTGGAATAAAAAAAAAAAAAAAAAATTGTGAAAGATGAAATTTGTTACTTGGAAAGTGAAAATAAGAATACCTTCTACGTGTAGACAATTAATCGATCGTGCAGGATGATGGCAATAAATTGTGCAAGCCTATACGTCTTACCTAACAGCTATAATATCCCGAAACAGTGTTCGAACCAGGAAAACACTTGTTCGCGCGATCATCCTCTTCTCTCGGATGCACGAGACCTTTCCCTAGATTTCTATTCACCCGGTTCCTCAATTAGTCGACTTTCTCTATCGTATCTTATAAACGACGAATGCAAATTTGTAATAACTTACGCAACCTTGGCGATTTCTATACGGCAGAAAAAGTAGAAGTCGTGCACATTATCGGTTAACAATTTCTATCGAATTTCGCTACTTTCTCACGCGACGGGACGCGGACGAAATTCCCCAGATCGGCGTTCGGCACGCGCCAGAAACGAATTTGGCGAGGAATTCTTTCACGTCTCGTGCCGATGATTTCCATTCCGAGAAACAATTGCGCGCTCAGGAAATCACCCGTCTTGCCATATTTCGCGCATGTTTCAGACGCTAATCCTCTCCCTCTGACGCAGAGTTCACCGTGATTTCCCCTAGCTGCCGATCTTTCGGAACGAAAAATTGTTCGCGAGCCTTCTCCAAACAAGCTTTCGCGTCGCGATACATTTGGGAAAACGGCAGATTTCTCGGCGCAGGATGCTTGTGTACGGAGAAGTAAAAAAAAAATATGTTCGAACTCCAAGAACTGCACTTTGCCATACGGATTCGTAATAAAAAAATGGTGAGATTCCAAGAAATATACAATTCGAATTCGAATTAACACGGTCCCCGACGATAAAGAAGAAGAATTGTTCGTTCTGGAAAATAATTCGGATCGACTTTGTTCGCCTTTCACCAATCCATCATCGCCAAGCGTTCATCCTTCGAGCACCAACACGTCCCCAAAAACATTCGAGGCAACGAGTCCAAAGAAGTTCTTTCTTAAAAAAAAAAGATGAACACCAACAACTTCGATCATGGTTATCACCTTGGTTGGACGCTGATCCAACCACGAATCGACCAGCCCATAAATCATTTCCCCCGCGTATAAAGCGAAGCGCCATCAGAAATGAAAATATCAAGCAAGTAAGGCACACGGTATCGCGATCGGTCGTTCCCCCCTCGCGGCTCGATCGAAAAATAATTTAAAGGTTCATGCGAGGGAATATGGTCGGGGGGGATTCGTGGCCGAGAACATCGTGTTGGGCCGCGGCGGAGGCCTCACACGGCGCGGATATTAGCGTACTCCCTCGCTCGCCTCGATTCGCTGTCCTCTACAGCGCGGACTTGGCCAGTCCGTCGACTAATGGTCACGACTCGACCATTTACCTCCGGCGAAGCGTCGATTCTTGATAAGTAAATCACCGCCGATCTACATTTCACGAGCGACGGACGATATACAACGCGTGGTGGAACCGGGTGGACGTCATCGGTGGCGCAGCCACCGTCATCCCCCGGATCTGCACTTGCCCTTCCGCCTCTTTTTCTTTCTTCTTTCCTCTCTCTTTTTCGTTTCACGAAGAGAATCCTTCGATCTTCGACCCCTCTCTCTCTCTCTCTGCCACTGTTCTCTCTCGTATCGATCATACGCGAGACTTCTTCCCCTTCCTTCTTCGAACAGCTTCGTCTCCAATTTTTTTTCTACGGATCTCTGATTCCTAATGTTATTTCTCGGCCAAGTTGATTTATCGGTTTCAATTTTAATTGAAATTTTAATCCGGCGCGTGTCAATTTAAAGTCAAATCCCGTGTCGCGGGATAATTTATCCGGGCGCGGGTTCTAAATACGGATACGGCAACTTTACAGTTATCCACGGTTCAACGCATGGCCGCGAAGATCTTAGATAAACGTGATTCATTATTACATAAATCATTAAACGCGTGACAGAAGCGGCGCAGCTCGAGGCCGTGGCCAACCGTGTTGCAATTTCGGTAGCCGAGACGCGAGCCTCCTTTTGCTCTCGTCCTCTTTCGGCGTGCACTCTTTCTCGTGGACGCGGTGGTATGCCTCGAGAATCGCGCCAACCGATCTCTCAGCCCACGGTCGAGATCCCCCGGGATAAGGGGGCTGGTTTTATCGCGCGAACCGGGAGTGAAGACACCCTGTCGCAGCGACCAGATTAGAACGAAGAAGAGGGAGGGAAGAAGAAGTCGCGATGCTTCGTGCCGCGTTTCTTCCTCGCGATTTTAAGATTTTTTTTTTCGAAATCTGTAGAATGGCGGGCGACGACGATTATATCGATGAGATCGAGTCGTTCTTTACTAGATCGGATCAACGATCGAAATTTGGAATTATATCTTCGCGGAGTTGTTTCAATCAATTTTAGATTCCCAGTGATTTTATGCGGAATAAATATTGAAATTTTATACAGTAGAGTATCCGCGCTCTAATTATAACACGGTATTAATTTTGTTTTATTATCTTATGCCTCTTTGAAATTTTTCGAAAGCGGTTGACAGGCACATTTGATAATGCAATCAAGCACATACCGCTTTCGTATCTATTTTTCACTATCTCTTGATTAGTCAACGTTATCGAATGTTTCTCGATCTACGTGAAATCGATTTATCTTATCCCGATTGAATTTTTATAAAAGAGACCTCGCTTATCGACTGTATCGTGTTGACCGATACAGTGGCGCGTATGCAAAAGAGTAATACACGTATTGAACGTGTCCTCGAACGGCTATCAACCCAACAACGTTACAACGTTATCCCGGCAACGATTCCCGGCTCTTGAAAAGAGAGAGTGTACGTAAGTTTTCCATTGTCACCCTGTATAAGGACGTTATTTCCTCAGGGGATAGTGTGTCGGCGTTACGCGATATCCAGCGAGGAAAAGGAATAAATTTGTCGTTGGCGCGATGCTCGCCGCGATTCCCAGTGATTTACTCCCGCGGCACTCGTAAATTAAGCCTTGAAATTTGAGAACGTAGATTTCCCGTTGATGCGATTGTGTAAGACGAGAGTGAGCCGGCGGCCCTCCTCCGCCTCCCCCCCCCCCCCTTTTTTTTTCTTTTTCTCTTTGCACGCGCTCGGATCAACGTTGGATCCGTCGTTTCGTGCCCGAGATGCAAATGCCCCGCTCGCCGATTATGCGAGCGCACGGCGCGTATTCTCCACGAATCACCAGCAGATCGATCAACCGTCCGATAACAACGAGTCGTGTTTTTTTTTCCTTTCCAAAGTCGAGAAATTCTTTGAGATTTTCCTTCTTCAAGATCAAGTCTATCCGTGCATTGATAATTTTTGAAAAGGGGGATTCGTTTATTAGGGAAATTAATTGCGAAGTCTCTTGAACACAAATTACGGGTGTAAAGTGATGTTTTAACTTTTTTTCTAATAACGATTGCGAAACTGAAATTTCGTAGTAATTTTATGATAAAGAGATGATTGTTGGAATCGTTGGTAATTTGAATTATGGTAATTGTTATTATTACATGGAAGAGGTAATAACAATAATTATAAGGTTAAATTGCTATGAATTCCGCCAATCACGATTTAATAATCACTTCTAACTATTATTACGTGTAAAATAGATAATCTTTATTAAATATTCGCGATTCTCCGATGGCGAAAAATTTGGCGCCACGCGCCCATTTACCGGCTCTGATTCCCTTGAAAATTTCTCCATAATTCTCCAACCTATCGATTCTCCAAAATCGCTCAAAATCGACTGATCGAAATCTCGAAAAAAGCGAAAACCGAGAAACAATGAAACTTAATTCGTGTGTTCTGAGCACTTGCTTCGAATCCGACTCGTAAAAATCCTGGAGCAAAAATGGGGCGAACGAGAGAGCAATGAGATGGATTGGCCATCGTCGACCGATACGGACGCGCATTTTCCATACGCTCTCTCGAGGCGGGGCACACACGAGGCGCGTCATACGCGAGTGACAGGCAAGATGGAATAGCGCAGACATCCCGTCACGACACGACGACGGGGGCCCGAAACTCTCTTATCTCGGTGGCTCGCATGCACGATCTCTCCGTTGTCTGTCCGGCCTGTCGTTGCTGTTATTAGGCGACGCGCGTTCGCGTGTCCGTCCAGTGAACCCGGCTTTACGCGCGTGACACCCTTTCGCAACACCGCCGCGCGAGCTCTGCCCGAGATCGGAAGGAATTATTTCCAGCAGCGGGGCCCGGACTCGTTCGTCTGGCTCCGGGACCGAACGATCCACCGGCTCGTCGAACACGCTCCGATCCTTCGCCTTTCGATCCTCGCTTTCTACGATCGGGTTACGGGTTTCGTCGATGCGACCGATCGACAATGTTGAACCGAGACGGTAGACGAGTTCGAGTGTGATTCGGAAATTAATCGAACGTTGAACGGTTTAGAGTTTCGATTTTTGGTAGTTTGGAAGCGTTTAATAATCGATGTCGATGATTATTGGTGTCGAGAAGAGTTAAGAAAGAAGTATAGATGAGTTTCGGAAGGGAATTGATCGAAACGAGTTGTAAAGTAAAGTATTTATGCTTACGATTCTTTATATACGGATTGCAAATATATTTTAAAAACTGTATAGATTTTTCCATACTCTTCGATACTCACCAAATACTCATTCTTCCAAAAAGCAAAAAAGAAAGACACCTCTCGTCCATATCATGGTTAACCAGATCTTGATGTTTTGACACCGAACAGGATATAATTAGCAAAAAAAGAAGAAAGGGAAAGGATGGTCAAGACTTGGCGAAGCACAGGTGTAGTCGAAACATATCCATCTTATTCCTCCCGTTTTTGGACGAGCGTCGGCCGTTGCGTCGGCCGTCTTAACGAGCCACTTTCGAGCGGGATATGAGCGCAACGCACATTCGCCAGACGGTGGAACGTGGTCGAAAGTGGTTGGTCACCTCGCGTGTTAGCTCGGCCCGGCCCGGTGGCTCCGTCGTAAAAATTGCTTGCGCGTAAAGAGATCGTTGCTCTAAGAGCTTCCTCGATCTCTCTCTCTCTCTTTTCCACCGCTCCTCCTCTCTTCCTCCCGACAAAGGTCCCTCCCCCTGAAATTACTCTCTGCTTCTCCGCTCTCGCCGTTTCCTATTCTCGGGCCCACCATCTTTGCCGGGCCCGTGTCCGAGCCGTTAATACGAGGAACGAGTCGGTAATCGAAGCGTGTCCAGCCCCCTGATCGTTGATAAATTGCTCTAATGCGACTAATGAACTACCCGCAACAAGATTCAGACGCGAGCATGCTCGCGGATGCCTTCCAGCCGGGCATCCTTCGATGATTGCTCCCCGCCAGCACGCGCGCGCGTGTTCACGGCCAAGTTCAATGCCGGATGGTAATTAATTCGGGGGCCCCCGTCTCGCTTCGGGGACCGTTTGGAATTTCTTGCCCACGCCGAGCAAGAGGGGAATTCGTCCGCGGAGCTGCAGATCGGTTACGTGGGCGATTCGAATACGTTCGAATTCGTTCGGGGTTAAGGGCGGAGGGCGAGTACTTTGACGTCTCTGGATTGGAAGTTTGCGGACGGAAATCGCGGGATATTTGAAATTTTCGATTTTACTCTCTCGCTTTTGCCAAGGGGGATGAAAGTGGAGGAAAATCGACGTTTGAAAAATTTTTGTAATTTTTTTTCCAAGCGAATGAAAGAAATCGACAGAGGTCGAGGAGAATTGTAAATTGGATGGAAAGTTCGAATATTTCGAATTTTACTTTACTTAGACAATTTTTAAAATTTTTTCGAAGGAAGAAATATCCTTGCATAATAATTCGCAAAACTCGGTATTTATCATCCCTGTATCTCCACCTATGAATATTTTTTTACGGGAGAGGGGTTAAGCAAGGTGTCCAGGACCGGCGACTCATTATTTATCAAGCAAACTCGTAGCACCGGCCACGTGGGATGCTGGACACGCATAATTTATTGCCAACCTCTTTGCATACAGCGGAACGTATGAACTTCGACGAGCGGCCACGCGAACGTGTTCCGCGAATTGGACGAATTTTCGAGGCCCGTTCCAAATTGAACGACGATCATTGAAAATTGTAGTTCGTAAAAAACGCATGTTTATAATACTTTGTCCAGAATTTATAATAATTTGTTTCGTTAATTGCGTGCATATATATTTTTTTCGGTCGGATATTCGTGAGAAATTCGAACGAATATATTTTATACACGAGTTAATAAGATCAGAGCGATCGATTTAAAAGGCTTTCTATCGTTAATATATCGATACTTGTATTAAAATGTTAAATAAGATGACTCGTATATTTTTCACGATGAAAGATGATAACACGATCGTATAAAATTCACTTATTCGTCGTACAACGACGAGATATATATTTGAACCGGTTCAGAGGGGGGATATTCTGTGACCAGTTGTCGATGAATTCCGTTTCCTCGGGACTCGAACGATTTAATGTCATTTACCTCTCAGCCTTCATTTTATCATACTTGGACGCTTTCGAGTATCCTGTATAATTTTAATCTTTCTCCTGCGACCCGATTATTTTTCGATTTATTTCGATATCCTTCTCCTCGATCCTTCTCTCTCGGTCTTTCTGAATTATCGAAATCAGAAAGTTGAAGGATGTAAACATTCTCTCTGTATTCGTAATCGAGATACTCCTTCACTCTTGAGATTAAATTTTCGATTTTTCTTTAATTGGATCGTCGTTATTTGGCTCGATATTATCGATTTCGTACTTTGACAATTTTTCAGGTATTCAATCAAAAAACGACGATAAAAATAAACGAGGAGGATTAAATTGCGATTCTTGCAATCGTTTCTTCGATAACCAATAATATAGGGGGAAAAAGAAAGACGTACTTACTTTACCACCTTGGATACCACGAAGACGCGAATAGAAAAACTAACTTCCTCGACTTCTTTAAAATATAATTTTATTCAAACTTCGTACTCCATTCTTATACGAGATCCATCCATCATAAAATCTGCATATCTACCGCAAGATCGCCTCAAAACTCTTATAAAATTTGCCTCTTCTAAATGACGTTATTCCAGATCAGCTTGGATAAGAGGCAAGCATTACAACGTTCCTAATTATCACGCACGAAAAAAGAAAGGAACTGAAGAAAAAAAAGGAAAAAAAAAAAGAAAAGAAAAGGAAAAAAAAAAAAGAAAAAAGAAAGAGAAAGGAAAGGAAAAAAAAATGGGGGAAAAAAAGAAAACAAAGAGAGGGTTAAGGAAATCATCGCGGAATGAAGGTTGGCGAGCTCGACTTCCTGGATTTTCTGGAGGCTGGCCACCCGATTGGTGGTCATGCATCGTGGCCACGACTCGCATGTAAGCAAGCAAGGATTCATTCTCGCGCGATTCGCAGGCGCGTTCAAAGCGCATCTCCGCGTCGAGTATATTAGCAAACGTGGTTGTAGAGAAGAGGAAGAAGAGGGGTCGCGTGCGTGCCAACCACTTCGTGAATTCGATGAATTCTTGTCTCAGACATTGTCTTACCTCCGATCTAATTAACGAATCTCTCTCTCCTTTCCCGGATCATTTTCATTCTCTTCTTTGTTCTTGCGAACAACGAAGTTAAGAGATCATGGGAATCTTTGGAAAATGAGCTTTTACGACTCTTTTTAATGTTTGTTGCAGTTTTTAGTTAGGGGGATGTATAATTGGTCGACTAATTGGGCATGTTGGTACATTTGTGGGAAATTTATCTTTGTGAAAAAGATATGCAAAATGTAAAAAAAAAAAAATAATATCGTTAAAGGATAATACCAAAGATTCCATTTCTTTAGAATTCATAAAAAAACACGCATTAATACTAGAATTATCAAATATTTCGAATCGACAGGTTTAACACTTCTCCGATTTGAACCAATACTTTTAGAAAAATTAATATCGTTCTTTGTTGAAATATTGAGACGTTCATCCATCATCGTCAACATCCACGCGTTAAAATTACTTTTACGAGGAGAATAGAATTTTCGAAATAGATCCGTCCCCGATATTTTTTTCCAACGATTCTTTTTTTCAACGGAAAAATACACGTTCAAAAATTCACAGCATCTTTCCTCGCGCGTCAAAAATCTTTCGCGGCGATCGTAAGATTTTGGGCGAAGGTTGGAGCGAGGACAAGATCGCAGGGTTTAGATTACGATGCTAGGAAGAGAGTGCGTGCAGCCACTCTCTCGACACCGACCGACTATGTTTTACGATTTCCTCTCGATGGGACTACCGAAGTGGTCTGGCTGCAATTAACCCCTTATCTGATCGCATTAAATTTCGATTACGATCTCGCGTTTAAACGTCTCAATCCTTCGATGATGCGCTCGCGTGAAACCGCCGCCGCC
This sequence comes from Apis laboriosa, assembly GCF_014066325.1. Lineage (NCBI taxonomy): Eukaryota > Metazoa > Arthropoda > Insecta > Hymenoptera > Apidae > Apis > Apis laboriosa. The sequence goes on from NW_025223857.1 coordinate 4,579,924, forward strand.
GCCGTTGCAATTCGGCGGCTGTTGCACTCGGCAACTGTCGACACGATTATCCCTTATTATCTGATCCGTGAATCGTCGTCTGTCTCCTCGTGCAGCACCACGATGCGCACGTGTACATTGTTCTACGCGATCGTTTAGCCAAGTTGTGAATTTCCACCGTGAATTTTCGTTCCACGAATAGAAACTCGGACACGCGCGACGTGATTAAGGTGTGTTCTAACAGGTATGCTTGCGATTTGCATAACCGTAGTAAAGTTATGTACTCGTAAATTAGACGCGCATTCCTAACTAAACACGTGATTTTTTTCCATTAGACGATAATTCAGAAACCCTTCATAATTCTTATTTGCAACGAACTATTCGTTAGTAAGATCAATATCGTTATTTTTCGACCCGTGTAGAAAGTTTCGACTATGTAACTAATGAATAATATTCGTATATATTCGAAATTCGATTACAGGGGATGATAATTGGGATATATAATTTGAAAAATAAAAGTAGACGCGAATCGTCTGCGAGCAAATCTTTCTCGTTCGATTCTAAATTATTGGAAAGTTATATAAAATTATTTGAGAAAAAATTGAGAAGGGAAGGAAATGATGGGGTGTCGTTGAGATTTTCTACCGAACGGGAACGACGGAGGACGTCCTTTCGCGGGGCGCAGGAAGTGGCCGCCTTAAATCAACGGCTCGCAAAGGAAATAGCGAGTGGTAATTGAGCCATAACCCTCGGCCGGCGAACACACAAATATTTCAGCGCCGGGAGCTCGCTCATAATTTAGCCCTCATAATTAAGATGCGCCGCGCAGACTCCGGACCCGTTCGAACCCCCTGCTCGCGTCGCCGTACGCGCGAGAATCCTTGCTCGAAAAAGGAGGAGCACGACCCGAGTCGTCCCGAGAGAAACATCCTCACGAAAATAGATACGACGAAAACCACTCTCTTTCGGATACCACTTTTTCGGGAACCGATACGACACGAGCTCCACGAGTTTTTATTATTCAACGATTTCTTATCTTCCGATAAGAACGACTATCCAAATCTCTAGATTCGAGACACTTCTATCGAAAATTTATACATACCCTCGGTTAATTTAAAAATTCATCGATATATATATCTTTCGAATATCTATTTTTGTATTATTCACGATACGACGAAGGAAACTGAGTATAGCTAGTTAAAATTTTATTCTAACCAATAACCTTTGCTCGCAAATTTCTTTATTATTATTTTCCCGAGTTGCGACCGACAACGTATATTACTCCTCCCTGCGATGTTTCAACCTCGAACACCAAACACCGTCAATCGATCCCTCAAACATCGCGCTCCCTTTAGGGAGTAAAACTGAAAACACGTTTCCCGGTGTCACAATAAACCCGTCCAACGTAACGTGACAACCTCCTCGCCTGTATACACGTATACGTATGCGAACAATCGATACACAAAGGAAGGAGGAGGAAGCGAGCGCGTTCACAAAGCGAGCGCTCGAACTCGGGGGAAAAAGCGTTGCGTTCAACCAGGAGAGAGAGAGAGAGAGAGAGAGAGAGAGAGAGAGAGAGAGAGAGAGAGAGAGAGAGGGAAAGAGAGAGGCGTGCGCAACGATACAGGAGAGGTGGATGGCAGGCCACAGCGCAACGATAACGAGGCACGGGGGGACATAACTCGGTGCGTCCACCGTGTTACGATCTAAGAAAGGGGCCGAGAAATACTGCGACACCGGGACGGCTACCGATGATGCATGTCCCAGAAGTGGGCAAGAGAGGCTGTGCAAGCGTATTATGTTACCTGCCGCGACACACCACCACTCTCGTCCACCGGTACGTGCGTCCAGGTCGTGACTCTATCGTATTTATGTCCCTGGCCGGCCGTTCTCCTCCGCCGCCGGAGGAGGAAGAGACAGGGAAACGTCGAAATTCCGGGGGACAAGTATGGTTAGATGCGGGGCCCAGATAACAGAGGTGGAAGATCTTCGATGGACGTTCGGTTATCTCGTTCGTGATGCCTAATCAGTCCTCATCCCAGGGAACGTAGGGGGATGAGTGGCGATATTAGGAGGAGGAAAGAAAGGAACGGAAAGCCGCCTCGGCGTGCTTTAAGGGCCGATTTCGAAGATATCCTCGGGACACCGCATTCCAGCGCCAGTAATGGCAGCTGGTCTCACTTCTCTCGTCGAGTTTATCGAGGCGCTTCGTTGCCTCGTTAAACGACGTTTCTTTTTTTTTTTTTTTTCTCTCCCCACTTTTGGTGGGGATGGAGGGAAAGAGGGATCGATTTTTTTGGACAAGAACTTTTGAACTTTGGTTTCCTTCGGTGAAAGATATAGCGTGGAAGGGGTTTGAAACGAGATCGTCTGTTCGGATGTGAGTTGACGGATACGTAACAGGGGCGGTGGTCGAAGGAAGATGGAAAGGATGAACGACGCTCATTAGAGGTATTATTCGCGATTCAGATGAAGAAAGGAGAAAGGTAGAACTGGTAGAAAGTATGGAGGAAGTATTCGCGGGGAAGAGCAATAGTGACGATCTAACGTTGAGTCACGATCGTTCGATCCTATTGATTGGATTCGAATCAAAATATTTCTGTACGTATATTTTTTGATATCTATATATTTATCAACTAGGATTAGGATAGATAATGGATGCCAAGAGATTTGTAGACGTTCAGGAATTATTAAGGTAACCAAGAGATAAAAGATCTCTCGTTTCGAGAGTCAAGATGGGAGTGTCGCTTTTAAATCTTATCTCTTTTATCTGTAAATCTCTGTTGCTCCTTTCTTCCGAAAAACTTTTGGATATCAAAACTTTCTACTTCTGTCAACTTTCAATTTTCATTCCTCGACGGCATATCAAGGATTCGAATAACTTTTAACATGGAATCAATTTTCCATTAATTGATTCGTCATTAATTCACCTGGAATGATATGTAAACGTTTAGGATCTCGAATTACAACGAAAACAAAAAAAGAGAAAAGGGAGAACGAAAGATTTACGGTTTCATCCGACAAATCAGCAAAACGGATCGAGATATCGATAAGGATAAAGATATCCAACTCGATGCGAGCATACGCACGATACAAATAGATCATTGGTCGGCTCGAGATCGTTTGAAAAAAGAGACCGCCACGATATCTCGATGTCGTAGATCCCGCATGAGATACCTCGGCCAGCCGGTATTTGTCCAGCGACACCTGCACGCAGGACACTTCATGTATCAGCCGCAGGATGCGAACGGACGCAGCGAGAACACGAATGATAGCTTCTCCGAGCGACGATATACCTTCTCGCCATTATCAGATTCGCCAGCAATGGCGCCCCGCTAAGAGTCACTTGGCCGTTCGTGTTACAACTACCGTCACGTCGATTTTTTCTCACCTGTCCTTCCCGCCTGCGTATTAATTTTTTTCATAATCCTCCGTATCACACCGATCCTCCCCGCCGCGTTTAAATTTCCGCGTAAACCCCTCTAATATCGTTCGATAACGAATTCTCATCGCGCTCTGCCCTCCTCTCTTCGTTCATCTCCTTTTCTGGAGGAGACACAGCCTTCATCAACGTGGAATTAAGCGAGTCGAGAGAGAGAGAGAGAGATTTATCAATTTCGACGCCATAAATATTGAATATTGTCTCGCGAAAGTTAATCCTTTCCCTTTCTTTCCTTTTTAATTTTAACTTTTCGTTCAATTCCTTTCCCTCGCGTTTCCTTGTTGCTTATGAAGTAACTCGATTCTTTAATCCCTTCTCCGCGTAATTTAGAATCTCCGTGTATATAACAATAATATAAATTATGTAAAACTATGCAACGTATATCGACGATTTATGAAAATATTTGAAGCGATATATGATTTAAAGGGAAAAATTTCTCTCTCGCCCTCTCGTTTCGCGAGATTTCCCTCGTCGCGATTAAAAAATCTGGTCGTTGGAGCGATACGGCGTACGATCCGAGAGAGTGGTCGTTGGAGAAGTCGTTGTTCCCTCGTCGATATCCTCGGGCGGCCGTCCGGTCGAGGCTCTCGGTGGCCCTTAATTCGTACACGCATGCCGGGGACCGCGTTCCCGCGTATAAACTCGGCTGTGCAACACGGCTGTTGGTTCGTAGGCAGTTTTTACGAGTGGCACGGCCGTTGCTCATCGTTACTCCGTAAGAGGATTCGGCGTAGCCCGGCAGGGGGTCCATCTTGCGGGGCCCCGCAAGGTCACCGCGAGTCGTGTGTCTACCACGGAATTGCGAGTGTCACCACATAAACCATCCCCGCAAAAGTATCGGGTTACCGCGATACCCGGGGCCCTACGACTACCCTCTTTCTTCTTCCTGTTCCCTGTGTGGCGTCCCCGCCATCCTTGGACGTGTCCAGATGAACGGCTAGATTGTCCTCTCTTGCTCGTCGTGCTCGAGCTCTCCTAGTAATCGTTTCGTTACGACGCCTGTTTGCTATAATAATTTACAACTTTTATTCGATTTTAATAATTTTAATTATTTTTCTTTTCTTTCGAGGAATTTTTATCATTAAGAATTTTAGAGTTTTGAATATTATCATTAGGGGATGATAATTATTCTCCATCGCATTATTCGATCTTTAATTTTTGGAAAATTTTACAAGTCGCGCTAGATTGTCCTCTTTTGCTCATCGTATTCCTAGGTCTCCTAGTAACCGTTTCGTTACGATGCCTGCTTGCTATAATAATTTACAACTTTTATTCGATTTTAATAATTTTAATTATTTTTCTTTTCTTTCGAGAAATTTTTATCATTAAGAATTTTAGAGTTTTAAATATTATCATTAGGGGATGATAATTATTCTCCATCCACGCACTATTCGATCTTTAATTTTTGGAAAATTTTACAAGTCGCGCTAGATTGTCCTCTCTTGCTCGTCGTGCTCGAGGTCTCTTACTAACCGTTTCGTTACGACGCCTGTTTGCTATAATAATTTACAACTTTTATTCCGTTCGATTAAGGTTCGATAAATTTTAATTATTTTTCTTTTCTTTCCTTTTTTTCGAGGAATTTTTATCATTAAGAATTTTAGAGTTTTGAATATTATCATTAGGGGATGATAATTATTCTCCATCGTGGCACGATCGCACGATACGATCTTTAATTTTTGGAAAATTTTACAAGTCGCGGTGGATAGAAATAACGCGACGGGAATCGTATTTTGGTCGCGACACGGTTAAATCTTGGCAAATAAGAAGAATATGATATTTGATGTCCGTGCAAGTTTTGAGAACTGAGTCTGAGTAAAGGGGGGGCTCGGGCTCGGGCTCGTCATAAATTGCTGCGCTTACCGCTAGCGCGGCGGAGGCGCGGTTGAGTTACAGCCGCATAACATTGTAATCGTACGTATTTATTGCACCGGCGGAGATGAGCTACGTACCCTAAGGCTAGAGTAGGCCACATATCACGAGACGCGGCGCGTCTTCCCGCGCCAACTTTATATTTCCTCGGCCCGCCCCCCTTTTCCCTTTTTCCTGCGTCCTTCGTAGATCAATATTCCGATTAGACTGTTCGAGAGATAGGCACCGGTCCGCGAGTAATAATCGCGTGATTATTACATCGTGGTGGCGAACAAGATTTTATGCTCGATGGTCAAGGGTTGGCAACAGTTGCCAAGAGGAAGAAGACGAAGGAGAGGTCGAATTTCGACGAATATAAAAGAAATATATTACATTTTGAAAAAAGTAACATTATTATTATTTAAGATTATTACATTGAATTTCATATATATATATATATAAAAGTAACAAATTTTTAAGAATCGATATAGAGTAATTGGATAAAAAGAGAAAAGAGAACGACGACGATATATCATTTAACGAGGATACCATTCGTTCTCCAATATCTAATACACATTGAAGCATCTTGAAGACGGTCAAATATCAAAGACAAACGATGAGGAACAAACGAAAGGAAGCCCTCTCGATACATAATTTCTCTAGCTTCCCTTTCTCTGGCGATCACAGCCTTCGTACGAGATGATGGATGGTTAATCCAAGGCTGCTTCGACTGATCGTAAAAATCGTAGCGTACAGCCCTCTCGAGGCTAGCCCAACTCTCGAGGCTAATATTTCCTAAAACGAAAAGAAACCGTGGACATAAATTTTCCCCATAGGGCGTTGGATATATCTTAAATGGATAACACTGACCATTTTCGGCCGGGATCAATTCGTAATTCGCTCTTGTTCCACTTGTACCCTTAGAGTAACTAACGGTCGTGTGGTTCTCGCGTTCGATTCACGTTCGTTAGGCGAACGTAATCGGACTGTAAGCCGCGAAAGGCTGCGAAACGACAATCCGGATACAAATTCTCCATCAATGGTGTTTCTGCCCTTCTCTCTCTCTCTCTCTCTCTCTCCTCTTTTTTTTATCACAGTAATTCGAAAAACGTCGATGCTTCGAGGGATGAATTTCGAGAATGTTGAAATAAATTAAAAAAAAAAAAAAAAATATAATAGCATCTCGAGTATCCGACAACATTGATTGCACAACAATTGATAATTATAATCAGCTCTTGCATAGAATGTATTCGGAAATCTGTTTTACATTGAAATGAAAATAAAAATTGAAATCAAGTTTTTGCTTGAAAAATAAAAATCTCAATACTTGGCAGGATGAATCTGCACACTGAAGAAATAAATAAATAATATTACATTGTAGTATATATAATTGTACATTATTTGTATTATATTACTGTATTATGCAATTCGCACCGTTTTCTCAACGATTGTTTCATAAAATATCTATCTTGGCTGCTTGATTAACGTTGCCAACGCCAACGTTTTATCGATGCATCAGCGAAGTTTTCACGGTGCACGAGTACAAAGATGTTTTCCTTTTTGATTTCTTTGTTGCTCGCGGGGGCAAGATCGGAAGCGGCGATACGGGGGGAGGGGGGAGGGGAGGGGGCCGACTTGTCCGCTTTGTAGCATTATTGGCGTTGATATCGTCGAGTGTATGACATGTTTACGTCTAATCCGACAAACGATCTTCGCCATCGTGACGCCGATTGCCCTTGCAGAAATTTCTGCACGCCGTTGGAAATTTTCTTATCGAGAGAGTCTGAGAGCTTGTTACGATACGCTTCTGATACGGCACGACGGTGCTTCGAGTTCTGCCGCGTTTCCTGTCAGAAATGGAAGAAGATATTTTATCTATGAGAAGTCCCGTGTTCTCTCATTCTCACACAATAGCTTTCGATCCGTGTATTTCCATCTGTGTATCTCTTCGACATTGTTCTCCCAGTACAGTTTTTAAAGTATTATTCAACAAGTTTCTCGGACTCTTATTGCAATATTTTTCTCTCGAAATTTCCGAACAGATCCACTGGAATACACCGTTTCCATGGGATGAAAGTAACAAAAAAAAAAAAAAAAAAAATGGAAATTTGTAGCGATTTAAAGTCTCATTCTTTCGAAGATCAAAGCATATCTTAGTTAATTAGACGAGCAAGATGATTCGTATAATTCGTAAAACACGCTGGTGAAATTAAATTTGCGATCGAAGCAACAACTTACGATTCGAAATAATCTTTTGTCAGCCTAACTGCGCGAAAGAAGAAGAAATCGAACATTATTATCTATATTATCTTATTTGTCGAAACATCATCGATAATATTGATGGAGAGTCGCGAAAGAGTGGTCCTAATGTTCAAGAATCGAGCCCTCCACTTCCACGAGTGGCGCGTCCTCCACTTCCGTCGGGAGTAGATCCACGACGATATATCCTCGCGTTGCTACATTATTCATAAAAATAAAAGCGGGCGAGAAAATCAGCGAGAAAATGCAGCGAGCCGAGGCGGGCTTGAGCCGCTGTTACGAGAAGATTATTCAGCAGATCATTCAGCGGCCGTAGCCGCCACTTCCGCTTCAACCTCCTCCGTAATAAAGTGATACACGCTGCTTGTCAGCCTTCCGATGCTAACGAGACGCGCTCGAAAACGAGATTTTTCTTTTCCATATAAGTCTGACGGAAGGAAACCGATGGATGGATGGATGCAGGTAGATGAAGCTCGAATGTATAATTGTAAAAAAAGTGGATGGCGGGGGTCGAACAGATCGATCGATCGTAAAATTGGAAAAGATGGGATTGAGTTCTCGGGAATAAGATTTTCGACGCTGAGATTAAGGATAAGATTACGTTAAATTGATGGATAATTCGAGTCGAGTTTTACAATGTTTTCCAGTCTGAAAATTTAATTAAAGTATTTTTTTATACGATATAACGAGAGTTAAAAATTTTTTTTGAAAAATTTATAATCTATTTCTCTTCTCAACGAGAAAAAAAAAATATAAAAAAAATGATAGCTCGAACGTTACACGGTTTATATTTTAATTGAGAGTATCCCTAGATCTGGACACGTGAATTCTCCTTTCGAATATCTATAGATTGAAAAAAAATTGTTGGATACTTTTAAATAAATTTTTGCAGAATTATAAAATTATTTTATTAATTAGAAAAATATTGAATTAATAATTCAATAATTGCAAAAATAATGAATTAGAAAAATTATTTTAGATATTTAGAACATTAATAATATTTATCGAGCGAGGAGAACGGATCCAAAGGAGATTATCTCGCTCTCGAAGTACGTTTGTGTAATTAAACCAAAGCGAACAGAATTAAAAACAAACCGCCAATATACGTACGTACGTACGTACGTACGCAGATAAACATTCGTTCGCGATTCGTAGCAGACGCGTCTCGAAATCTCCTTTCATTCCCGTTTTCCCTTTCAACGACCCAAGTCACGTCTCGAGCGAGGACGGTAGCGGCGATCGTCGAATCTTCCCGATTAGATTCGCGATCCGCAGAAAGGACAGAAGCGGATCGTTTATCGGTGGGCTCATTAATTACGCCGGGGATTCCAGTCCGGGGAGGACAAGCTTTTATCTGCTCGAAATAATAATTTACAGCATCGCGGCTCCGCTTAATCCCGGCGCGGCTTGTCACCGGTCGCCGTTTTAATATATACGAGGATGCTGAACGAATAGAAGCTTTTTTCTTTTTTTTTCTTTTTTCGAACGTCCTCGAAGCTTGACAAATATTGACACAAGAATCTCGAGGGAGGGTTTCCCGAAAGATCTCTTTCCCGAAATTTTTGATTAATCGCGGGATCTTCGAATCGCGCGCAGATCTCGATGAGATCGATCGGGCAATTTTAACGCCCGAGGGAATTGTGAATCGTGACAATAATTGAATAATATTCCTAAGAGAATTCCTCGCACGATAATTATAATTTTTCAAGTGAAATTAATAATATTTTAAAATCGCAAGCATTCGTATTCCAAAGTAAATCCACTGCAAAAAGAAAAGTTCTCTCTTCAATGCGAAATCCTCAACCCCTTTACATGATTATTTCAAAAAGAAAAAGGAGGCGGAAAAAAGAAACACGGAATTTTACACGCTACGAAGAATCATCCCCAGAATAAGGAATAAAACTGCGGGGTTCAAGGATCGAGGATGAAGACGCGTGGATTCCGATTCGAGCGGCACGTGAGAAATCCTCTCGGGGGGCTCGTGTCCATATCTCGGACCCCGTACGAGCAAAGAAGAGGGGCCGAAAAGAAAGCAGTTCGCCAGGATTCGAGGCAGGAAAGAACCCGCGCAAAAGAAAAAGAAACGTGTATGAAAGAAAGAAAAAGAGAGATTCGCGTTAAAGGACTGGAAAACCTATGCAAAAAAGAGAGAGAAAGAGAGAGAGAGAGAGAGAGAGAGAGAGGATCCACGTGGTCGAAGGATGAAGCGAGTGTGCGAACGCGCGGCGAGTGGTCCGTCGCGCTTCATAAAAGATTTCCGACTCTTTGTGGCGGTTTCGGGTACGGATCCGTTTAGGCCACGCTTAGAATAACGCGGCAACTCGCATTGTGCAATAATGTATCGCATATGGCGCGTCTTGTAAAACTCTGCGGGCGTCCACCGTGCCCCGTGGAAGGACGGGTGGAAAAGGCCGGTGAATGAGGTTATTCCCGGTCGTGGAGCACGTTTCATTCATTCATCCATCGGTGGGCCAGCCCTCGTGGGGAGGCGGTGAAGACAGGCCCGGCCAACAAGGAATCGCCGAAACATCCTTGCTTCCCGGCCCCACTCACCTGGGGAGACGAGAGAATTTTTATCCTCGGTGTGTGAACATCTCGCCGGGTTTCTTCACGCTTTTGCCGAGGTGTTTGGACCTGGCGAAGATGTATGAGACCCTAAGGGGGCTAATGGGGTTAACGATGCTGAAAGCTTGGTTTTCTGGCTAGTTGCGTTCTGGATGATGGGTTCGTTGGGTCGTTCGATCGTGTAGATGGATTGGGAAATGGTATGAAAAATTTTGAGGAGATGTAGCTGAGCAAACAAATAATTGAATAAATGATAAAAAATATATACACATATACATATACTGCAAAGAAAATTTTTGGAATCGACGAAGAAACTACTTTTTTAGAGAATTCCTCAAGATCCTCGCATATTCACGAACATTGTGAACATACATGTAAACTCGACGCAACAAAGCCTCGTTGGACAACAAAAGCTCGGAAGAAAGGAAGAAAACAGCGATGCCTCGAAAGCGGGACGTTTTTATGGGTAAAAACGTTGTTGCGCAGGAATTCGAAAGAAGACCAGTCGATTACGCTCGAACGGATCCGATTAGGCGAAAATACGCATGGTTCGCCCGCTGGGCGAAAACCAGACTTACACGCACCAGCCATTGTCCTTGCTTGTGTAGCAGGATTGGTGGGTCCTGTCAATAGGATCAGGAACGATAACAATGTGTCTCGAGTCAAGAGACCCTCGAAGATCCGTGGATTCTCGTCTCGTGGCTAATCCATTAGATTAGGTTTAAGCTTTTGCCAGGGGGGCTCGAGATCCGAATCCCTTCGTCTCGAAGGGCTTTGGCAAACGTTCCATTCGTTGGAACGTTTGGCACCCATTGCGGGGACTGGGTGCCGAATGACTGGCTACTTTCGTCACGAGCCTCGCTCAGTGTCCCTGTGAAGAGGTGTTGACACGGCTTGACGCTAACTCCCGTCGACGTATGAATGGGACTTTGAATCGAGTCTACTTGTCGGCCTCGTTCCGGGGACCCAATATTTTTCTAACTCGATTCGAGGAGCCTGTTCAGTTGGATGTGAAATCGAGGAAGAGGATTAATTTGGTTCGAGGCAGAGGTTTTCGGGCAACGATGTTTTTGCGACGTTTTGTAGGGGTTAAGGAGGAAGATTGGGGAGGGGGTTAATTGGTTTGATGGATCCGTGACATGCGTTGAGAACAATTAACGATGTATTCTCGTATATAATAAGTGGAATTTCACTTTCGAACATCTTGATCGTCGAAACAATTTTTTAATGATCAATTTAGATGTATCTGAATAATTGTATAAAGGAGGAAAAAGAGAGATGAAGCTTTTCTCCTTTTTTGAAAATTAAGAACAAAATGAAAAAAATTTGAGGATACGAAGGATGGAAAAATTTCGTTTCATTGTTGTATACGAATAAGACCGGAATACATAATGCTCCCTTTCTGATACTTCAGAATACCGAACGGACCTAGTCGTGTGTTTCACGGAGAAACAACGAAACTCGTTACGCGGGGGTTCGTTGCTTGCTTTTCCATTATACGCGATATCTGATCGTTATTCCTCATTTTTTTTCGTTTTCCAATTGCCGAGACCGTTGCTCCACGATGCGTGCACGATTTCGCGTGGTCACATCCTCCTTTTGTTTTCCTCATGAATTTCCCCATTCAATTCCATCGATATCTGATGGATCTCTTAAAAAAATCATCGTGCAACTATTGATTCGAAAGGAGAAAAATATCAAAATTTCTCATACCATAATGATCCACACAATTTCCATTTTCAAAATCTGCACACCACTGTCACGATCTAATATAACACAATTTCTGATACTCGAAGAAATCTAAAAAAAAAAAAAAGAAAAGAAAAAAAGAAAACATGTTCAACATTCTTCTCAACAATTTACAATCCCTATTTTTCGTCGAGAAATTTCACGAATCGTCATCATCGTCTCTCCGCACACGTACGTGCGAAGAAAGAAAGAAAGAAAGAAAGAAAGAAAGAAAGAAAGAAAAAGGGACAGAAGAGGAACGGTCGCGCGTATACGTTGTTAAAGTAAAAGTTGTGGATCGCCGAGGCGGCATCGGGGTTATAAGATCGGCCACGTCTCTATCTAGGTTGTTTAGTACGGGCGCTGCTCGGGGGACGTAATATATTTGGGAGGAGGTGGAGAGTGAGATAGGTGGTTTAGGTAGGTAGCCGTGGTGGATGTCGGATAGATAGTCGGCCGGCTTCGGTAATGGAGACTGCAGGGTGCCGCTAATGCAGTAGCGATGTCACGGTGCCCGTTGCATCGGTATATCCCTTCTTCCCTTTCCGCCCTTTTGCTCCTCCGCGGTTTCACCGTGCCTCTCCCTCCCCTCCCCTCCCCCGCACGCACACCTCGGCGATATCAACCGAGTCTCTTCCTCCTCTTGCCGCGTGTGTGCCGCATCGGGTGTGCCCCGTGGATTCCACTTCGAATCCACGTTTCGTGCCGTGGACACTTCCCCTCGGCCGGTGGCTGCCGTTTATCTGAGTGGTCGCCTCACTTTTTTCTTCCTCCTCGCTTCTCCTCCTTCTCCCCCTCCCCCCCCTCCCCGCCTCCCGTCCGATTTAACGGAACCCTATCTACACGGGGACACGGGCGGATATCTGGATATGGGGGAGACGATGGGGAAACATTCCCCATCGCGGATGTGTTTGTATCGTTTAAAACGGAATGGAGAAATGGGCGCCGCCTGCATCCCGCAGTTACGATAATTTCTTGGTTATTTTTGTTATGGCCGCCGCCTCGTCCTCGCGATCCGACGATTTCAACTGTATCCGTTTTTGCACGGATGTCGCCCGATTTCTTCTTAATTGGTCAACTCCTCTTCTATCCCGGAGAGGAGATACGCTCCAAGGAGGAACGCGAAAATTTGGCGGATCGTCGCGTTTTGATTTCTACGATTCTTTGTCAATTGGAGTTTATCATGGATACGATAGTTCGCGTAGCTGGTATGACAGCAGGTTGACAGTATTTACAGGTTACGAGAATCGATTCGAAGTGGAATTTTAAAATTGAATAATATACAGAGAATATTTATTAACTTTGCGTAAAAACGAGTGGAAAATTGAAACAAATTCTTCTCGAATTTTCTTTTCTTTAATTTCCTCCGATCCATGTTCTTTTTTTTCTTCTTTCTTTCCAGGATGTTCGGCAGCATGAAGCGATGCGCCCGCTGCCACGCGGCGATCCTCGCCTCGGAGTTGGTGATGCGGGCCAGGGAACTGGTGTTCCACGTGCGTTGCTTCTCGTGCGCCGCTTGCGCGGTTCCACTGACCAAGGGCGATCACTTCGGGATGAGGGACGGCGCGGTGTTGTGCCGGTTGCACTACGAGATGGGCGCCGAGCTCCACCCCTCCCAGAGCCCTCCGGTCCCGGTTTATCCCCCCGGCCCCCACTACCCCGGCCAACCGTTCCCCTCGCCCGAATTCCTCCACCATCACCATCACCACCCCTCCCACCCACCGCACCCTCACCACTCGATGCACCCGCAACATCCCCACAGCCACGTGAGCCCGGTACCGCTCCAGCCGTCGACGCCGTCCGTCCCGGACGCGGGCTCACCACCCAAGGTACCCTACTTCAATGGCGCCGCCGTCGTCCCGCCGCCTAGACAAAAGGGCAGACCCAGGAAGAGGAAACCGAAGGATCTCGAAGCTATGACCGCCAACATAGGTGAGTACAGATTTGGGGGATTTGGGGGAGGGGTGTTGAAAGTGTTGAGGAGGGATCGCGAGGCACTTGTTCGATGTAACGTGGTATAGAGATATTTCGAGAATGCTTGATGAGAAGAAGAAGGATCGAAGATGTTGGAAAGATATGGATATAATTGTTTAATTCGTGAAAAAAGAAAAGTTTGTGTCGTTACGTTGGGTATATACTTGTGTTCTTCGCGAAGAAGGGTTTGTATTTCAGGGAAATGTTAGCTTAACTCTTAATATTATTATTTTCTCGAAATACATTTTGAGCTGTTGATCGTACGACCGAGACGTTGCCACGATTTCTTGAACATCGTTCTTGCTGCGAAGTGCTTGCTGATTCATTTGCTTTCTCGGTTGCGCGTGCCAGATTTATAAAAAGCGTTGCACGTTGTCGCGCGATGGATTCAAAAAGTTATTTTAGAAAAAAATTCTTCACGCGCGAATTAATATTCTGGCATTCGTGCACGTTTCAGTGATTCGATCGTGGCTCGAAGGTGAAACGTTTCGATAGAACATATGCAAATCGGAATAGAAACACGTTGCACGTGTTATTCTATACTAGAACGTATCACGCAATAATCGTGGCTCGCAATTAGAAAGCACCAGACGTGTAACTCCACCAATTTGCTGTATAGCTACGATTTTTGGACCGTGAATCGCTTCAACGTTTTTTTTTGCTTAATAGGAAAATTACTTTGTTAGCACGGAAGAAAGAGGTGCAAAGTATATCGTTGAACAAAAAAAAAAAAAAAAACAAAAAAATAAATCAATAGCAGGAAAAGTACGCGTATCATCAATAACTCGTTTAATTTAATGAACAACTCTATTGATCTTAAAATGATAAACGAAGACATCTTACTTGCATCTTTGTTTTGAATAATTCTTTCCGATATATATCGAACGTTCAAACTCCTTTCTCTTTTCATTTAACAATGTTCGTTGTAATTTATTCTTTGCCCATTTCCAAAAAATAATGTCAATTCAAATCAAATGTCCTTAAGGCGTTCTCTCTCTCTCTCTCTCTCTCTCTATCTGAAAATTAAAGCAAACCTAATTCCTCCATCTAAACCAAGACTAACTACCAGAAACGTTATCTATTTTCTTTTCATTCTACCTCACCGACATCTCCCCTAATTAACAGCGAGACAAGTTGTCCACCTAACCTCTTCTAATCGCTTCGATATAAACCCACCCCAATTACTCTACTCTTTCCAACCATTTCCTCTTTCATTCATTCGAGACAATTTCAATTTCGCGTCGAAGCAACAATCTCGATCGCGTGCACGAAAATTCTTAATCCTCTGAACGAGACAACTTGTCCATTCCAACCGAACCCATTCTAGTTCAACTTCTCCTACAATCAATCTACAATTAGAATAATTCCATCCATCGATTACATTTCCTCCTTCGTCCACGTTCTAAGAACCAAAAAAAAAAAAAAAAAAAAATCGTTAAAATACACGATAATTAAAACAAATTTCATTTATCATGCAGAAGGAATCATCAATTCCATTATCGTTGAACCCCAACCAATTCCTCTTTCATTCATCTTCTGAGAACGATTTCCAAGAGGTGCCTAGATCAAGGAACAAAACGATTTGAACCGCGTCGTAGCGAGAATCGCGATCGCGTGCACGAAAATTCTTTACAAGGGGTCCATCCTCGGGGGTCGGTCCACACGTAGTACGAGGCGCGCGGTCAGAGATCGCGCACGTAACACGACGACGAATCCTCCTCCTCCTCCTCCTCCTCCTCCTCCTTCGGAGGTGTGTGCCTCTCGTCGCCGTGATTTACGGCCCCGCGTGGGCGCGTGGTGTTTGCCACCGAACCCTGATAAAATTTGTCGCCGCGACATAAATTCACGAATCCAATCCCAACAAAGCGTGTACGTGTCGCGCGTGGGCAGCTCGCCGCGGCAGCTTCCTTCTCCGCCTTCGGAGAACTTAATTTCGATTGTTGACCGACCGTGGGAACAACGGACCGTGGACTAAGACGAAGACGAAGAAGAGGAGGAGGAGGAGGAGGAGGAAGAAGAAGAAGAAGAAGAAGAAGAAGTGGAAGTGGAAGTGGAAGTGGAAGTGGAAGGCGTTCGAGAGTCGCCACCACCGGCCGTGCGCCTTTACCCTGGGACCAGTTCCATCCTCTTTCCTCTCTGCCCTTCATTTTCTTCTCCTTTTTTCTATTCCACTTTTCTTTTTTTTGGGGAGAGGGGGATTCTCGGCCGTTTTCAGTGAAAAAGATCTCTCCAGCTTTGGAAGGTTCGTTCGGACGATGATGCCTCGGACACGCCGGGGACCCACGGATGACTGGGAATTATTTGTTTCGTCGGTTGGCTGGATATCTTTTGGCCGAGAAACGGGCGCGAGAATTTATCGACGGAAATAAAATAATTTGATAGAGGGAAAGATCCTTCCGAAGGTTGGATCTTTTTTGCCTGCACTGGCTCGCACCGGCCCGCTTCTTCTGCAAGGCCAGATTTTCTTCTCTCTCTTTTTAATCGTGCGTGGAACTGTAATAATTTAGAACGACGAGCTAAAATTTATACGAGAATAACCCTTTTTTCTTTTCCGATCTCTAATAAAGCGCGCAAAATTTTCTAAAAACAACTTTGCTTAAAAACAGCATAATATAATATATTCGAAATATCGCAATGAAATAAAAAATTCTACACGCAAGAAGAGCGAATACCACGAATATCTCAAATAATTCCAAATAATTCCAAATCCTCGCGGTAATTAGAAATTCTCTAGATCGTTTCTAAAAGTTTATCAAGTTTCGCGGAAGAAATCCAACGTGGGGAGGGAGAGCAAGAAAAAGGGGGAAAAAAAACGATGGAGATGGCCGTTCATCCTCGACGACGAGGTGAACGGTTTCGCAGATTTCCACGCGATAGAGGATCGATCTCGATCTTATCGATCCGGCATCTGGCCGGACGACTGTCGAGCGTCGCTTTATTCTCCTGTGGACGGCTCGGTCCCGGGGACAGGATAGATATACCGGAATGAGGTATCGTGCCTGCAAACTATTTGCTGCATAGAGTTGTAATTGGCCGTGTATCCACTGGTCTTTCGCATACGCTATCACCCTTCTTGTTTGCACTCGAGGAGCTAATGAGCTGTGATACACATCAAACAGCGCTAGAGTCGCGACCAGCCGCATTGCCGCTTCCGACGGTTCTTCGTATTGCCGACCGAGGCCCCCCGAGCAATTGTTGCCGCGATAACTTTATTCCCCGATCCACGAACCGGATTCCGCCAAATTCCCCTCCCCCACCTTTTATTATCTCACGGATAAATAGATGGAATTATCGAACACGAAGGTTATCGTATAATCGAAGAGCGAAGATAAAAGAATTCGATCGGCGAAGAAATAAGAAACGGAGAGGAATACTCGTGGAGGGGAAGATTATTTAAGAGCATTATATACAACTGACTATATTTTTTACCAAATATATAATTCGAACGGGACTCCACCAAATTTCCTTCCCTTTTATTATCTCACGGATAAATAAATGGAATTATCGAAGATTACGTTATATGTATAATCGAAGAGCGAAAATAAAAGAATTCGATCGGTGAAGAAATAAGAATGGAAACGGAGAGGAATACTAGTCGAGGGGAAGATTATTTAAGAGCATTATATATAACTGATTATATTTTTTAAATATATAATTCGAACCAGACTCCACCAAATTTCCTTATATAAAACTGACTATATTTTTTACCAAATATATAATTCGAACCGGACTCCACCAAATTTCCTTCCCTTTTATTATCTCACGGATAAATAAATGGAATTATCGAAGATTACGTTATATGTATAATCGAAGAGCGAAAATAAAAGAATTCGATCGGTGAAGAAATAAGAATGGAAACGGAGAGGAATACTAGTCGAGGGGAAGATTATTTAAGAGCATTATATATAACTGATTATATTTTTTAAATATATAATTCGAACCAGACTCCACCAAATTTCCTTATATAAAACTGACTATATTTTTTACCAAATATATAATTCGAACTCCACCAAATTTCCTTCCCCCATCTTTTATTATCTCATGGATAAATAAATGAAATTATCGAACACGAAGATTACATTATATCTATAATCGAAGAACGAAGATAAAAGGATTTGATCGGTGAAGAAATAAAAATGGAGACGAGAAAGAATACTTGTGGAGGGGAAGATTATTTAAGAGCATATATATAACTGACTATATTTTTTACCAAATATATAATTCGATCACATTAGAATGAACAATATATACGAAACCCGATACACCGATATACCATTAATCGATCGATCAAAAAAAAAAAAAAAAAAACAAAATAAAAATTTTCCTTCGAAAGAGACAAGACACGTATGTAACATTTCCACGAAGTATCTCTTAAGATATAAAGCGTAACAAGCAAAGTAATAACCCGATTTCCCGATCTCCATCGGCCATCCCGTCCCATCGATCCATTAACATGTTTTCGTTTAACCGCGAGAACAATTACTCCTCGCGCGATAAACGATCTTGGCAAAGTCACGAGCGATATTGACAGCGGTATCGGCGAGACGAACGGCGGCGGTGCCGGTACATAAATCCCCGGGGCCCCGGGGCCCCGGGTCCCAACCCTTGGCCGCGCGGCCAAGCCGTTCCGTCGCGGCGGAAAAAGATCCCCCCGGCCGATAGCGGCCGATACGGGCGGCTTCAAAAAATACCCCGCGACACCGGTGTTTAATTAAGACGCATAATCCGGATGTTGGGGATTTATGTTTCAGATTTGAACGCGGACTACATAGATATGCCCTTCGGTAGGGGGGGGCCGGCTACTCCCGGCATACCTGGTTCCAACAGCCGAACAAAAAGGATGAGAACGAGTTTCAAACACCACCAGTTGAGGACGATGAAGAGTTACTTCGCGATCAATCACAATCCGGACGCGAAGGATCTGAAGCAACTCTCGCAGAAAACTGGCTTGCCAAAAAGGGTGCTGCAGGTAAGCTAGCGATTCGTTTATTTATCGGCGCGTTATTTGTTCCGTCCCACCATTTTTTATCTCCTTGCCTTCTTATAGATCATTTGCTGCGGATGTTTATTCAATATGCAAAAGTAATATAGAAAATACGTATTCGTATTACAAATTTTCATTTGGTATAAATATCTAAAAGTCTTTTTATATATTCAATGTAGGTTTGTTTAGTTACGATTTTTGTAAAAAAAAAAAGAAAGGAAAGAAAAGTTTGTGCTATTTCTTCGGATTCTTTCCCATTTCATCGATCAAAGAATTCTTAAAAAGTTGAACGCTCGAAATATCGGTCGATTGGAGGAAAAACGAGAAAATGAAGGGAGATCGATCGAAGGCGAGATAATGGAAATGGCGCGAAAGGAAAGGTTGAAACGATCCATCGTTGATCGAGGAGCGGGCGAAAGATTCAGGAGGCGTGGAATCGTCTCGATGCGCAATTAAAACGAAATTTACAGGGTCGGCTCGCGGTAAAAGTATTCGCGGCGGGTTGCGCGCAGGCCTCCTCCAATTAGTGCGCGCAGTCAATGACGCATGACGCCCTTCATAGGCCAGCTAAAACTGTCCCCGGGGACCTTTTTCGGGTTACAGCCGTTCCGGACAGATTGTATCGTTGCCGCGCCTCCTCTCGTGTTGTTCGATCCGTGCGCGGTGTCTTTGGAATTTATGCGACCGTGTTACGTTTATTTCGGCGGCGCTCGAAAACGTGGGACACGCGGCGGTAGGTTAAAGATAGAAGAGATTGTTAGTAACGCGAAAAGAGAGACGAAGGAAAATCGTTTGCCCGACGACGTCTACCGACGTCCCCTCTTCCTCCCCGAGATCCCGCGTCTCGATTCGGAGACGAGACGGTGATTCATTTTTTGCGTCGATCGTCCCGTGAAGATAAATAGGCCGATTGTTTTCTCAACATCTCGTCTCGATAGGATCCCTTCGTTTTCCCTTCGCTTCGAACTTTGCGAGTTTTAAGTCGAGTTGGAGATTTTTCCTAGACGGATTTTTTCGCTTCCCGAAGCGAAGAGTTCGATAACTTTCCTGGTAAATCGACGAGTAAATAGATATATATAATTGGAATATAAGTTTTTTTGGATCGTAAATTAGGTGTCGATAACTTCTTAGACTCGAGAAATTATCGTGTAGCAATGTTAACGTTGGAAATTTCTATCGAAAGATATATCACGATTCCTTCGGTATTTAAAATTAAAGAGTACTCGTTTTAATCCAACCTTTATTTATACGTACCGGGATGCACACCATAGAAATAAGAATCGAACTTTCACGATTCTTCACAATTTAACAATAGAATTAAGGATTTAAAACTCCCTTACCAACCAACTTTCACTCTCACTTTCTCTCTCTGAAAATTTTCCTTTCTCCAAATCACCAAATCACCAAAAGCTCGAGGTTTAGCTTTTGTAAAGAAGTCTCGCGACGATGTTCATCCTCGACAGATATCCATCGCGTCGGTGGCCGCGGCAAGGGAGACCTGGGTCCCCATTTTCGAGAGGGCTCGTCGAGATTTTCAGAGGCGTGTAAAAGAGAGAGAGAGAGAGAGAGAGAGAGAGAAAAAGAAAAAAAAAGAGAGAAAGAAAGAAAGAAAAATGGAGAGAAAAACCGCGGTTGGAAGATGGATAGCCGGTGGTTCGATCGTTTTTCCTTCTTTTTCTCCCTTCTCCCCCGGCTGCGGTCGCCTCCTATAAAAATATTCACGCGCGGGCGAGCCGTACGCGCGCTGGAGACGTACGCGGCGCGCTTCTCCCAATTAGTGCGTGCTGCCGGCGGCGCGTTGAGGTAAAAGAACCACGCATGGGCCACGGTGATATTTCCGTCGACGAGGCCTCTGTGGCCTTTCCCCGTAATTATGGCCCTCCGTCAATCCGCCGCTACTCAAAATCCCCGGCCGGCCAAGTTTTGTCGTAACGAGCGCCGCGCTGCCCTCGTTAACCCACTACCGTTAAATTACACGGGCCAAAAATCTATTTCGTGAACCCCGGGGGCGGCCGGGAACCTGTACGAGCCTGTGTTTACCCTCTCGAGCGAACCCCTCCTTGATCGATATCCTCGGATCCCAATGATTCGGATCTCGAAGGATTTTAGTTGCCGTGCAGTCCAGTGGGAGCGATCTAATTGTCGGCTACTGGATAATTTTCGACCCATTCGCTTCTGGTTATTATATACGGGACACGGATTATTTCGCGATTATAGATCGGCGAAATCGTTTCCGCTTGTTTCGTCGACTCGCGGGTTTTTTTTTTTTTTATTTGGACAATTAATCGGATTCGGGAATGGTGGTTTTTCGACGGAAGATTTTTAAAAAGCGTTTATTTAAAAATATATTTTTCTTTTTTGGATAGATTTTTATAATGACAAAAGTCTTCGATACGATGAGTTTATAATATATCGAAGGCAGAAAAAAATCGATCGTCGAAAAGGATCGAGAAAGACTCATCCACCCATCCCTCCTTCTCCAATTTCTTTCAAAATCTCCATCGCGAATCGTCCCGACAAACAAACAAACAAACAAACAAACAAACAAACCGAACTTCTCGATCAATTCTTCACCACCTTCCATCCTCCATTCTCCTCGCTTCCTCGCCCGACCCAAACCCGACCCAACTTTCTCCTCCATCTTTCCCCTCGACTTCTCTATTCTCCAAAGAAGAACGAGACACTCGAAAATGCATCTCTATACACCCGTGAAGCAGCCACTTCACGTGGGATCTA
This sequence comes from Apis laboriosa, assembly GCF_014066325.1. Lineage (NCBI taxonomy): Eukaryota > Metazoa > Arthropoda > Insecta > Hymenoptera > Apidae > Apis > Apis laboriosa. The sequence continues at coordinate 4,601,442 of NW_025223857.1, forward strand.
TCCAAGAGAGAGAGAGAGAGAGGAGCGGCGGCCGGTGACTCGATGGCGCCGGCACAGCAGCCGGCAGAAGATCTAGAGAAAGAGAAAAGGCCGGGGGGGTCGCCGGGTGGGTTAGGGGAGGAGGCGCGAGAGCCGGCCTATTGTATTCGGTGCGGCGTAGGGTTCTTGGTCGCCATCTTGCTTGATATTGATCGCGAAACGCACGAATACTCGCTCATTCGCCGCGGCTGCGTTCGTCGCCGCTCTCCTCTCGTCTCTCTCTCTCTCTCTCTCTCTCTCTCTCTGCTCTACTCGTTCTATGCACGAGCACACAGACACGAGCGATCGCGCACACAGGTGGGAAACGGCGTGATACACGCGTGCATAGAGGAAGGTTGTGCGCGCGGGAGTGCTCACCGCAGGAAGAGAAATATACGCTCGTACGCTAGTGTCGGCGCGGGTTCGACCGCTCGCGAAGGGGAGGCCCTGCTCGTTGTTGGAAGTTTCTCCGCCGCCGGTTTTCAGTCCGCGGGGGAGGAGACTATCTTGAAAATGGCGACGTCGATGCGAAGCGTGGATCGAGGCCGTCCTTTATCTATCGGGTACACACGAAGGGGGTTGTATGAGAGTGTGGCGTGGCGAAGGCGAAACAGGGGCCTCGAGGCGCTGTGTCGTGCCATTATATATTGTTGCATTGTGTCGAGGATGTGTAGCTATCCTAGCGGGGGCCCCACCTTCACGTGGCGGCCGTGCTTGCATTTAAATTGCGTTCTCCCTCTCCCTCCTCCCCCCCTCCTCTCTCCTCCTTACTGCCCCCTCGATGAAGATATATTGGAGGCGCGCGAGCTTTTTGGCTCCACTCCCGTCCCTCTTCCAACCGCCCCTCCTCCTTTTGTTCCGCGTTTCTTTTCGGATGTCAGGTGCAATGACGCGCGATCGAGAGCCGGCCGTGCAACCGGCCCCTCCCCCCTTCTTCTGGGATTGGTTCCTTTCGTAAAGAGAAGGTGCGTAGAAAAGGAGTTGGGCAGATGGAAATGAAAAGATTTTTTACGGGGTTCGCGCAATGCGTATTTTGTTTTTTCTTTTTTTTTTTGATTTTTCATAGATTTATTAGAATTTTCGTAGAATTTTTATAAGATTTAGTATATATTTTTATATATTTAGTATATTTAGCTTGAATCATGGTTTTTCCCATTTGCAATTTATTAAAAATTGTGTCACAATTAATTAATAATCGAAGAATGCGATCGAAGATTCGAGAATCTAATCGATATTAATTCGACCGATAAATGTTAATGTTAACCATTGACAAAAATGGTGGACTCTTGGATAAAATAATAATCCACTCTGAAGATCGCTGTTTCATTTATCCTAACGTACATTCAATCGTGGTGTCCCCGTGTGTTGGCAGGTCTGGTTCCAGAACGCCCGCGCAAAATGGCGGCGCATGGTGTTGAAGCAGGAGGGGAAGTCGGACAAGTGCGACGGGAGCGTGGACAGCGGTTCCCTTGGCGACCTTGAGCTTTATGGGAACAGCACCGGAAGCGGCGGACCTCCGATGAGCCCTCCATTCATGCTCGGCGGCCCGCACAGCCCCGCGTCCTTGGCGTCCTTGGACTGCGCGTGATCCCCGAAATTCCGTTTCCGGGACAGGCCGATCGAACGATTCGCGATCCACTCATCGATACCCTCTTCGTGGACGAGAACTCGAGGCCACGATGACACGTACGGAAACGAGGTACGACCGCTCGAGTACACGGCCGTCGGTGTCCACGACGGTGCACGAGACGACGTTGTGAATAATTTATTCGTCGAAGTAAGCGACGTTTAGAGAGAGAGAGAGAGAGAGAGAGAGAGAGAGAGAGAGAGAGAGAGAGAAGAGACAATCGAAGGCGACGATATTCGAGGCGATTTTCTCCGCGTCTGAGCATCGTTGAGATTGATTTATCATCTCAACATCGGGTGAAATATTTGTAGAGAGAGAGAGAGAGAGAGAGAGCGCATCCGAAGATAACGTTTTTCCTTCCGTAAGAATGATCGAGCGGCACTCGATCCAGGGAGGAAAATGGAGGCGGCGTACCATAGCGAAGGATCGATTAGCCGATTAGAAAGCGTTGTATTTATTGTAAGACGGGGCGAGGACAGTTTGATCTAGAACAAGTTCTCCGTTCTCTAACCGAATCGTCCGCACGCTTCGATTGCGCACGCACGATTTACACGCGCAGAAATCACGTCACACTCGTTCTATGAAAGTATACACCTCGATGGGTCAACTCCTCGAAGTCGATATAGACTCAAGTCGAAAGCGTTTGTAATTAGTTATCGATGTCTATTTATTATAAGTATATTTTGAGGTAAGCCTAGTTAAGGGTTACGAACTTTACCTGTGCTGTGTGAAAATCCAACGTTTCCATCACGATAGTGGATAGAGGAATACATGAGAAGAGCGTAATATAATATACTTGCGTCTGTTACGTATTATGATTCAAATGATCCCGAATGAATCAATGAATTGCATCGTGTCGTTGTCGTCGTCGCGCGAGCGAATTATCGGACGATGAAATGATTTTATCGATCGAGGATCGATACGAGATCGATTCGATTCGACTCGATCCATCGCGTTATTATCGACGACGAGTCATTGGCTGGGTGGCGTTGAAGCACTAGAGAAGTCATCGTGGTTGTTAATTACAAAAAAAGAAGAAAAAAAAAAAAAAAAAAAAAAAAAAAAAAAAAGAGCGAGCTGGTGGTGGTTCGCGCGAAACGTTGGATTTTAACGTCGAGTAAATACGAGTATATAGTATATAAATAAATAAATATATATTATTTATAAATGAATTCGGGCGCGCGGAGCTTGATTGACAAACGAGTGTGCGAGTGTTGTAATAATAATTATTGCTCAAAAAAGAATAAAGGGGGAAGAAGAAGAAGAAGAAGAAGAAGAAGAAAATTGAATTTGAAGGAAGAAGAATCGCGTTAAGAGTGGATTACAGCTCGTGTTCGCGCCCGATCCGCGAATCCTTGGCGGATAAAAAAAGTTTCACGTAATTGTTGTAAATAAAGGACGTTCCTCGAGTTTCTTAAGGCACCGCTATAGGTTGTAGGGATTCTAATTGCATTCGGTAGCGGTTCTGTGTTAGGCAAGGTAATAATGATGACGACGATTATTATTATTATCACTCCTATTATTATCATTGTAACGAATGGAACGATTGTCTAATTTTACAAGATGATTTTTTCATTGAATATATTTTGACAATATACACGCTGCCTCTCTCGACTTTTTTCATTTGAAAAGGAAACGAAACCTTTCCAAACCTATCCTAACCTATCCTCGTTCCTACCCTCCACGCTTATCCATTCTAAACGATTTTACAATTTTTCATTTTCGATATTGTAAAAATTGAAATTCATCACGATAAAAATTTGAAAGAAGACGCGTGCAATTTGGTTGGAAAAATAAAAATTGCTAACTAAAAATTACTTTTCCGCGAAATCTTGTCTATAAACGTAATTTAAACTATTCGTAAACGAAAACGAACGTTTTCCTTCTTTTTTTCATTTTTTTTTTTTTAACAAGTATATACACGATTTCATGTAACGTGCACAATAATATGGGAAAGGAGGGAAAAGCAGGGAACAGCGAGCCACGAAGCAACGACACCATAGTCTCCCGCTGTTGAACCACGATGCAGGAGATAGGGGCGAGGTTTTACAAGGTTGGCGGCCGATTTAACGACCCTGTTACGCGTAACTAGAGGAGCAACGCGCATCCCGTGAGTGGCGGACATTAAAATTAAAATTACACGTTGCACGCCAATCCGAATTACGCAAGGCTGGATCATCGTTCCGCGCAAATTATCTCGAACAAGCTGAAAGAAATTTCTCGTTAACTTTTGCGCGCAACGAGGATATTTTTTTCTCCTTTTTCTTTATTTTTTTATTTTTTTATTTTTTTTTTTTATTTTTTTTTAATTCACTGACTTTCTAACGGGGGTTTAATGACGGTGTGTTACCGCTACGATGCTCAAAGCCACGGTATATTATAGTTTCTTCTTTTGCTTGTTGCAATTTGAAATTTGTCGGACCATGAAGAAATATTTTTTTATAATACGATTGATGTTTAAATTGATTCAAATTGAAAGAATAAATTTTGAAATGAAACAAAATCTTTTATTCTATTGCCCAAATTTTTAATATTAAATTTCGAAAATGCTTCGATAACAACGATGAAAAAGTGAATTTTTTTGAAATATTTCATACATCGAAGAAATTGAAGTTGGTGTATCATTTTCAACGTGATTCAGACCAGAAATTTTTATTGTTTGTTTTATCGTTAATTTCACAGATTGGTTATGAGATTATTGGAAAGATTATTGCGAAACAATTAGTTGGACGAGTGTAATCAAGTTATGATAATTAAGTCGATCGATGAATGCCTATCATAAAAATAAGTTTTATATCCGAAATGGTCGTTGTTATTGTTGGAATATCCGAAAGGAATATAAAACTTCATATAAAAATGAAGTTAGATTGGATTTTTATGCAAATGTAAAAAATAAAAATTGTGCAATGCAAATTTGTCATTAGTTTTTTTGGTTAATGACAAATAAAAATCGACCAATATCCCTGAAGCACGAGCAAACTTTCGCGTAATTTAAAAACTCAATTAAAAGCGTATTAAAATTAGGAAATTTTAAATACCGCTGTAACTTCGAAGATAATAACTTCTGGACAACGAATGAACGATCATTAGAGGCGCTTAATCTTGCCCTTTAAAACTCTTTTTCGTTTATCGCAATATCACTTCCGAGATGTTGTATAAAGAGAAGAACGATTTTTCATCATAAAATCTAATTAAATCGTATTAAAAATAAGAAAACTTTGAACCGCTATAACTCGGAAGATAATGACTTTCAATCTACGAATCAACGATCATTAGAAGCGCATAACCTTTCTCTTTAAAACGCTTTTTCACTCATCCCGATACGACTTCCGGTTTTCGAGATATCGTCGTGTAAAGAAAAGGATAATTTTTATTCGGTTACTATTTTCATCCTTCTCTCTTACTCGCACCTCTCGCTCGCACTTCGTCTCACTGACCTTTCCCAAAGTCCAGACAAGCGACAGACGCGATTCTTGGAAAAACGTAGTACGCATTTCCACGAAAACACTCGAGTCGCGGGCCCATTCATAATTTTTACATCATCGAAACTTTGAATCCTTGTATCTCGGCAACCGATTGACATATCGGGATGAAACAAAAAGGGACTTCGACGGCATGGTTTCCTCTATTTTCTGACCGTGTTTCAAAGGCAAAATTTTTAAACTCTTTTCACGTGTTTTATAAAGGAAAATTAAAGTTTCATTTGCGATTTTTATGTGAATATAATAATCTGTTTTTATAATATAAAATATGCTAAAAGTCCATGAAAATATTCTTTCTTTAAAATTTTTTTAATATTACTAGAATTTCAATAATTCGAAAGCATTCGTTTCTTCAACGATAGAAGAAAATATTAATTATTCGTGCATCAGGAAGTTACAAGGATAACAGAAACGCAAAAAACTAAGATGTACAATAGGGAAGCGCAACGTGCATGCATTATGCAGCCGTTGAGTAAGCATGCATTAAAATTTCGAGAAAAAGATTATTGATTTGCAGTTTGTAATCGTTAAATACAGAATGTTAGAAAACACACTTGTTACATTTCTATTCAAATCTCATTTCTAAGGGATAGCAAGAAAAACCTTTCCCATTGACACATCAATGAAACACTTTGAACTTAACCAATATCCACTCATATTTAACAATACACTCTCGATATATTCTCTCCTGCAAAGAAACACTTCCCTGTTCGACAGAAATTCGAAAATTCCCACAAACGCCCAATTTCCTCCACCGAAAATATCCCCTTCCCCTCCGTTCCAATGGCACGTATGGGAACGTTTCAAGAATATTCCAAAAATACCGGAAAGCGAGTGCTCGTTTAACAAACGATCCGAGGACACGTTGGACGTTTGCCCACCGTGAACCGGTAAAAGATGTTCGGTGAGAGGGACTCGGCCAGAACTTACGAAGAAGTCACGATACATTTAACGAGCTAAATGAGACGTAGCCGAGCATCGGCACACACCGGTACGAACCACTGTCAACCCGGGTCCCCTTTCGGTGTCGTATACGCTCCCTGGCATCGATCATTCGCGTCTTATCGACATCTTCGAACCGGTCAGAGGACACGCCAGAGGCACACGGGATCGGCCCCAAGGATCTAGGAATCTCTCGTTCGTCCCTCGATCACGGCTGATCGGATACGAGAACGAACGGTCCCCGAATACGAACCGAACGGAGCTTGAGACGCGTGTCCCCTCGTTTCATCGTATCCGTTTTCGAACCGCCGACGAAACCGGCGCGACGCCACGTTCCCATTGTTTCCAACGTGAGAAGAAAATGCGAGAGCCCTTGCCTCGTCCCGAACTCGAACACTCGGCCTCCCCCCCACGCCTCTATTCCGTTAACCTTGGCCCGTCAATGGGTCGCGGTGCAACCAACGGTGCCTTGTAATTCCGACGTCGGCCATCTCGGATTTTGCTTTTTAATTAATACGGCCGGAACGCTCTCTGACGTTTATACCACGTCCCCTTCCTCTTTCCCTCGTCCGTATTAACCGCGTCGAAAATAAATAATATCGGGTAGTCGAGATATTAACGGTTTGTGGTGGTTGTTTCGGCTCGATACAAGGGATTCCTCTCGCTTTCGAAACGATTTGTCGTATGTCGAGGATCGAGCAGGTTTTCGATTAACTTGATGCGGCCGGTTCATGAGAGAAGAACCGCTCGATTTTTTTAAAATACGGGTCCGTGTAGGGGGAATTTGTGAAAACGAGTATCGATGCAAGCTGGTAATGGTAAAATCGAGATTAAAAGGAGATATGTCATATATATATATATATTTGTTCGATCGAAGATTGCTCGTTTATCAGTGATAATAAACATGTTTCTTCGACGTATGATATGGTCGGGAATGTACGAGTAAGTTGCAGGATCGTCCTGTCATTGGAATCTATTAAAAGAGGAGGGGGAGGAGAAAAAGGTGAAGAAGAGCTGCTTTATTAGCTCGTGTACCGTGATTGAAACATGGTTACATGGATCATTTCCATCCTTGTCTCGAGATTTGCATGCACTTTGTCTGGATGAGGGAACCAATTGCAAGTAACAAGTTGCACATGTTTGGATGTAAATTATGCGTAATTATAGGTTAAAGGGGAATAATGATCGTGAATACATGGGATAATATGATAGATAGGCAAAGATACATTTACATGTTACGAATAATTGCTTCGAGGTGTTAAAAGTTCACATAATTTGAACGTCGAATTATCCTGGACTCGATGTTCGATTTTTTTTTTTTATAACGATTGGTTCCACAATTACTGGAATTATAAATATTTAGATTAAAGATTTATTTTTCATCTCAAATTCGTATTATTTATGTACGTAACACATTACCGAATAACTTTTTCAAAATATTACGAAAAAGTATGAAAAGTTCTATCATTCGTTAATTAATTTTTATTCTTACTCTTAAATCCTATTAAATAATTAATTATCCAAAACATACAATTTTATAATTATCGACATACAATTTTTGTTGATTAGACTTATATATTTCATTAGATTTTAAAAAAAAAAAAATTAACGTATAATTCGAGTCTCTACAAATCCATCTCTCAAAACATTATACACAAAACGCGTAATCCTCGGTTCTCATAATAATAATTATACCCGCAAAAAAAAAAAAAAAAAAAAATACCTCAGCAGCGTGAAAGAAAAGATCTCTGAACAAGCCGACTGTCTCCATTCAAAATGAACCTCTTTCACCACCACCACCACGGTTCAACATCCACGCACGTAAATACGACACCCGAAAGAGCCAGCCAACGAAAACTATCGACAATTCCCATTTCAAGTCACTCGTACCTAGCCGCGCCGTTGGTTTGAAGATCCGCAAGGAGGCTCTCGACGACGGCAATTCCAACGACGTGCACTCTACTATTTCCAGTTGCGCCGGTGCGAAACGTAACGAAACGAGGAGAGCCTGCTCCCAATTTATCGAGGCCTTATTTCACCGTAAAAACGAAAATACGAAGCGCGACAACGCGAGTGCAGCCGCGTCTCTCTCTCTTCTTTTTTCCTTTTTCCTTTCTTTTTTTTTTTTTTTTTTTTTTTTTTTTTGTATATAAACCTCGTCACGTTATTATTTCTCGCCGCTACCCGCTCATTAAACTCCTCTCCTTGATTTTTTTAGTGCCTACGCGGGTCTCCGGAGTCTCCTTGTCCACGCCCCGATGCATATCCACCTCCCTTCCTGCCACCCTCTTTCCTGTCCTCTCCAAACGTCTCTTGCACTCGTTGAATCTCGACTTCACCGCATACACGCGCGGATCTACCGCGAGGAGTCACTCGTGTTCGTGTTGTACGTGTTCCTCTCTTCGAGGAAGGCTTCCTCTGAACGCGGCGGGCACCGCAACCCTTTGCCGGAGGAGGACTTTTGACGCCCTGCGACACGCTCGAATACCGTTCGACAAGAGGATTCGGGAGGCGACGAAGTTTTTTTCCCTTCCCTTCTTCTTCCACCGCTCCCCCGCAGTTTCCTTCCACGCTCTTTGCCCCCATTTCTTCTCTCCTGCGTAGATTTGCATTTTTTCTTTCTTTCTTTCTTTCTCTTTGTTTAACTTTTTTCTTTTTTTTTCTCGGTTCCCGACGAGGAGAAGACCGCGCAAGTGGAGGAAGTTGATGGATGAAGATTGGCGAAGAAGTGGTGGATGTCGAAGAGGAGAAGTGGTCTGGATAGAGATACGCTTGGGAACGGAATTAGTGTTAATTCGAAGTTGGAATATTGTATATGATTGAATTGTAATTTTGTAAACGTTTTGTAGATTAAAGAAATAAAAATTAGTTGATTTAAATGTTCGTGTTAATTTATTTTGTATGTAGTATAGTAATTTGAAATATCTCGTTTGTTTTTGAGAGAATTAAAAAATGTTTTAGATAAAAGTTGAATGGTTTTGAACGAAGTATGTACTGAAATTATTAATTTTCTCGTACATGAACCTACAAAGAAGATAGAAACATAAATTATATTTTTTTAATTCATATTTTTGATATAATGGAAGATGTAACATGTTATTTTTTACAAAAACCTACTAGTCCACTTATAAAAAAAAACCATTAGTTTATGAGATAATTAAAAATAATTAAATATCTTTTAAACTAAGGTTTTTGACAATGAGTGATCAGTAGTTTTATTTAAATATTAGAAATATTAAATTGCACCAATTCTAGAATAAAAAATATATGTATTTTAGTCAAAAAAAAATATATTAAACTTTATAACACAGTTACACTTCCAATCACAAAAAAATAAATGATATCCAAATATCATATTTTTAAAAACCATTCAACTTCTATCTAGAACATTTTTTAATAATAATAAAAATAATCGAGATATTTTAATCCCTACATTTTGAAAACAATTAAAAATAAAGAGAAGTTAAAAAAAAGAAAAAGGTAAGTATATCTAGTACTAAGGAAACTGATAAAAAAAATATTGAAAAAAAACAATAAATAGAAGCATTAAAAAGGTAAGTATAAAAGGTAAGTATGTAAGGTAAGTATATATTTCATATTTTAAATCATATTTTAATGAAAAATTGAAATTTTTTGCAGAAATTGACAAACAAACAATTTTATTAAAAATTTCACGTGCCACCTCCTCTGGAATTATATTCTCCTAATCAAAAGTCGGAATTTTTGGCAAAAATTTTCAGCTTTAGCCCTCGGCGAAAAATTTCGCGTGCCACCTCCTCTCGAATTATTTTCTCCTAATCAAAAGTCGGAATTTTTGGCAAAAATTTTCAGCTTTAGCCCTCGGCGAAAAATTTCGGGTGCCACCTCCTCTCGAATTATATTCTCCTAATCAAAAGTCGGAATTTTTGGCAAAAATTTTCAGCTTACCCCTCGGCGAAAAATTTCGCGTGCCACCTCCTCTGGAGTTATATTCTCCTAATCAAAAGTCGGAATTTTTGGCAAAAATTTTTTGAGCTTCGGCCCTCGGCGAAAAATTTCACGTGCCACCTCCTCTGAAGTTATATTCTCCTAATCAAAAGTCGGAATTTTTGTCAAAAATTTTCAGCTTAGCCCTCGGCGAAACATTTCGCGTGCCACCTCCTTTGGAGTTATATTCTCCTAATCAAAAGTCGGAATTTTTGTCAAAAATTTTCAGCTTAGCCCTCGGCGAAAAATTTCGCGTGCCATCTCCTCTGGAGTTATATTCTCCTAATCAAAAGTCGGAATTTTTGGCAAAAATTTTCAGCTTCGGCCCTCGGCGAAAAATTTCGCGTGCCACCTCCTTTAGAATTATATTCTCCTAATCAAAAGTCGGAATTTTTGGCAAAAATTTTCAGCTTCAGCTCTCGGCGAAAAATTTTGCGTGCCACCTCCTCTAGAATTATATTCTCCTAATCAAAAGTCGCAATTTCGTAACAATAAAATTTTTGTGTTAATTGTCAACTTTGTAACAGGAGAATATAATTTGAAAAGAGGTGTCATTTAAAAATCTGTCTTTTAGTTGCCTCTCTTATCTTTACCTTTTTTATACTTACTTTTTTAAGATTTTTTCAGGGAGCAGATATTTTTTTGATCATTTTATTTAATTTAAATAGTCAAAGGATGTACTTACCTATATCTACTTGTTTTATACTAATATTTTATATACTTACCCTTTTTAAGTTGTGTTTTTTAAAATTACTTGGAGTTGTGATAATAAGATCGTAAAAGTATGTATGACAAAATATATGTAAAGGTATTTAAATATATTAAATAAAATAAACAATATTATGTATTAAAAATTTTATTTTTCAACATATTGTACAATTTATAATATATACATATATGTAATACATAGAAATATAAAAATATTCATAAAATACATATAGAAACGTAAATTAAAACATAAAATATATATTATTTATATTTTATGTTTTAATTTTTTACATATATATGTGTATTTGTATAAGTCTAAGTATATATTTGTATATCTTTTGTTATAAATATTCGTATCAATATACAACATTTTTACTTAAACTTATACATTCTTAAAAAACTAATTCTAATTCTTAACCTAAGATTATAATCCCTCTTTTTTCATTTTTTTCTTCTTCATCCACTATTCAATTATTCGAAATCTCAAGAATAATTATCGAGTTGCACAATTAATAAACGTTATTGGCTTGAACAATTTCCAAGACTCTGTCGTCGTCGAGCCTCTCTTCTGAGGATGCGAAACCGTCCGTGGTCTCCGCGTTACTTCTACCGAGTCACCAAAAGCTCTCTTTGCCGCACTTTCGACGCCCCGCATCACGCTCGGATACCATTCGACAAGGGGTGCCGCTCTTCGCGGCCAATAATTCAAACTTCAAGGCGCGGGCGTGAAGATCGGTCTAAAGGAATATCAAAAGCTGGTGTGGCGCGCTTTCCGTTTCCCCTTCGCGTCTTCCGTTCCTCCGCATCTCAAAGAGGTCGTTCTTCGTCCTTTAGGGGAAGCCGGACGAGCAGGGAACAATATTCCATAGAACTTGTCGTCACGAAAAATTCCTGTACAGAAATAATTTGTTTTAAATTTGTGAGAAGTAAATGTATCTGTAAAGGTTAATTGAGTATCGGAAATGAAATTTTTCTTCAGATATTTCGTGAATAAAATATTTTCAAAGTTCGTGTATGATGTTATAAATTAAATATCTGGAATGTCTTTTTAAAATGCGAATAATTTCTATAAATTAAATAAAAAGATTTATCATCGTTTCAATCTCATAATATATATATATACTTTACTTTCTATATTTTTTTTTGTTTTTAATTAACATATGGATTTTGAAATAATTCATATATAAACTTGTGCAATTTATTTATATTCCAATATTTCCCAATCATCATCGAGCACCAACAAAACTTGCACGAAACAAACAAAATCCAACCAAATACAAATCCATCCAATCAATCCTCATTACTCATCTCTTAACAATATTCTTAAAATGTACACCTTACTATCTTCCTCTTATATACACAATATACAATCCCACGATCTTCGTATATAAAGAAAAAAAAAATCCTCTTTCCTCTACTCTTGGAAGAGGGAACAGTAATGTCGAAAAGTCTTGCGTTCGAGATCTAGTCGAAACGAAGGCAAAAGAAAGTGAGTGGAGGGGAAGGAGACGGAAGACGAGAAGGAAAGAAGGGTGGAAGGAGGGGTTCCTGCACGGGCTGGCGCGGGTGACAAACAACTGCACGGATTCCACGGATCCACGCGGCGCGCAAAGTCCGCGCTAATTAGCGGTTCACGAGCGTGCCGAAAAAGAGGCGAGGCGCGACGAACGCGCGGCTCTCTGCGGCGTAGGACAGAGGAGGTTGAAGGAGGAAAGAAAGGAATGGAAAGTAAAAACCGAATGAGAGGAGGAGAGCGTCTGGTGTGCGCGTAGACGTGAGGGGTGGGGGGGAAAAAAGAAGGATCGGTGCAAGATAGCGGCCCATTTGAATATATCGGCGGGGGACAGTGAGCGATGTTGCACCTGCCTCCTCGAGTCAGCGTAATAGCTGCGAGATGTCACGCCACGGTACATGTGCGAGCGAAATCCGTGATGCGTGCACGCCTCTTCTTCTTTTTCGGCTCGGCTCGGCTCGGCTCCGGCGTCGCGTCGCGAGCGAACGCGCCGCGCCGGATGGACGATTAGTTGGATGAGTTGCGTCGCGACTTGGGGTGGGTGGGCGAGCAGGGATGTCTTCCTCTTGCTTCGGCTCTGGCTCGAGTGATTTGTGCCGATTTGGTTGTCACCGTCGCCACGTGATCGGGGAGGGGGGGAAGGGGGGATTTCGAATTCGCGTTTGCGAATTACGTTCGAGATCGAGGCTGGCGTTTGATCGAAGACGCGTGTCACATTGTGTGTTAGAATTGCTGAGAATTTATGACGACGAGAGATGAGGTGGGGATTCCCTTTGAGTGGTGGAAGATTAAGACATTATAGGTTTTCAAGAAAATGAATGGAAGAAATTTTGGAGGAAATTGAAGAAAGATCTGTGGGTATTAATCCACAGTTGAAAAAGTATCTAGTTAAAAATTTCGAGTAAAGTTACTTTTTTAAGTAATTACTTATTAAAATGTTTGATTTTATTATTAGCTATTATAGTTAATTCGTTTTTCGTGTAATCTTTGGCATCACAATTATTTGTGATTATTATTGATATAATTTATCGAAGTAAATATAACTATTAAATTTTGTACTGATCTGTGAAGGATTTAAATTTTTAAGTTACTTTAAGTTAAGTTTCGATGATACGTTTGATTTATTATTTTGAAACTTCAGTAACTTCAGTATATTTTTTCCAATTTTTCATAACTGAATATTGAAATTCTTTCTAAAATTGATCAATAAAATATATAATAGGTTTATTCTGTATCCAAAGAATTTGTTTGTTCATGTAGCATTCACGATTATTCCATTCCTTTTGTATCAAATCCACTCTTTTCTTTCCGAACGAAGAACATCCATTACTAGAAAATAAATCTCCACGCTTTGAAGTATAAACAGGTAACCGAATAAGGTTTAATCGTCAATTACTTAACAAGATGCTGCTACATATGTAGTACATGGTCTCTTCTCTTTTCAAATCACTCCAGATAAAAGATTCTCTGGATACTCTCTAAAAAAAAAAAAAAAAACTCTCGTTGTTCCATTGGCGGAAATCCAATTTCTTCCAAAAAGAATACAAATATCAAACACTCTTAGACACTAAACATTCATCTAAAAAAAAAAAAAAAATAAAAATTATTATTTTTACAACGAGAGAAAAAAAGTAAAAAGAAAGAAAGAAAGAAAGAAAAAAAGATAAAAAGAAAAAAAATTTCAATGTATTTATCCTACCCCCATCAACACACTACGATCACGTTTTAATTGTTTTGCATAAAGCCCGGTGTCTGGTCGAAAGAGGGAGCCCCCTCTGAGTGCACCACTGTTCAATCCGATATCTTATCGAGCCGCTTTGTACCGGTTTAATTAACGATTAATAATATTCGCCGGACGTTACGTAAATACGGCGTTTTACGAGTGCTCGCGGGTCCTCGGCGATAAGCACGGGGCAATAGAAACGTATGAAAATCGAAATGGTTCCGTGGAGAAAAACCGGTCGGCGGATACCGAGATACCGTAACGGGGATTATAACAGGAACGCAAGAAAGCGGGGCGGTCTGTTCTCGTTCGTTTCTCCTTTATCACGGTCCCGGGGTTCAGCACGCCTCTGCCAGTCAAATTAACGTGTTAATTGCGGCAAAGGGAGAAAATGGAGTGGCCGGCACAACGCGCGGCCAGACCGCTTCGGGATTGTTTACTTATAAATTATATTGTACGAGTATATATATATATATACGTTTGCTCCTCTTCTCGGAGAAGAAATATTTCGTATTTTGAATATCGCGGAATTTTTCAACTTTTTTTTCAACTATCGCGAGATGTTTGTTTGTTTATGCAGATCTTCTTTGTTCGTCGAAAGAAGAAATTTTTGATATTTAAATCTGGAATACTTATGATTCCAAAGTTCTAATTTGTTTTTTCTCATTTTCAATTTTGTATATATATATATATCGGTAAATAAAGTAGAAAAATTATCCGAAAATTATCCTTAAATTCTATTCCAAAGGGTTGTTACAAAGTTAAACAATGATTTATTTCGCTTCGAATTATACATGTAATAAAAAATTTGGATCAAATGCTAAATTACACGTGTAATTTACAAAGCTTAAAAATAACGGGGGGATATTGTTAAGTGTGTGGTGTACCGTTGCCTTTCCGATCCGGGACCACGGAAGATTGATGCATAGGACGCGATCGAGCGCCACCAACGCCGCGGCCATTTATCTCTAACGAGGCGGCTTATTAGCTAATTAATTGAAACGCATTATATTGGCCCGACTGTCGCCGGCAAGGCGAGACCGTTCTTTTCTTTCGTTCACGCGTGACCAAGACAACGGTGACCTCCCGATAATTCAGCCGACGTAACCGTTCAAATATTCCATCTCGTTCCGCGATATAACGTCGAGGGATCGTGGGCGACGAGGAATGGCGGACGCCTGTTTTGTTCGCGATGATTGATGGGTGGTAAAGTTGAGAAATAAACGGCCTTTTAGTAACTCGTGTTACTCTACTCCATTCGAAGGGGATGATTCTCTTGTTTTTTTTTTTTTTTAATAATTGTAAATATTTTCTTTCTCCTCCTTCCCCTTTTTTTTAAGATTCATTCTTCTCTAAAAGAATGTAAAAGAGCGTAAAATGTGTAAGAGTGTAAAAGAAGAATGGAAATTTCGTTATACTATACTTACTTCTTATCATATTTGACGATATTTGACCAAGTAAAATAATTCTTGGCATATTTCGAATTAGCACCAAATCTCCATCGAAAGTATTACAAATTTCCAAAGGCGCAATTATTCTATTCCAATCCAATCAAATATTTTCTTCTCCTTCTCTTCTTTTTCTAAAATTCTTCTCCCATGTGAAAGAAGAATAAAAATTTATATTATACTTATATCTTTTTACCACGCTTATTCCTTATCCAATATCGGAGGATGAATCGTAAAATTATTCGACGATGTTTGATCAAGTGAAACAATTCTTGACGTACTTCGAATAACTAATCAACCAAATCTCCATCGAAAGTATAACAAATTTTCACGCTATTACAAATTATTCTATTCCAATCCGGATCCAATCAAACAAACATCCGACTCTCCCCGACGAGAGAGAGAGCCATCATCAGAGTCATCAATCGAACCGAGACGAGTTCCCTCTCTTCACACAACCACCTGTACCTCGTATATCGAACAATCTAAGCAACGAACGATACTCATCGACCAGCCCCCCACCCCCTCTCCTTCTGAGTGCGCTTAAATGCACGGCCACCTGCGAGTCCTGTCCTTCGATCGACACAGGGGGTACACAACACCGGTTGGACGTTTCAAAGAGGGTGGACGAATCGAGAGCTCGCAAATACACGGAGGGAGGGAGAGAGAGAGAGAGAGAGAGAAAGAAAGAGAGAGAAAGAGAGAGAGCAGAATGTAAATTAATTGATAGCCAATCTCGTCCGCGACTCATAGCCTGTTAATTGGCAGCTTATAGATGAGCGGAGGCTCGTTAGCGACGCGGGCGCACGCGGATCGTGTGCGTGCGCGGCCGCACGTGGTGTGTTTTCGGATGCGTGTTATTTCAGGCGGACGGGGTACACGGATCGACAAAGCGGGGATAACAACGATGACACAGGTGCAACTACCGGGAACGGGTGTCACGCGTCGCGTACACACGAGCCGCGCCCGATTCTGGATGACAGTTCGGTGAACCGTGGCCGCTTTAATGACATAATCCCACCCCCTCGCCTCGTGGCCCCCTTTCCGCTTTCGTGCACCCGCGACCTTTTCCATTTTGCGAGGGATCCTCCTAATTGAGAGATCGTTGATCAGGTGTTTCTTTTTTTCCTTTTCCTTCTCTTCTCTTCTCTTTTTTTTTTTCCTTTCTTCTTCTTTGATCCATTGACCCTCGACGATTTTTGCGCGTGGGTGGTTGTTGATGACCGGTGTTCATGGATTTTTGAGGAAATTTTAAGACAGATTGATGAATTCTACGCTTGACGAAGCAATAATTTGCGATCGTTTTCCAAAATCGCTGTTATTATTTTATTCTACGAGAATTTATTTTGTTTGGCGAGTTTTTTGCAATTTTCTTTCTTTCTTTTGACAGAGAATCGTTTCGAACGATAATAACGATATGAATAAAGTGGGAACGAGAACGAAACTTGGTGACTAGTTGTTGAGTGACGCTCTATTTTTTACTCTTTGTAATTTAATAAGGAGTCCTTGTTTATATTTAGAAGTTTTGGATAAATAATGAAGTACACGAGCGAAGATAATTTGTTATTTGAAGTATAATCGAACCTATCTTTATAATATTCTATATTTCAACAACATTCTACCACAGTATCGAGTATTAACAAGTATCGGAAATATCGTCTGCGTTACACGAGGAAAACGTGTCGAGAGTTTTTTACCACAAAACATAAGTACTTTGATGTATGGTAATTATACGCATTTTAGGACAAATCTGGAATAATACTCGACAACCATTCAACTGCAAATATCTTTAAAATTATCGTAATGAAGCTACTCTTTATTCGCTTTGATTTCAACTATCTGGCAATAATACAGTATACAAACAATAATAATTTATCGTGTTCAAATAATTGATTAAAAGTAAAGTTTCAATTACCGATCTCCAAAGATGAAAAAAATCCATACGAAAAATCCTTATGAAAAGAATCCTAGACAAAGAGAATGGAATCCGAGAAATAAAACGGAAAAATACCTCTCTTGCAAGATACCTTTCTTTAAGCAAATTAGAAAGAACAGCCACGTTGATCTCGTCATGCGTTGTTCCTCCCCCTCCCCCTCCAAAAAAACATCTACACATCCCTGTGGTTCACCGGGGGTCACGAATGCCTATCGGGAATGTTTAATTTAAGAAAACGAAGCGTGTTCGGCTCGGCCGTAGGCTCGCGGAATCGGAGTGCAAATCCAATTGCTTTCTCGCTCGTTCCCCGGCTATCTTCTTCGTGTTCCGGCAATAAATTCAACGGAATGGTAAACACAACGGACCGGCGAGTGCATCGAAACCCGAAACCCTAAATCACGGCGTAGATCTGCAACCAAAAAGAAAGAAAAAGGAAAAGAGAAAAAAAGAAAGAAAGAAAGAAAGAAAGAAAGAAAGAAAGGAAGGAAAAGAAAAGAAAAGGGGAAAAAAGTGGGAAGAAGAAAATGGTTAGAGAAGCGGCGAAGGATTCTGCGAAGAGAGAGAAAGAGAGAGAGAGGAGAGAGAGAAGAGGCTCGTCTCGGGAGAGTGTTTGGCTAAATAAACAAATACAGATTAGTTCCACGGGAGGACGTAAATCATCGCGAAACTCGTTACACACTGCATACATATACATATGCAAACGGGCCAGCCGCTCGATTTGTTGTCCGAGGAACGGACCGCACGGAAGATCCTTGAAAATCGAACAAAACCCACGGAATTATTGCCTTAACCCGGCTCGCGCGTTTATTGTTTCGTTCTGGACTGACAGCCGTTTTAACCCTTTCCCCCGTTTTAACACTCTCCCCTTTGCCCTCGTTTCTTTTCCATCCTCAGCACGCGACGATTGCTTGCGGTTCGAGGTCGGTATTGCGGTAACGAATGTGCCTTCGGGTTCTCAACTGGCGAATTTGGCCAATCGTTTTATTTACTGGTAATAAATTGTTGTTCAAAAATAATAGATTGTCGTTATTTTATTGAAATTTTAGCGAAGAACAATCGTTATGCCCAATATTTGATAGCATCAAATATTTCCATTTATCTATACATAAGAAAAATATATTTTATGTTTTATGTATTCATAAATAATGAATAAATACTCATCGATTTGAGAATGATTTGTCTTTCTTTGCATTCACCTTGCCATTAACTATCCTCAATATCAATTTATAATATTATACTCCTTAACTTGCTCTCATTTCCTAATCCGTTCAACCCCTTCGACACTTCCATATACAACAAACTCCAAACTTAAGAATCGAAAACTCCAAAGAAATCGGTCCACTGTCGAACGAAACATCAACGAAACCAAATTCAGCTTGCAATTAACTTTACAACTTCGTCTCTCATCCCTTAACCTGTTCAACCTCTTCGACACTTCCATATACAACAAACGGCAAAAATCGAAAATTCCAAAGAAATCGGTCCACTGTCGAACGAAACGTCATCGAGACCGAATTCAATTTGCCACCAACTTTACAACTTCGTCTCTCATCCCCTAACCTATTCCACATTTTTCCACGTACAACAAATGTAAAAAATCGAAAACTCCAAAGAAATCGGTCCACTATCGAACGAAACGAGACCGACTTCACCTTTACGATTGTCGTCTCTCATCCCTTAACCTATTCAACCTCTTCGACACTTTTCCACGTACAAACGTCAAAAATTAAAAACTCCAAAGAAATCGGTCCACTATCGAACGAAACGAGACCGAATTCACCAACTTTACGATTGTCGTCTCTCATCCCTTAACCTGTTCAACCTCTTCGACACTTCCATATACAACAAACTCCAAACTTAAGAAGAAACTCCAAAGAAATCGCTTCACTATTGAACGAAACATCAACGAAATGTTAAACCAAATTCAGCTTGCAACTTGGACACTTTTCCACGTACAACAAACGAAAACTCAAAAATCGAAAACTCCAAAGAAATCGGTCCCCAATTATCGAGACCCAATTCATCAACTTTACTCTCATCATTGTCGTCTCTCATCCCTTAACCTGTTCAACCTCTTCGACATGAACGACAAACCCGAGATCTGCGAAGCACAGGATGATCAGAAATCGGCCGATCGTCGAACGAAACGTCGCCGAATCTGGCCCGATGCTCCCGTTCCAGGAAGCGGGCCGGATCATTAATTCTCGAGGTACATTAATTTCCCGTAAGCACGGGCAACGCCAGCGTCGTAGGCGATGCCTGGTGGCCATATGGCAGCGGGTTCGTTGCTCATTAGGTCGTCACCGGACCTTCGCACTTCGCTGTTAGACGCGGTCGCGCCTACTACATCCGAAATCCGACGATGGCCCCGAAAACGCGACATGCCCCGCTACGCGAGGAGCCGCTCCATTGAGGAGGAAGTTATTACAGGAATACACGCGTTCTGGGGGACCACCCAGTTCGGCCGATCGCGTCGGTTGCCCGATAATCAGGCCACAAGGGGGCGGATAGAGTGTCTCGTTCCCTCGTTATTTTAGGATGACGCGAGATTCGTTTCAATTTTATCGTGCAAATACTACATCTATCCGCTATCTTTTTATTTTTAAGTAAAAATTGATCCATTGCGAATTAAACGAATTAAAGTGCCGATCCGGAGTGAATTAATTTTGCTTCTCGATGTGTCCAATTTATTGAATCGAAATTAATAGTGTTATTTTTTTTTTAGTAGAGCTACAAAAAATTCATAATTCCTTCTCTGTAACGATCTAATACGCTTCGATTAAATATATTTGCACATGTTAGGTTCCTATATATAAAAGATCTCTTAACTCTAAAAAATCTAAAAAAAAAAAAGTATTACTTTTACTTAAGGAAATATAGTAACATCTAAATGTCACCGAATTGATGTTGAATTGGTTTCATAATGGGCGCGAAACGAGCCATTACAAGAACAATCGGATCCGAGAGCAGGCTGCTGTCGATCGAGTGAGACGATGACCGGGATTCGGGCGTTCGATCGACGACACGAATTCCTGTTGAAATTTGCGTGAAAAGTCGGGGGTAGCCCTGACGAAATTGGAAAGGTGGCGGGCCATTTCTGCACACCCACTCGTCGCGAAGCGTGGGCCCGAGACAATCGCCACCTACGAGGCCCATTCTCTCGCTGTGGGCCCGCATACGCGAGAGATCGAAGATTTACGGTTTTCCTGAGTTATGGCCAATTAATTAAACCGAGACGAAGAAGAATCGGCCGACTCGCGCCATAATGATCCCCAAACACGGTTTCCAGAGCTCTCCCCGCGTTCTCGATGATGGAGGGAAGGCCCCGCAATCTTGCGGCGATTTGAGGGATCGAAATTGAAAGATTCTGTATTTGAAAAAGACAGAATCCTTGCCGATTATTCGTTCTTCTAAAGATTCAATCTATTTCAAATCTACCGTAGAATGTATACGCTTTGAATGATATCGTTTTGCTGCGTATTTTTGTATTTATTGTATTATTACAAAAATTATGGATTATATTCAGTTTCATATGAAAAAAATTCCTATCTCCATTTTTCTTTCTACACTCCCTTAATAAAATCAAAAGCAAGCTTTCTTCTGGCGCTGTTCTGGCGCTTCTGAAAACCCCTCGCTTCGAACCCGGAACATAGCGAAATCGGGAATGCTTGGGTTGCGTGTGGTCCTCCGTGCCCCGTCTCTTTCTTGCAAATTTCTCCGTAGGAGAGTAGCGCCGGGTCGGTTACTACCCGACCGACCATTCATATTCACTGGCCCGTGATCGATGATCTTCCGTCGCTTCCCGGCGACACAAAGCGCTATCGTACCCGATCTGCTCCTTATCATCCCTCGTGTGCTGCCCACACGAGCCCCTCGTTCCTCGTGTCCGATCCATCGAGTGGGTGGTGGGATTTGGGGGGGGAAAAAGGAAAGAAAAAAGAATTCGACGATGCTTGTAATTGGACAGATACTCGCAAGTACAAAAATAAAATCGTTGCATCGTTTTTCAATTCTACGTATATCCCTTGTAATAATAGAATTTTTACTATAAAGTTGAGATGAAGTAAAAAGTTTGTGTCAACAAAATGATTTTTAAACTTAATTTCAAACTTCACAAACCTCTTTACATTATTTCGATCGGGGCCATAAATCGGTTTTTAAGAGATTGCCTTTATAAAAGTACAACTATATCCTGTCTCGTGAAAATTATTATCAATATAAATGAATTATATAATGGATTATAAATAATTGTCATTTACCACTTAAAATTATCGATCTATAGGGCCCCTCAATTTTATTACAACGTCCCAAACCACCACCGTACTCGGAACAGGAAGTCACAAACTAAAAATAATGGTCCAAGGGTCAGTCCATCAACCTCCTCGAAACCTATATAACCTATAACCTCCGACCGAAACAAATTACACTTTCCATCCGCTCCAAAATAAAAAGAAAAAAAAAAAAGAAAAAAAAAGAAGAAGAAGAAGAAGAAGACACCGCGAAACTATTCGGTCCCAGGTGTGTCGACTATAATGCGCGGAATAAATCGGCGGGTACGGGGGCCCCGAACAAAGTTTCAGAGGAGGCGCGAGCCTCGCCGATGACCGGCCGATCTCACACAGGGAGGGCCCCCGCCACGCCACGGGGTTCTTGCTACCCGCCAACTTTACAAACCTCTTTACAGATCGTTACTCGTCCGATCGGGGCCACACATAAATCGGTGCCCCGGAATAGGAGAAGAGGAGGCGATAGAGGGCGAATATATTGCGAGCCTGGCCGGAAAACTTATTCCGATCGGCTTAGCCGGGGGTCAAGGGTCGCCGTAAAATCGGCCTGGAACACCTGCTGTGCCCTCCTCGATCGGTGACGTTGCCCTCGATCCCCGTTTCTAGCATTCTTTCTAAATTCTCGACCTGTGATCGATCGAGTCACTGAACTCACTCGCAGTGAGTTTTCAATTGTTGCGCGAATGTTTGTCGATGGAAACTTCCTTTCGTGGATCATGAATAAATGGAGGAATCGCGGATTATTTTTAAATCTATGCGATTTGGATCTTAAAATATGAAGGAAGTTAAAGAATAAAAAAAAATTCTTTCGCGATTTCTTTCTTACTTAGTGTTAACATTACAATATAGGAAGAAAGAGAAAATTATTTATAATAGAATCTTATATCCCAGATCAGACTTTTTGCCATTAAAAATAAATCTTTTCTGCCGATCAAATTATTACATCTTCATCCGAAAGAAGATCGATCGACCCGTGCAGAAGTTTTACAAATTGAAATCATAAGGAGGAGAGGAACAAGAGGAAAGGTGTACACCCAGAGTTAACGAAAGGGTGTAATGGCCGGTCCGTTTCACATTAGAATAAATATTTCATCGCAGGAAATCATTAGAACCCGGACGCGGAGGGATCGATGTCGTGTCGGTTCACTTGATGCCCGGCGGACGTTGGTGGCTGTTGGTGTGGCTGTAGGGCTGGTCGGCAGCGAATGGATCGTAAAAGTGAAACGTAAAAAACGAAGAAACGCCCACCGTGCTCGGCTTGCGCCGAGGAACGTTTCTTGCGACCATTATTCATAAAATGCTGGATATCTCCGCGCCGTTTACTGCGTTTTCTTCCTACCTCCCCTCCCTCCCCCTTTCTTTCGCTTCCTCCTCCCATCCTTTTGCACCCGCTGCCTCCATTCGCCTTTTTACACCACCGACCCACATTACTTTTTTACCGATCACGGATATTTTGTTTGATACCCTCTTACCATTGATGGGTTCGTACGGTTTTAAGCTCAGGATATATAATCAGTGTGTGTACAGGTTCTTTCATCAAGGATATCGATAAGTATAATTAATGAGATTACGTTGTTATCGAATTAATTGGAAAGAAACGCTTCGTCTTTCACTCACGATTAAAATATTTTATTCTTCTAAGATTTTTCGAATATTTCGAGAAATTTTTCACGTGTTAATTTCCCAAGAACGGTTAAGGAATACGAAAATTCTTTACTTTTTTTCTCCAATTTCTCCAAGAAAATACTCACCGACGATAAATATTAAGGAATACAATATCACGCGGTGCCTGGAAAAATCCACAAAAGATCGGAAGAATGAAAGAGAGCAGAGAAGAAACAAAGTAGTTGGAAAGTATAACAAAGCCACGCTCATCTCAATGGATCCATTCGTCATTCGTAAGCCGACTCTCGTTTCGAGATCTCGTTTCGCAGCCAACATTAACACGAAACCCTGTGTTCCACCGTCTTTTTTTTCTTTTTTTCTTTTTTTTTTTTTTTTTCCTCCTCGTCTCGTCTCCTCTCGACACGCCCTGGTAACAATGAAAGTCGACGCCGATCGAGGAAACGAAGGA
Source organism: Apis laboriosa (assembly GCF_014066325.1). NCBI lineage: Eukaryota > Metazoa > Arthropoda > Insecta > Hymenoptera > Apidae > Apis > Apis laboriosa. The sequence continues at coordinate 4,625,165 of NW_025223857.1, forward strand.
GGAGAGGCGAGGAGGAGCACGTGTGCGATCGTTCCGCACGCTCTTCTAGGCCTTGCTTAGGGTTTCACAGAGTCGATGATTTTTGCGGTCGGCCTCAAAGCTCCCCGAAAAAGGGAGCCGGGATGAGCCCTGGCGCCACGTCGTTGCGTGGCTGACACGTGATCCGTCTGCAGGGGTGTGAACCGCGCGAACTTGGAGAGCACGAGTTCCACCCTGTCGGCTCGCCTTTCCCTCGCCTTCCTTCCTTCCTTCCTTCCTTCCTTCTTCGTATTCTCTCTGTTCCCATCGGCTTATGACGCGTGGAGGAAGGAAAGCCTCGTTGCGGAATTCGAGCTATTTTCAAAAGCGATCGAACAACCTCCGAGCTTCCTGGAAGGTTTACGCGATTATCTCTGGGATTGGTGATATCATTCTGATTCGAATGGTTTATTCTGTTTTGGATGGAGTAATTTGTATAATTTCTTTGTTTTTTTCTTTTGGAATTATTCATATATTATTAATACTTCGAAAATTTTATGTACGCAGTTATTTCTGCGATTGGTGATATCATTCTGATTCGTTGAAGAATGGTTTATTCTGTTTTGGATGGAGTATTTTGTATAGTTTCTTCTTTTCTTTTGGAATTATTGATATACTATTAATAGTTTGAAATCAGCATTTTTAATTCGAATTTTTTATAGTTCTGAAATTGTAGCTTGTTAATCCGTGCTTACGAAATTCTAACGTAATTCATTTTATTGGAGACTCGCGAATTTTTGAAACGTTCACAGATCTCCAGAAACTTGATGGAATATCACCAGGAATCAGAGTTTTAATGTCTACTTCGAAATATTCCAACTGAACAAAATATGAAAGTATACTTATCACAATCCACGCATTCTTCTCTATCAATATACTTTACTTTCTATTTATTATTTTTCTGAATAAAGGAAACACTGAATAAGAATCACACGGTGTAACGATATCAATATTCGCTTAAAAATCTGCTTAGAGATAAAAGATATATTGGCGTTTATGCCAGATTTTTAACGCGCCCAACGTATAGTAAATATAGAAATAAAATAACGAATGAGATGGTCGAATAAAGGAAGGAAGGAGCAACAGGAGGTGAATCGATACACCTCGGCTGGTAGGAAACGATTATCATCCCCTCGAAGGTTCGTTACTTCACCCCAGCGTGAAGAGAGAGAGGTAGAGGAGCATCGTGTAGCGAATCTCAGATTTGACGTGGTACTTTCCGTCGGACAATGAGGCCGCGATCCCCCTACCCATCACAATTGATCTTCCATCAATGAACTCCATTCATCTTCCCGGATAATAATTCTCTTTCCGGCACATGATACTTCGGCCCAGGTGTATCCAACACGTGGGTCACGGTGGACGTTTATTTCGTGATAATTCATCTCGCGCAACTCGAGAAGGAAACACGAACTCGGCTGTAGCGAGGGAATCATCGTGGGATTTCGTGTTTCGAATTATATTTTCTAAATTATACAATCAATCGGTAATTTTGAAAGAATTAATTAAGCAAGTTCCATAGAATTTTATATTCTTCGATATTCTTCCCTTTTCCGAAAAATATCTCTACGATTCTTCAAAATAAAAATCTTTAATAAGCAAAGCATTCAAATAAACGTGGAGAACGGGGAATCACGAAATGGGAGGGATCAAACCGTGGAAAAACCGTGCAAAGGAAAATAAAATAAAAGATAGAAGAGAAAAGAAGAAGAGGAAGGAGAAAAACAGCGGAGACATCACACGACTGACCATAAATCCCAAGTGTCACGTGGCGTTGAGTTGCGGGTCTCTGAAGGAGCCATTACTTTCGTACCATCCCCGAGGAGCGGTCGTGTGTTCGGGGTGGGAAAAATGGCGCAATAAAATCGTCCCTCCGACGTGTACACGGCACATCCACCATGCACACATAAGAATATCCTACGTGTGGGTGTACGCTATATATACACAATCCGTGTATACGTACATCTCTCTCTGGAAGGAGCCACAGTCGAAGGGGTGGCACGGAGCGAAAGAGAAAGAAAGCGAGAGAGAGAGAGAGAGAGAGAGAGAGAGAGAGAAGAATCGGAGGGTTGGGTCGAACCGAGTTTCGCGTAACGAAGGTAATTTCATTCTTCGTAAGGAAGGTTAGCCTCTATGGAAGCGAAGGGTGAGAACCGGGTGAGGGTAGAAGCGGGGCAGAAATCTACACAGGAAAAAGGGGTGAGTGGATCTGAAGAGGCAGGGTGGCAGAGGGTGGAAACGAGAAAGCGACAAGGCGAGAGAGCTATGGAAGAAGGGAGAGGAAAAGAGAGAGAGGGAGGGAGGGAGGGAGGGAGAGGGGTGGTTGAAAGACAGCGGGGGTAAGGGAAGGTGGGCCTGGGCGGAGGGGTGAGAAGGGACGGCGGGCGGAGAAAAGAGGTTACTCGAAGGGGTGAGAAGGCGAGGAGGTGGTGAGAGGCGGCGGCGGCGGCGGCGGCGGCGGCGACGGCTCTGGCTGTGTCGAGTTTCTACGGCTAAAAAGAGACTTTTCGGAATAACAAACTGCCGAGGAAAATGGGAAGGGAAAAGCCTTGAGGGGGTGAGGGTGTAACAGGCGGCAACTTGGGCCATCCACGATTCGCCGAGGTTTTCTCGTGGATGGCTGGGTTATCGGCCGTGCGAAAGAATGGATGTGCGCGTTATTATGTCCCAGCGGGACACCGAACTGGAGGATTTCAAAGCGCAGGGACTTGGCGAGGCCTCGTGTGCCTCCGCTCCGTGAGAAACAAACGTGCGTGAATTAACGTTTTGGAGAAGAAAAGAGAGAGAGAGAGAGAGAGAGAGAGAGAGAGGGAGAGAAAGGAAGAAGGAGATGGTGAAGGGGTTGGAGGAGCTGGTATAGTTGCGGAGGGTTGGATGCTCGCTGTGATTCTTTGGAGAAGTATTTTAAATATTATTATTACTGGAATAATTCGCGAAAGAGATATATTTTGAAACGAGAAAATGTTGGGGGAAAGAGGTCTAATTGTTTGTTAACGAAGAGGTGAAGTATGTTTTTGATATACTTGCGAATTGGGTTAGTATGTATAGATTGAATGTATAGATAGTTCAGGGTTGATGAAGTATAATACTCGAGAAGTGAATACAAAAAGATAACAGCGAATACTTATATGTTTGAAAATACGTATGCAAATAGTAGTACAAGTCAATCATTGAATATTAAGCACCACTTCTCGAGTATTCTATTCATTTCTTTCCATTCGAAAAATTTGAAAATTTAAAAAGTTATCTAATCCAAAGAAGTCTTCAAACATGTATAAATATTTTATTGACATTCGCTGCAAATGATTTAGATCGAGTATTCGTATTCGTATTCTACAAATATTCATATATTTAAACGAAATAAAAGAAACAAAATCTTACAAATCTTGCCATAAAAATATTTCTATCTCAACCTCAATAACTTTTTAATGACGTGATTATTCGTTTTCGGATCGTAAATGAAAAAAGTAGACACCAACCCATTCTATTGAGATATCTTTGATCAATTCGTTTGGTTTCGAAATCTTGGAAAGGAATTAGTCACCGTTACTCACGAAATTTGTTTGTCGTAAATAAGTGAAAACGATTATATTGGATCTATTCTCGAGAATAAAAATTTGATATCGAGAGCAAAAGTAATTCTCGACAAAGAAAATTTATTCTTGAGAGCAAATACTGCTCTGATTTACCAGAGATCATGGATCTAGGATTGTAGTTTTGAGTCTCATAAAAGGTATTAATTTGGGCCGAATTTAGCAGAGGGATCGTACGAGATCCGTATTCCGTCATCCGTGACGATTTGCGTTGCAATTATTGCTCGATCATCGAACCGACAGCCGACCGTAAACACGTTGACATTCGACAAAAACGATAAACTGCCAGATGATGGACGATCTCGATGACTTTATCGATTTCTCTTTGGCCGAGGAGTCGTGAAAAAGCTGGGACTTTGAAGAAGATGCAACATCAAGAGAGAAGGATTCTTTCATTGTTATTTAAGAATTTTTTTCAATGATGAAGTTCCGATCGTCAGAGAATCAAAGATCAAATTCATTGGAAGTCACTATTTACTCCAACGATTCTTAGAATTAATTGCTTCGAGGATCTCTTCTATTCGGAGGATTTAAATTTAATCGATTAACCATTATCGATCTTTTTCCAAAAAATAGTTGACTAAGTAAGGAAATATTTTAAACGTGTCTCAAAATTTCTCGATTCCCTTCTCCCTTTAATAAAAATATATCCTTAAATCTGCAAACAAATCCACATAAATGAATAATTCATTCTTATTAGAATTAGTTAGAAAATTTTGCCTCTCGCGAGAAACAATTCTGGGATATGATCGGCACGGTTTCCAACGGCAGCACAGTCTCCAAAGTGTTTGCACGATTCTCGAAGCAGCGGTGGAGCGAATCGTATGAGGGGTTGTTTATTCGATTGATCGCAACCGGGGGGGTGGCCAGTCAGCGGTAAACTAATGCGCGCCAGTGATGCTCGTTGCCCGCGCTAATTGATTGATTACGCGGCCAAATATTATGCTCATTTCCGTGACGGCTGGCTTGCCAAGCCGTGCAAACATTTCACTCGAAAGCGTAAATCGGTAGCGACTTTGTGCTGCCGCTTTGCAGCTTCCGGTGCAACCAAAAATCACTGTTTTTCGAATTGCTCGTTATTATTTCTCTCTCTCTCTCTCTCTCTCTCTCTCTCTCTCTCTCTCTATTCCCTTGCAGACGAGGCGTGCAAACATGGTTGCAAGCAAACAAGTCGTACTCGTGCAAGTCGATAACGAACGTCCGTTCCACTTTGCGGAGATTCTTCATCGAGATTTTTTTAATACGGATAAAAAACGAAGGGATGAACAATTTTGGATGAAGATTTTTTTTTTTTTTTTTTAGTTTGAAAAGTTTGTGCTTTTTTAAATGATACAAATTGATAAACCGTTTAATCTTCAACTATACGATTTTGTGATTTTAACAATTTTGTTAGTTGATGATGTAAAATTCTAAGCTTTGAAAATTTATCGAAGAGAAGATTACAGATTTTCAATACTAAAAAAAAAGTTATTTAATTGTGAATACATTTTTGTATTTTTCTAACTCTTTCATATCTTCACGTTTTCAAATCTAACGTTACTTTTTTATTTATTATTTTAAGTGAACGATAAAAATAGATGTATCTTTATAAATACGTCTATTTCGTTGAAAAAAACCTTACGTTTCTTATTTCTTTCAGGAGAAGTTATCCACGATCATCAATCCTATCAATCGCTTTACGCCATCACCGATTCGAAAACTTCTCACCAATTCACACAATCCAATAAAAAAAAAATAAAAATGAATTCTCTTTCGACTCTCTTTCGTCAGAATCCCTTCCTTTTCGACAATCCAGAGGGCAAAATTCTGGTCGCGTTTATTCATCATCCTTTGTCGCCGGGGCAACTCCTCGCCCCAGATCCTTCGATTCGAAAAAGCGGAGGTCCTCGAGAGGAAGATCTTGGGGGACAAGCGTTCCGTCCTCGCCCTGATCGAAGTGGCTCTTCCGTGGCCAGGAGTCGCGGAGATGCCGGAGAGAATTGAAAATCCGCGCAATCGGTCACGAAGGAGAGGGTCTGGGCGGTTGAAGAGGAAGAGGCAGAGCTCCGATTTTATCCCCGGGCACCAGTCGTCGTCGTCGTCGTCGTCGTCGTTGTTCCACCCCAATTAGGGTGGAACTTCGCCGACGTTCCCCCTGCCCCCTTCTCTCTCTTTTTCGCCCTCTTTCTGCCTCCTGCCTCCTCTCTTTCTCTCTCTCTTCGCCACCCACGCGACCCTACTAGGATCTCTCCCATCGAAGGGAGGGGGTTTCCTCTCTTTCCGTTTTCTGCGGCGACCGTGACGTCGACGACGCTCTCGATTTCACCCAAAGCCGACGCTAACGAGCACATGGAAGTCACGTGGAAATACGACGTGGACGTAGCCAGGAGGGAAAATGGAAAGGGGGATGATGGCCTCGTGAAAAAAGCCGTGACGGTCACGTGGATCTGACAGGTGAGCGCGAGAAACTCTTGTGTACACGTTTTCGGGATAATAGGGCTGCTTCCGGATCGATTGGAAGACATTTCTCTTTTTTTTTTTTTTTCTATTTTGGAGAAATTTTCGATTTTCGGGAATGGAATATGGATTTTTAAATTGAGAAGTTAAGAACTTTAGCGAAAAAATCTCTAAAAACAAAAGTCTCTAAAAAAAGGATGTTTCACAAGGATGTTCAATAATTTTTCTTTTTCTCTCTCTTGTAAATTTAAATTTGTCTCGAATCGTTAATTTTCAAGAGAGAAAGAAAGAGAGAGAGAGAATTATAGATGAAAGAAAGAAAAGTAACCGTTTAAACATAAACGCTCCACCGCAGGAAAAAAGCAAATCCTTTCACACCGATTAACCGTGAAACCGGATTACACAATGGACGATAATTGACGAAGGATCAAGGATCACGAGGCGCGACATACGGCGTGGTAAAAATCACGCGGTGGAAAGAGAAAAAAAGAAAAAACACGGGGGGCGACAATTGATTGCGGTGCGCATATAAATTCCCTTGATGTCTTCATATGGTGGCGATCGGGGAAGGGTTGGGGCGCGATAAATTGCCAGGGGTTGAATTCGAGATTCTACGAGTCGATACGGAAAAATAAACAAACCCTTTGTGTTCCTCCCCGATTTACCTCTTTCCAAGTGTTTGCCGATGGCTTTTCCAACGATCCGACGATATGTGTATATATATATATCTGGATGTTCGTTAGCGAGGCGTCGATTTTATGGAAAATTTTATGAAGAGTATTATATAGGAGAGGGATAATTGCGCGAGAAAAGATGAGATGCGGATAGACTTGTTGGCAACAACTGTCACGGGGGGAGCGCGGTCGGCGTTAACGAAGATGAATGATTTCCGAAAGTCCAACTTTCTGCGCTTCTGGGCAGAAGTGAGATTTCTCTGATTGAAGGATCGGTAATCGGTTCGTTAAGAATATTAAAGAGATAGAGATCGAGGTGAATGGATATTGTGCGATTCTTTGCAGAAATTCAGATATCCAATCTAGACAATCACCTCTGCCTTGACTTCGTTCATTTCATTAATTAATTCTTCATCAAGGATTTTCTCAAAAATATTCTTTTTTATTATTTTCATACGGAGATTCTACAATTGAACAGTTCAAAAATTTTTCAAACTCGGGAATCAAAAATTCGCAAAATTAAAACAAAGAACGACGCGTCGTCCTCGTAGAATTTACCAACGAATCTATCTCGAATCCCTGCTGAAAAACCCACTAGAAATCTCGAAAACCCTTGACACCGTTCGCTGCTCACTTCGTCTCCCCACTCGACGCGAAACAGATTTCGGCCGTTCGCTCGCTCGAAGCCTTTATTTATCTATTACACACAGGGTTCGAACGGGATTGAGATCAGGACGAAGGATTAAGACCAAGCGCCAACGTAGGCCAACGTTGCACGGAGCAGGGGTTACGGGGATAGGTTCGATGATCGAGGGTAGCATATGTTAGGGGTCTCTGGTCCCTCGTGGGGGTTGCGGGTTAGAGTGGGCTACCCCCCCAATTACCGGCTCTGGCCTCTTTCTCCTGGTCTGTTAGGCGGGATCGACCCCTCCAGAAAGTACTTCATTACGCAGGCAGCCGTGTTGACTTGTATTGTTCCGGTGCTTCGAGACGAGGAGGAGGGAAGAAAGAGACATCCCCTTCAAATAATATCTGTGACGAATCGCTCGCAACCCTAACCGTGCAAACCCTAACCTCCTCCCCCTCCCTCTTCCATTTGTTTCCGCGAAACAACTATCACCGCCGAGACGTTGATTTTTCCTCGAGGATAAATGTTCCTTTTACATTTGTTCTCTCGGGGCACAACTCGTTTTTCCCTTCCTCGCCTCTTCGCTGTTTTTTTCTCCACTGGGATGAGAACGAGATTTCGAACGTACGACAGACCAGAACACCCGCTGCGAAAACGGGTGTCGCCGTTAACGCCAAGTGTTGATTGGAAGAATAATAAGTTTTTTTCGAACTGGCTCTCCTAGTCTAGGAGATTTTCCAAGATTGGTTCTCCGTATTTCTGTGCTCTTCGAGTTCTTCTTTCGTCTACCGATTAATATTATATGTATGTAGAATTTTTGTACAAAATTCGTAATATAATAAAAGGATATATAGAATATTTAATTCAAGAATTCTTTTTTCTCTTTCTTTCGAACCTACATGCTTCACGCTCGCTCGAAATTTCTGTGCTTTTCGAGTTCTCCTTTCGTCTACCGATTATGGTAATATTATATATATGTAGAATTTTTGTACAAACTTCCATTCGTAATATAATAAAAGGATATATAGAATATTTAATTCAAGAATTCTTTCTTCTCTTTCGAATCCACATGCTTCACGCTCGCTCGAAATTTAATCTTCCTTACGTGTACAAAATACCGCGTGCAACACAGTGGTTTCCACGAATCAAAATGCAAAATAACTTACCTAAAACACCGTAAAATACTTGAAAAGAAATATATATATATATATTCCTCCCCTCTCCTTGGAATCGAACGCGATCTCGAAAAGCCAACAACGAGCCGCGTAGTCCACGATTCCTCATTGATAAATCGGGCCACGGTTGAACGAGATCGACGAGCGATATACGCGTGGCTTACAAGCATGGCAAACAAGTCTACGACTGCTCGGCCGCGACTAAGTATTTGGCCAAACACACGTTTTAATCCGGCTTGCAAACAGGCCTTAAGGGGTTGCTTGTTTAAGGAGCGGACGCCGTGGTAATCGAGATAATCGTCGGTACCTCCGACCGAACGGTTGGCAAGGTGTCGGCCACGCCGAGTTATAACACTCGCGATACTTAACGCGCAGGTTGCGATCAGGTGTGGCCGATAGCCTGCGCGCTGCGTGCACGATATAACCGTGGCGTGTGGTGGTTGCCGTGTTAATTGTCGATCACGTGTACACACTCCGTGCACGGCGAATTTTGCGCTTGTTGGCGCAAACTTTACATTTTAATTAAACGGATTTTTCATTTTTTGCGTTTTGCGCGGATTGAGCGATCAAGGAGGTTGCGACTGGTTTCGCGTTGTTTTAGTTCTTTTTTTTTTTTTTTTTTTTTTTTNTTTTTTTTTTTTTTTTTTCCTTTGCCTTAATTCGTATATCAAATTTGACGATAATTACGATGTTCTTCTTTTTTTTAATTTATAGTTGATTTATATTAATCGTTGATCGAACGATTGTGTTTCGCGGAGGAGTGAAAAATAATCTGGAGTAATCTGGATCAATTAACACGTATGTATTTTTAAATGGTAGAAACGTTGTAATAATTGTAATAAAAAAGAGTTCAACTAGCGCGCATTAAAGTTTAATTACGTTTTCAATTCTAAACGTCTGCACTCTGTTTAGGCCTATTACGTTGATAATTGTATTGAACGTGATAACAGTATATTACAATTAATTGAGAAATACTCGCGATTGAAATACGATATCTGTAAAATATAAAACACATTCTCTATATATACCACCGGCCCAGACAAATTGCAGAATCATGATTTTACGAAAGAAGAATCTTGGAATAAATACGCGCGAGACCGAGGGAATCAAGTAACGTAATCTTCGTCGATTTCTATGCAAAATCGGTCGGCCAATCTGGAGAAGTGGCGCAACTGGATCGAGCTGGAACGATTTGGGAGGGGACGGAGGGGCGAGGAAAGCAGGTGAGGAAGCGAGACGCGACCCAGCTGATTAATGATGCGCAATCAAAAGTCAGCGTGAGAGGATCAGGAGCGGGTCATAAAGGCAGCGTTTAACATCACGCAATGCCTCATCATTCCTTTGCTATAAATCAGTCTAAGCGGATCCCCCCGGCTAGAGAGAGAGGGCACAACGATTTCTTCCCCCCTCGTTTCATTTCCATCTCCATCTCCACCAACACCTTTCATCCACGGATTCTTACGTCACTCCTTTCATTTCGAATAATAATATCGTCGTTCGAACGCTCATGAACGGCTAATTAACGATCTCGTGCCCCGTCGTGTCTCGAGGCGATCGCTCGTTACTTCCGCCCAATTCGCCCAATTTCGCCTCGTTCCTTATTTTATACCACGTTTCCACGTTTCACGGCAATGCTGGTTCGATCCTATGAAACACTCCTCTCGTGTAATTTATTATTACAGTGACAATCGTGTTAACGCACGAAGAAAAGGGAAGAAAAGGGAGGAGGAAGAAGAAGAAGAAGAAAAAAAGGGAAAGGAAGCAACAATAAATCGTTAGGTTATCACAGAGATCGAGGATAGAGCTCGTTTGATGCGTTATAACGGGGTTGGTAACGAGCTTTACGATTTTATGAATTCGTCAGATGGTAGATTGAAATCGAAAGACAGACCGTGGAGAGGATAGATCGTTGGGTGTTGGACAGGTGGGCGAAGCGATCGATAGAAGGATGTAGATGGAAACGGATAAATAGATTGGGATGCGAGGGGAGGGGTGGAACACGGAGGATATACGTTAATCGGTCGGGAGGGGGAGGGGGAAAGCTTTCTTATTTCTTGCTATGAAAAATTCAAAGATTCCTTCGGAATAATGTCCGGCTCACAAAGGGACAAAAGTTACAGGAAGAATACTGAATTTCTATGAGTTTCAAAGAAACCCTGTTTCGCTTCCTTTTCTTCCCGTTGCGTTCGAGGGGAAAGCGTCCCTTCTTTTTATCGTCGTTACTCTCTGTTAATCCTTTGATACCCCAAAGAGCAAACCTTCCCTTTTTTCTAGAATATTCCCTCTTCGAGATTTCTTCTTCTTTTAATTTTCTTCTTAACGAAAACTTTGCTATTTCTTTCGCAGAAATAATTCCAGACGAAACATCTATTTGCGTGATTTCGATTATATTTCGAGAAATCTTCTCTTTTTCTCCCGTGAAAAATTCCATTCCAAATCAAAGACGATGCCGCAAAATCGATCCTCGCGGATTGTACAGATTAGCCTCGATTTTGCTCGCCCTTTGTACACACCCTTCCTCGATATCGATCGAACACGACCTCACTTTCTTGGTTACGCACCACCACCTGCTGCTGGTCCACGTCATTGCGCAATCGAGCGAACCTCCGAACGACCGATATTCGCCTCGATAATAACATTCACCGGCGTGTGTTCAGCTCCTCCCGCGGCGGGTAATCACACGCCATTGAGGTTGTACGAGATCGCACAATGGCGGATGCCACGAAGAGAATCCTCGAAATGATTAATGTTGGGGCGGTTGGATCCGCGCTCACGTCTTAATTCCGCGACATAATGGCCTTAACGATTCGACGGCAGCAGCGCAACGCGGTCCGACGCGCTCCTCGTTCTCTTCGTCGCCACGACGAAGAAAGCGGAGGCGTGTCGTTCGTTAGACACCTTTTGTCGATCGAGGTGGAGTTGGAGTTTTCGACGCTTTTGCTCCTCACCGACTACTGCTCGCCGTTCTCTCTTTTTAATTTTGCCCTCTCTTCGCGGTCATTCTTTTTCTTTTTCTTTCTTTTTTCGTTCTTTTTTTCGATGAAGTTTCGCTTTCTTCGGATCGGGATGACTCGTAGCAGTTTTTCAATCATTCGAGCGTACGCTCGTGAGTTTAAGATCACGATCTCTAATTTTCTTTCTTTATCACACAGATATTCCAAATACAAAAATAATAAAATTTCACAAACTATAAAAACTATATTCTCTTTTAATTAAAGAACTCGAAATCGATACTATTTTTTCCAATTACTACGATTTAAAGAAAAAGAAATTATTTTTGTACGTTCTAATTCAAGAACATTCAATTTAAAATTCTTGAATTCGCGTAATACCGAATACGATCGATTAAGAAATTAAAGAAAAAATATACCTGGAGCAACCAGATTAATTGGTACTTGAATTCAATAATAAATCCACTGGCGATCAGGAATCGAGAAAACCGGCCGTTTTCTCTTCAACAAACCGTTCCACTCGTCAGCCGTGTTCTCGCGCGTGACAGCGTCGCTTACACGCTTCTATAAGCGTCCAGCGCTAACCGCTCCAAATACCAGGACAATTTCGCGAGGCGAGTGGAAGACGAGTGAAAAGGAAGACGAGAAGAGAGAGAAAGAGAGAAGAGAAGAAAGGAAAAAAGAAAAAGAGGACGAGCCTCCCTTGGCGCGCGCGATTTCGAATGAATCAGCGCGACTCCAAGGAAACTGGATCGAGAGGAGCGAACGCGCGTTGCATCCGTGATCGATCGAAGAGGGGCCCGATATCCGACGACGATAGGGCTCTCCGTCGCGACAAGCACGATCGAATCCTCCGCGGAGGAGGGGGAGTGGTGCTCGATTCGCTCGGATGAAAGGTAGTCAACATTGTTGGACGGTGAGAGGAGCGCGCGACCCGATTCGCGATCGGTCGCTTTAACGAGGATTGTCTCGCCCGCGATGTCACTTTCGTCGCACGATTATTATTGCCCCGAATATGGGCCTCTGGCGAGCGGGCTTGGTCGCCAGAAGCCAGGAGCTATAGGTCGAGGGACAAAATGGAGGAATAGAGTTGGTGGAATCGAAGGCAGATTCTTTCATCGAAACCGTTCGAGCACCGTTCTTGGAGACGAGAATGAAAGCTTGGTTGGTTGGCCAGCAATAATTATTGAGGATGTTTTTGCAAAATCGTAATGGATATTTCGTGTCTTTTTTGTAGGCTTCCACATAATATTATCGTGTATGAAATTGTTTCTGAAAATTTTCATTAATCATTCCAGAGATTGTTCCAATTTCGATCAATCCCTGAAAAAATAATAAATTAACGCGAATTAAAACAGGATCCCTAATCTAATATCTACATCGAATACTACAATAAGAATCTGCATCCACGCGTCTCTCAACCACGATCACAAAAAGAAAGGAAGAAAAAGAAAAAGAAAAAGAAAAAGGCAATCCTAGACGTAGATCGTCGAGGATCGCTGATCACCGTTCGTCTCATCGATATTCGAAGAAGGATCTGGTCACGGTGGTCGCAACAAAGAACAATGGCGCACGGTGGCCACCGCGGATAGTCCGTCATTGTTCCGTGGCAGGGGGTTCGTTCGAGATCCACCCAGGACGTTTTGACCCCGCAGCGAGATAAGAACGGTCGGCTCCCTTTGATTCGAGCGGCGGAGAGAAAAGGGATACCGCGATGTGGATCATCGGGCAGAAAAGAGAGGCCGAGGCCGATCGGGCCGAGTTACAAATGGACCTTTCGATTCGGTCATTTACCGCAGCATGGACACTTACTCGCGGGTACTGATACCACTGATTCGAGCCGGCGATAGCCCGATCTTCGACCGAATCTCCCTTCGTCGGACTCTTGTCGAAGAGAAAAGTATTCGCTTCGTTTTTTATCGTCCGGAATTGTGAATTAATTCGAATAAGAGCAGATTTTCTGCGACGTTTCGTGGGGAGATAACTTATTGCGGATAATCATCGATACTTCTCTCTGAATTATGTGCCTGCTGATTTTCAGATTTCAACGGCTCGAAGTTAATTTCGCTTCACGTCCACTCCACTTCGCCTCGCTTTCTTCTTCAACTTCGAGTGGTTACGTAAAAATAATTCCTGCAACTTCATCCGAAGACGCGACAGTCACGAGGACGGCGCATTCGAATAGAAGGGAGATTGAACGCGAGAGGGATGAGGGGGGAAGCATTTATCCCATCGTCGGGCAAACATAAATTATTACCTTCCTCTTCGTCGAGGCGAAGAGGCGAGGACGAAAAGGCTCGACCTTCGATAAGAACCTTCCCCTAAGCGGCCAAAAATCGGCGACGATCGAGCTTCCGTACGCAGGATTCCTCTCTCACGAAGCCTTCTCCCTCGCTCGAATCGTCGTAGTCATCGTCCAGATCCCGGCTGCGACCGAGAGTGACTGGCAAATCCTTCGAGGATGTCAACGAGTCCCGTACAGATCCTCCTCCTCCTCTTTGTTCCTTCTGTTGTACTCCTCTCTCTCTCTTTCTCTCGAAAAGAACGAAAGATCCACGTCTATGGCACAAGTGTCATGAGTCATCGTCCAGTCATTCTTAAACTGCCTTTTAATATCTCCACTCGAATCCGTGGTGACACGAAAGGAGGTGAGAGGGCACACACGGTCGATTGTGGCCACGACTACCTGCTCTTCGTGGCGCTTCGTGGCAACGACAATCCTAGCATGGGTTGCCCGTGTGAAAGGAGAGGAGCAGGAGGAGGGACGAGGGGGAGGGAAGTCGACGGTAAACGGGCGGTTTAATAGTCGGAGGCTCGAAGCTATTACTCGGCAAATTCCATCCTCTGGCCCGGGTTCCCGGCCGCGGACCTCGACAATCGGTCAACAGTCATCGGTATGTCCTACCGTCCTGCCACTGTCAGAGTGTATCCATTCTGTGACGATATCTTCTCTCGACGGATTGAAAATTCGATGACGTTCGATAATTTGTTTTCAATATTCGTGTGGAAGACGAGCGATTTATTGTTACTTAATTAGATTCTTAATTTTATTAGAATGGATCTAATCGTTCTATTTTTTTTTTCGGAAATATCGATCGATTATTTGTTGATATTTTACAAAAATCGAAATCGTATATATTAAAATATTCAAACTCGTGAAATGACGTCCATCTGTGAAATTAGTTACGATATTGATATAAGCTCGATAATTTACTTCTTTAATCACATCAATAAAGAAATTTCAAAATCCATATATACTCGAAATTTTAAAAATCGTACCTGTCTGTTTAAATCACGCGGTCCACTCTAACCAGAATCGTGGACCGCGTACCTACACCAAAGCGACACATTAGACGTGCACACGCGATGCACCGCACTGTAATTGAACGTATCGGCGTGTATCATTATCGAACGACCGTTTCTTCCCCACCTAGGCGGCGGTCAATTATCAATCGCGTATTCCGGGAAACTGCACGGCAGAGCTGCTGGAATGGACCTACAGCCGGCAAAAGGTTTTCGGGAAACCGGCCGCCATTTTGTTCGAGAAGCACGCAACGACGATTTCGAGCCCCATTCGCTTCGGGCGGCCCCTGCACGGCTACGATAGCTAAACAAAAATACGAATACAAGGATGCTTGTTCGCCTTCGAGCGGCGAAACGTATCGCGTAGAAGAGCAAAAGATTGCAACAATGTCGGCGGGATAAGAACAGGTTAGGGCTGTGAAATTGACGAGACCGAATTACCATCACCGTGTGGATCTCCACGCTGCCCTCTAGCGGCGGTAATCCGTAATATGGGTCACGGTTTCTTTTGTCGTTCGAAACTCTGCCTTATTCGATGATATAATAGAACTCGTGTTAACGTGATCGATTAAGGAAAAAATTTGGAAGATAAAAATACTCTCGAGAATCTTACAATGCTAAATGTTTCCCTTTTCTTGGATTTGTACAATTGTCCTATTCTATATATATAAATATCTTCTTTGTACAAAGTTTTGTGCACAGAATCACTTGTTCGAGGCCGTTAACGCCGCTACTCTGGTAGCCACCTTGACGAGGTCCGGACCAACATTGAAGTTCGCCGCACGAAAACCCGATCAGAATTACCACCGCTGCGGACATAAATAATCGCCTACGAGGCCGAACAGGTTATTTACCATGCCGATTCTTCTCCGGATCGTTTAACCGTGCCCGTACCCGCGTCCCGCCATCAATATTACCCGTCGAACACTAGAACCTTGGTGCACACGTCCTTACCGTTTCCACACGACAAACGAAAGGGTACACACATTCGCGTACCACCATTTACGCACGTACCAAGGTAGATCGCGCGTGCACACACGTTTCCCAACCCCTTTTGTCAGCATCTTCGCGAGCCAGGGGATATTTAGTGATGGTCGCCCGGAGCAACGGACGTTAACTAATACACGAAGCCGACTGTGGGACACGGTGACGTATGGGCACCGGTAAATAAACTATTAATATTATAGTAACGCATTCCTATCCATATTGGCTGGCTCGCCCGGCCGCTCGTTGGCGCCTCGAACCCCGGCCGTACCGGGAGGACGGAAGGATCGAGAGGAGGAAGATTTACAAGCCGAAGAACAAATACGTAAATTACGGGCCGGGGCTAATGGCCACGGAGTACCATTGAACCGCCCGATCCAGTTAAACGCGCCGCGGAACGGGGAGGGAACGGGGCACGAGGAATCGAGAAAAGAGGGAGAGTCTCTTGACGAGTGAAGCCCCGATTGCGGTTACAGGTGTCCACCGAGAGATCGCCTGTTAGTTCGTTGTTGGTGCTTTTAATCCTTGTGGCTCGTGTAACGATTCGGTTGGTTGACTTTCGCTTCCGTAAATCCGCAATTCGTTACGGTTTATCTCGTTTCATTTTCTGGTTACGGATATATTTGGTGCTTCATGGATACTGCAATCTCTTGCTTCTTGTATTCTCCAATAAAATTATAAAAAAATTGTATATTGTTTAAATATATATAGAAAGAGAAATAAAGCGAAAGGTGGGCCGAGTCTAAATTCATTCAACTAACCCCCTCTCGAAAGGCCCTCTTTCTCTTAGTGGGCAAGTCGCGGCAAGGATCGCGTCGTAAAAGTAGCGCGGGGACGGTTAAATAGGAATCGTCGGGGCAACGTGGAAACGTTTCGAGCGTGATGAGATGCGAGGCAATCAATGCGCCATCAACTCGCCTCGATTTACGGCTACATCGTCACGAGGCCTATTCGAGGCGAGCCACGGGATCGTTTTCCTCCTCGGATGCCCCTGCACGATGGCTTCTAGCCCGGTACCGATTCAACCTCGCCTGGCCAAAGGCTATTCTCTTTTAGGCCGAGAATTATTTCAATTTACTATCCCGTGTGTCCCCCCTCCTTTTTTCTCCCTTTTCACCATCCTTCGAACCCTCTTCTTCTTTTTCTTCGTCTTCTTCTTCTTCTTCTTCTTCTTCTTCTTCTTCTTCTCGAACCCGTCGAAAAGAGAGAGATTTATGAAGACGCGTCTATTACCACAGCTCCACGCGATACGCCGTGGCCAATGCTTTATCGTTCGTGGTCACTACTTCGATATCGCGATTGCAACGAGTCTCTTTAGTCAACGAGACGCGGCGGCGATGATCGTTTTTCGTATCGATATGGAACGATGGCTGAACTCTTCTCGACTCGTTTACTTTTGAACGGTGTAGGAAAGAGTCGTTAGCGATTCGGTGATTAGATTCTGGATTTACGATGATGAATGTGAAAAATAGAATTGGCGATGTAATGGACGAATGTAATCGTGTGGGAAAAAGTTTTTGATCGTGCGAATTCGTGTGAGAAATGTTGTTTGTTATAGACTGCTATTTAATTTGTAGATAATAATTCAATTCGTTATGATAACTCTTGTTACTTTTTGCACAATATAAATGTAAAAATGGAATTTCAAGGATTTCCACGATACTTAATGCTTTCAGATTATATATATTTCTTCAGATTGTATAATTTTACGAATCGACGATGTATAGCTTTGAATTAATTTGAATTGATTAAATGATTCGTTATTACATTGCATATCCTTTTATCATTTCCATCCATATATTATATTCTTAGTAATTTATAGAATTATTAAATCCTTCGTATTTTAACGAAACGATATGCAAATCAAATTCTATTCGCAATTCGACAATTCTCCATGTGTGTTCGACTCTCATCTTCCCACGCTTTAAATCATCGACGCACCGTTTCAAACGATCCAGAAAATCCTATTAAAAGAATAAAAAAAAAGTCCAAAGAAGAGGAAAAGGAAGAAAAATACGAACTGTTCGGACGAAGAACTCGGCAAAAACTCGCTCGAAACGAAGAAATCGCAACCCCAACAAAAGATCAGGAAAGTTCCGGTTGGTCGGAACAGTTATCGGTGTTATTTCTCGTTCAAGTGGAGATAGAGTCGAAAGGAGAGTGAGGAGTCAAGAATAAAAAGAGAAAGAGTAGGACGGCTTAGAATTTCGTAGCCGCGCGTTAGAGACGCACGGTCTGGTTCGAATAACTCGTGGCGGTGGCGCCTTGACGCATGAATAACTAACCTCTGGCCCCTCCTCGACTCGCGGTGTGGGTGGCGTTGGGGATTTTTTTTCTTTTTTCTTTTTCCTTTTTTTCCTTTCTCTGTCTCTCTCTCTCTCTCTCTCTTTTTTTTTTTACACGACTGCTCGCCGGCATCGGGCCTGGAAACTGTGAGCCCAGTAGTAATTATTGCTCTGCCCCTCCTCTTCCTTCTACTCTTTTTTTCCTTCCGCTCCTTTTCCTTCCTCGCGCCTCGCCACCCCCTCGCCACCCTCTCTCCGTCTTCCCGCTCTTCTTCTTCTTTCTTCCTTTCCTTCCTTCCTCCTCTTTTTCCTTCCTTTCCTTTCCTTTCCTTTCCTTTTCTTTTCTTTTTCTTTATCTCCTTTCTTTCTTTTCTTCCTTTTATCCACCTTTCTAGCGCCCTCTTTCTCCTCATCGCGCTCTCGGGTCGTTTAATTAAAGGGCGAGAACTTGGTACGGAAACGCGTCTGTAGCTTGGATGCTGATTTCTCTTTTTTCCTTTTCTCTTTTTTTATTGATTCTTCTTCTTTCGTTTTTATTCTTTTTTGAGAGAGAGAGAGAGAGAGGAAGACGGAGAATCGATCTCTCGACGACATCGACGAGTGGATACCTATTCGCGATGGATGGAGAGACTCGGTGGAGGGGGGGCGCGTGATTTGTTACCACGTTTTCCACGATACGTTTTTACAGTCAGAAGCGTGTTTTTGCCACGGAAGAAAGTTTAGAATTCGCCTCGGGACGAGGCAAGAAATTTCAGGTTGAATTACAAGACTGGACTGATTTCTCCATTTTTACAAAATTTCTTAACTTGAGATAGAAAGTAACCTACGCAGCGCGTGATAACTTTTCAGAAGCTAAATCACGATTCATTCCCTTCTCACCCTTATATCTTCTTCGCTATTCGAAAAAAAATATCAGTCACGCCTTATCGATCCAATCATAAACGTAATTCCCACGTGTTCCCGAAACAGCATTGAAGATAACATTTTCCATACACACGCTTCGTTGCAGCGCGACGACGCGCGCGAGCCGATGAAACGAAAAAAAAAATCGACAGAGGAAGCGCGTTTCTCACGAAATTTCCACGCGAGGAAAAACTCTTCCCACGAATCTCGCTTCTCTCCTCCACTCCTCCTCCCCCGCTCTCGGGGGACAGCTTTTTAATAAGCCGTCGTTTCTATCGGGGACACCTGACAACCTCTTCTCCTAGGGCGGATACCGATTCCGATACTTAATTCACCGTGCACGTAGCCTTTGGAAAGTCCACGGCGCATGGCTGCCGCTGTCAAATAAAAATGCTCGTCCCGAACGAGCGCGCCTCGAGAAACGAGATGATTTATCGTATCTGTGGAGAGAGAGAGAGAGAGAGAGAGAGAGAGAGAGAGAGACGCATCCGTCGTCTAAGAAATCGGCGAGAGGAAGGGACGGGAGGGGAGTAGGGGGAAAAAAGACGACTCGCCGAACGAGATTATCGACCATCGTACTTCTCCGCGTTATTGGAAATCTGTCCTTGCTGGAAGGCCAAGAATTTCGCTAAACTTTTATCTCTACGTGGAACGAATTATCCCCCGTCGTTTAACTAGAAATCGCGAGCGGAGGGGAGGGGAGGGAAGGAGAGACGATCCGCCTCGTCGAGGAATTTCAAATATCCCGCGCAAACGCGTCACCATTCTTTTTGTCCGGAGAATCGTAATCGCATTTTGCAAAGGGAGTATTTTGTAAAGGAAAGGGTGGGAAAGGGGAAAGAGAGAGAGAGAGAGGAGACTATGGGGGAAGATAAACATTGTTGTGCCACGTAAACTCTTTCTTTTCTTCTTGTTCTTCTTTTCTTTTTTTTTTGCTTTGTTTCGTTTTCCAGTTAAAGTAAGGAAACACGAGATTCTTATGTTATGCGGTTTATCCGGTTTCGTGAAACCGCTTGGGAATTTTTCTGTTGTTACATTGTTTTTCATCGGAGAAGGATGTTGTTGTTAATCGTTTGGAATAATGAATAATTTTAAATTTTTCCACCCTTTCGCTGTAGAAAAAAGATATCTAATTGTTATCCTCTTCTTCGATTCGTCATTTTTTCTTCTCGCGATGTACATCAAAAAACGTAATGGTTCTTATTTCGTTTTTAAAACACTATCGCATTTCAAATCAAAAGTTCGTCGAATTTTCACATTAACAATGATCCTTTTTTTCCATCCAAACACCGTCGTCAGAATCAAACAACTCTCTCCCCATCCGGCGGAAGATCTTAAATCGGCGTGGCGTAAAATTAAATAAGCAGTAAATCGCGAGGGCCGGAGGGGGACAGGTGGCAAAAAATTATTCGCGCACGCACATCGTTAAAGAGGTTTGAAACTCGGATGGATGGATTTTAATTACTAGACCTCGACGAGACGCTGCAACGCGCGCGTAGAAGCCCGTAAAATTCGAAACGTTCGATCGTTCCCCTATTTTCCCCCTTTTCGTTATATTTTTCATCCGACTTTTTTTTTTTCTCCCCTTCTCCGTCGCGATGTCCACGACGAGGGGGACGGTCGAGAAAGAAAGAAGAAGGAAAAGAAATAAAAACGAGGCGACACGACATTTCGGACCCGCGTTTCAATTTGGCGGATGAAAACGAGGCGGAAAAGGAAAGGCGGTGGTTTCCTCTTTCTTCGCCCTCTTTGTTTGCCACACTGAATCGTATGAATTTTTCAGCCCCGTTTCAACTTTTCACCCGCCTTTTCCCGTGCCGCTTTTCAAACCCTCTCCGCCTCTACGCATCAAACGCTCGCGCGGCTTTCAACGCGGACACACACGGCAAACGCACTATTTCTGTACCCCGCGTTTTGTTTTCTGATACCACGGCCGGGGATGAGTGGTGGTTGCGAGCAAACGAGAACCGAGATATGTTTTTTTTCCGCTTGCTTTTTCTGCTCGTTTTCTCTCCCTCTCTTTCCCTTTTTTCTTTTTTTTTTTTTTTGAGATCGGTGAAAATTAACGTTTCGAAGAAGAGTTTGGTGTTGCAATTCCGTTACAGGAGAAAATTTTTCAATTTGGGATGCGAATCTTGATAAAAGTTAAAACTGAAAAATTAAACTGGTTGTTAGACCAATCATTGCTGCTTAATTTTTAATTAATGATTTTTGATATTAAGAGGGAAAACGTTTTAATTCTTTCATACTTCCCTCCCAAGTATACAACAAAAATTTCTGAACATTTCAATCATTTATTATCGTTACGGTAAAACTATCAACCCACTTAGTTTTACATTTTTGCTCTCTTTCTGGAAAATTAACATTCATGGTAAAAAATGGTAATTACATATTCCGTATATTAATCAAACATTTAATAATACTCGTAATCGATATATTTTACAATTAATACGATCTCTATTAGTCGATGAGAAGATCAAAAAGCAAAAAAAAAAAAAAAAAAGAATTGAAAATAATCGACGCATCGATTTAAGGAGAATAATGATTTAATTTTACATTACGAAGGCTTACGAAGAGGGAGGAGGGGGAGGGGGATACGACGAAACAAAAATCGGAATTTAACTCCGATCCAAAGAGTGTAACTCCGGCGGGAATGTAAATTCTGCAGAACAGACTCCTGCGGGTCTGGAATCCCGTGTAAGTGTAACGTGGCGAGGACAACGCCACATATGGTTTCGTATGCGGCATGAATGGGGTCGTGGCGCTAGCTAGCTTTTTGCCAACGCGAAAGAAGCGGAGCTATTTATCAGTGGCCCTGCCTCGAGCATACTAAGCGGCCTTTTAATCAGCCCTGCGATTTTTCCCTTACAAAGGAAGGAAAAGGAAAAGCAGTCCAGGGATATACGTAAACGGGGGGAGGGAGAGGAAGGAGCGGGGTTAAGAAGCAAGAAATTGCACGGGATTATCGTTTAAACGTCTTCATTGAAAATCGATTCGCTCGAGATACTTTTGTGGGTCGCACGTACGTTAGAAATTCGAGGGATAAATTCGAAAGGGACGGAGTCGAAGAATGAACAGAAATAATTACAGAATTATTGGAGATTCGAGAGGAATGAATGGAGACGTTATGGAGACGAAATGTGGTTTCGACAAAGGTGGTCGAACGGGCTAACAAAGTGTAGCAAGGAATGTAATTTGAGGATGAAAATACAGAGAGCGAAGGATAATATTTTTCCAAGAAATATTAAGAAACTTAATAAGAATATATAAAGGAAGATATCTTCTGGCATTCAAGAGATACACGCGTGTAATCTCTTATTCAAATTCCATCTAGAATTTAGAGACGTTCTTTTCAACCTTCCACTCGTCATAAGTGAAATTAAAAGCTTATAGTCGGTGATCCATAATCCGTGATTTCAGAGATACGCACATTTCGAAACAGAAAGAATTCCAGGATAAAATTAAAAATAATAAATTATTCCTTTCTGCATATTCCTCTATATATTCTGCATCCCAATATATTATTAAAATAAAAATAATTCTAGATTTAAAAACCAAGACCCTTTAACCCTTTGAACACTATCAATCACGACGGGAAAAATACAAAAATAAATACCATAGAAAATCTTCAATTATTATTCCAACAAATTCACTTGCTTACTAGTGACAAAAGAAACTAGACCAACCAGACCAAATTCATCATTAATCTTCACCTTGTTAACAGAAATAATTAATCCAACGAATTTGCGAATCCACTGTTACTTTTATCACCTCCAATTAAAACGTGTGAATGGAAAAACAGATTCCTCCTTTCGATCCTTCTCCTTTCCAGGGAAAATGGAAACGCCATCCAAAGGCAACAGTGGCGGCCTTTAATCTTGGCGCGCGCTTATCTGTTCCTAGTTTCTCCCAGGTTGAGGTTAGAAACCCGAAAGGGTCGACATCCCGCGGCGACGCCATAACAAAGATGATAAAGATGAAGTTGATACTCCGTGGTTAGAAACGGGGGGGAGGGGGAGGGGCAGGGGATCAAGGAGGCTAGGAACGCGGACTTTCCAGTGTTACGTGTAACCCTGGCGAGATCTTATCTGTTACGGCCCCGGCCACAGCCGGGACCTTGTGAGAAATTCGGTAAATCGGTGTGCGCAGCGCCGTGTGAAAACGTTGCCGAGGTTTTACATTAGTGAAGTTGTTAGCGAAACGTCTGAATGCTACTTGATGGAATCCAGACTTTTTTTCTCTCTCTCTCTCTCTCTGTTTTCTTTTCTTTCCGTCGTCGATCGATGATACGAGCGACAAAGTTGGTTCGTTCTCGCGAATTGGAGAGGAGAGGAGAAGAGAAGCGTGGTAAATTCCTTTCCCTGGAATTTTCAATTTTGAAACACGGTAATTGTAATCGTAGTTCGTTCATTTATTCAAATGTATCACGCGTTCGAGAACGAAGAAAGTTTAAAAAAATTTTCCCGAAAATTTTAGTTTTTTCACAAAATTATTAAAACGATGCGATGAAATTACAAATCGAAAAAAAAAATATAAATTAATTAGATATATCTTATCACATATCAATTTTTCAAGATTGGAAAAAGCGAGGCATTTTTTTATTACGTTGCACTATAAAGCAATTTTTCGCCACGCGTAACAAAACAAAATTTCGAAGCGATAAAAATTCAAGAAGCTGCGAGGTATCTGAAAGGAGCTTGAAATCTCAATGTTGGCCGATTCGATAAAACGATTCGAGAGGTTGGCAAAGGGGGCATTATCGTGGAGCGATGAGTATGGGGCCGGCGGCGGCCGGGCCGATCGTGATAAGAAAAAAATCATCGAGCCGGTCCGTGGAGAAAATTCGAAGCTGACGGCCTGCCACGGGAATACGGGGGACGGTGGACATTACCATAAAGCCGAGAATTTTACGAGAATTATGTCCGACGTCGAAATCGCGGGTAGCGCCGCGGGATACCCCGTGGCGTCCCCTGTCGTTATCAAAATTCCGTCACAATGGCCACACATCAACTCCCAGCAAGGAGTTTTTCTTCGTGGCCTACGCCTCTACGCGTACACGGGGATCCTCCCGTTGTCTTTATACAGGGTGTTTTCGTTTTTTCGGCAGGGATCGCGGATAGGGATGGCTCGAGGATCGTTCGTGGATCGTTTGATGCTGATTTAAGGCCCGTTTTATGGAGATCCTTTGGTTCTTGGGTATAAAGTTAGTGAATCTTGGGATTTGAAAAAAGAAAGAAAGGAAAAAAAAGAGAAAAGGATTGTAAACGATTGCGAAAGGTTAAATAACGACGTTAAATAACGACGTTGAAGAGAAATTTCTTGAAAGAGGATGATTTCTTCGATGAGAGATACACGTATGTGTACGAATTTTAAATTTTGAAGTTTCTTATTAAATTTTTTCCCCTCTTTTAAGATTAAGATTGGATTATATAGGTCGATTTTCTTATGTGTCGAGAGAAGAGAAGTTTTTAAGTGTTCGAGGATAAAAGTAGCGAAAGCAGATCCCCTGTTCAAAAATCCTGCATAAGCTGAAATGGAAACGCGGTGAAAGTTGTAAACATTTTAACCGATATCGATTAAATTTAAAAAAAAAAATTTTAAATTTACACGAATTTTTATCTCCTCCGTTGCGTACATATCTATATGTATGAAATTAAATTACGAAATATGATAAAAATACACGAAGAGAGATAGCTTGACGTCTGGTCTGAGCGAGAGAAAACGATCGGATCATTGGTGAGGCGGCGAAGTTCGTTTTAGGAATGAGAAACGGCCAAGTTTGACTTGATTCATGGCTACATCTGACGGTGAAGTTCGCAGTTTATTTCTGAAATATTCCTCTGTAAAACGTTGCAGTACGTTAACAGTCAGTTTACGCAGCTTGAGAAGGATTTCACGGAAACTATCCTGCTGTAACAGATTTCTAGATCCGATTATCGCATATATATATCTTTTAACGAATATAAAATATGTATCTTACGTATACTCTTTAAATATTATAAAAATTGATGAAGAGAAATCTATCTATAATATAGATACATCTAAACAAAATTTCTGATCTTATCGTATATATAATATTTCAATTAATTCCATTCTAAAAAAAACTATTTCCCCTTATATTTTACGAAATAACAATATACCTTAACAATTAACCCAATTATTAAATTAAATTAAGACAAATTGACCCCCATCATTTCGAAATATAAAAATGTATCTTTGAAAGAGTAAAAAATTTCAAAATTAAAGAAAATGTTAAACCCAATAATATACATATATACATATATATATAAAATATTTCAATTCACATCGCGTCACCCGTTACATGAAAGAAAGCTCGTTCAGGGAGCAAGCGTTCAGGTAGCAGCAAAACCGGCGCGGCTGCTGCGTTTTGTCGTCCTTCGTGAGTCGTCCTCGTTCTCCTCCTCGTCATCGTCTTCCACCGCTTCCTCCCTGCTCCACCGTCTCCCGTTGTCTTCCACAAAGTGAACCCGTCAGCGAATCGTACGTCGAATAACCATAAAGTCGTCGCTTTATGCCGGAATCGTATTCCCACCGTTCCCCGTGGACGGTCTCTCTCCGGTCCGGGATTAAAGCCGTCGGTCCTTTAATCGTGCCGAAGGATATGACGCTCCGGAACCATTCCACGGCTCACGATTATGTACGAGGATCCAGCCAACTCGCACAAAGGTAAAACCTTGGATTCTGCGGCCGCGAAATGGCCAGAAACGGCCAGTGTTCATCGATGAACGAGCGTGTCTTGGCGAGGAACGCGAGGATGGGGCGAAAAAAAAAAGTGGCCGTCAATTATCGATGCCGAGGATCGCGGGGGGAAAATATTTACAAAACACGCCATGTAAATAGCAAAGTGTCTCTAAAAACTTTGATCATAATGGATAAATAGATAAGTTAGTATTCTGGAATTGGAATTTTCGTGAAACTTTGCGTTGAATCTATCCAGCGTTACTTATAAATTTATCTTGACTATTAATTTGGCGAATAAATAAAATACGATATCGTTTTAACAGATGACGAACAAAATTAATCGTGTTGAAACACATTTCTGACGACAGCCAACTTATAATTTGTAAAATTCATTTAGAAAAACGAACAAAATTTCCAAAAAAAAAAAAGAAAAAATCCAAGCGTCCACGATTGGTCAAACAAAATCACAATAAACACGATTAACGCGCGACAAATTGCGTAAACTCTTGGACGAAAGTTTAATAAAATCATTAATACCCGGTTACTTTTTAATTGCACTCACCTGGCCCCAAAACCGTGGCCCCATCCCTTATAACAAACGTTGCAATTAAACCGTAATTGCAAGACAATCGGTCGGGGGGAGTGGGGGACCGATAAAACCAGCCAGCGCCTCTCTCGACGAGGCACGAAAAATAACACGAATCTCCCTCCCTCCTCCTCCACCACTTATGGAACAACCAAAAATACAAACGACGATATTGTTTGGCCAGAGACATCAGAGGGAAGCCGCCACTCGCGCTGCCTCGCATCAACTTTCCTTCGCCACGCGACATCCTCGTTTGTCCTCTTTGACAACCCGCCGAATGGGGTGCGGGTTCGACTTGTTTATCCAAGCCTTCCTTTCCTTCTCTCCGCTCCCCGACGACGAAAGACGTTCGATCCACACCCGTTTCACGCCCTTAACGACGATCGCTCGACTTTCTAGTCCTGGGGACGGCCAGGTGAACAAAACAGACATCGGAAGGGATGTTGCCGATATCTTTCGATACGAGGAGGAATTTTTCGCGTTTAAGACGAGATTGCTCACGAGCCTTTTCTCGATTGATGGTGAAATTATTTACGCGAATTTTCAAATCAATTTTGAAATCAATTCGAAAATTTTGACTCGCGACGGAATTTCCTTTTTTTTTTTTTCAAAAGTGTTTCCTTTCAAAGGAGAAAAATCGATGATTGAGTATCGAATATGGAGATATAATTTCAACGAGTGGCTATCTTCTTTCAACAACGCGTCCTCTAATCTCGAATATCCTGCTAGGTGGCGTTACTGATGAGTCCATTAACAGGTAGCCCGATTAACGAAACTTCCTCTTTACCATTCTTTCGCCACAGTGCGAGGAAGAAGAAGAAGAAGAAGAAGAAGAAGAAATATATTTTCGCTAATTACATCTCGAAACACGGTATTAAAGGCATTAATGAGAGATTCAGGTTGGTAAAAAAAAAAAAAGAAAAAAAAAAAAAGAACCGAAGAGTTAAACCATAACCATTCGAGGCTATCGCGGCGAGGAAGTAACACGAGCCTCGTAAATCACACTTGCAAAACAATTCCGTTCATACTAACTAGGACGAGTCAAAGAAACACGAATCAACGTTATTATGCCGATAACACGTATATGCGTTCCCATTTCCAGCCAGTTAGATTTTCGCGGGGCGAGCTTACATAAATAACGAAGGTGCGGGTGCAGCAAGCCAGAAACACTGTTACAATCACACTTGTGCGGAATGGCGCGATTCCCCGGGAGTGCCATAACTCACTTTATCATCGAGCCTCTTAATGAGTCTTCACAGTTTATATCCCCTTTTCGTCCTCTCTCTCTCTCTCTCTCTCTCTCTCTATTTTATTCTTCCCCCCTCCCCCACTGTTCGAACCGAACTGTTCCCTCCCCACCAACTTTTGCCAAGTCGGTTTTCGAGCACAATATAATAGGATACGGGATCCAGGCTGGCGAAGGAAGCCAGCCAACGCGAAGTGGTTATGGTCTATATCCTCTTTCACCCGGTGATCCTGGCCAACGATAAAGACGGAAGCTCAAATAAATCGCGCCGCCGCCGGATGCTAGACACCGAACGTATACCGAGAGTAACGAGGATTTCATTCCTTCGGGGCTACACCCTACGCCTAGAATAGCGCGGATCGAGTCGTTTTACCGTCATAAATATGGCGGAAAGCCGGTCGAAAACGAGAAAACGATTTTATTTATTGGTCGTATTATATATACCACTTCGTGATCCTTTCTCTCTCTCTCTCTCTCTCTCTCTCTCTCTCTCTCTCTCTCTCTTTTCTTTTTCTTCGATTTCTTCGGCGATCAGGTATTCATCCTCTTCGCGATTTTCTTCATCGCGATAACTTTGATGTCGTTTATTTTTTGACGGGGGTGAAATTGGGGGAAAAATTGGGTTGGATTCGGGTGGGGCGAGAAAGGAAAGGGTTGGTCGATTCCCTCGCGCTGGGAAACGTATCTCCTGTGATAAATGGCGCGCGAGTTAACCGTTGTGGTCGCGCAGAAACGCGAACCGTGTACACTACTCGGTTGAGTAATGTACATTGTTGGGAAAAAAAAAAAAAAAAATGCATGACGGAACTTTTATAATCCCTTTTCGTAAACACGACAATGGTTTCACGAGAGTGATTACTTTGAACGATCTTCTTATCACTTTCATTCGGTGGTATAATAAGGGAAAATAAGGGGAATAATAAGAAGTGAAGAACGAAATGAGAACTCGCGATTTGATGGAACGGTACGAGATGGAAGATTTCGATTTTTTCCTTGAACCGCCACTGAAAATTGAAAATTATTCGCCAAGGATTAGGACGATATATTCGGTATTTTTGGTTGAAACGAGATCGATTTCAAAGTGTTTGGCGAGTTTAATGGCTCGCGAAAGAGAAATATTAGACGTTCCAACGACTCGAATTTTCGCATAATTAATCGCGCACGCTCGATTTCCCGCCATAATCATTAACCTGTCGAAATATGCCGGAATTTCTAGCGTGACTAATGAGCGACGAGAAGAAACGAACGAGGCGGGTGTTGCCTCGATATTTTCACAAATTTTGGTAAAACATAGCAGCGAGCATCAAACGGTTTTCATAGCAAGATTTCGCGTATAATCCAGGCGAATTATTATCGGTTGTATAATTGCATGGGAACTAATCGCTATTTCGAAAATTGGAGGCGGAACAGATATACTTTGAATGTAATATACGAGAGAAAAATTTCGTTTCGTTACTAATGAGCAGCGATAGTTCATTTTGAATCGAAAATTAATCGAAGCTATATAGATACGTAAGATAATTTTCGTTCTCTTTTTATTTTATTGTTCTTCCTTCCCCCTTCCTTTATATCCTTTTTCTTTTCTCTCTCTCTCTCTCTCTCTCTCTCCCTCTGGAAAGCCTCGTTCTTACTGAAACTCGACATGCTCACAGACTGTAACTCTGATATCGGCCGAGACTAATCTATATTTATGCAATAGGAGAACGCGGTTCATTCGAAGCACGGATTTATGCATCTAGATTCCATTTTTTTGATGTACATGCGTGTTCCTTTTCAAACCTTCCTTAGATTCGTTGATATTTTATTGCTTATAATTTCAAATTTGCACGGGAACGCGCGATCTCGTTATTGAATGCGATCCTTCGAAACAATACTCAACCTTTCTTTTTTTACGGCCACGCCTAACATCGATCACACGGGCGCCAAAATAAAAAAAAAAAGAAATCAAATTACTTTAAACATACGCAGGAAAATTATCATTATTATGTATCACAGTTGGAAAAAAAAAATCGAGAAAAATCGAAGATCGAAACGAAACGAAGTTAGAAAGCATAGATCGGAGAATAATTCGACGGCGATATCGATACACTTGGGGCCGATTCTTCGATACGATTGGGAGCAGGTGGGACGATTCCAGGGGAGATATCGGCGGCGCGAAACACGCAGCTCGCTCTCTCGCCACGGGGGGAACTATGCTTTCCTTTCCAGAGTGTGAGATGCATTTTTTTCAGCTTCCATTTGCAGACAATCGACGCGGTAATCACGGGTTGGGCGCCGGAAGCCGAGAAGATATTCGCGCGCTCGCGATCAGATAACCCTACACTGCCTTCGCCTGACCTGCCTTGCTTTCTTATTCCTCCTGCCGTGCCTCCTCCGCCTCCACCCGATCGCTCCGTTGCCACAGGCGTCGGCCCCCGTTTCGCCCGACAGGACGAACGCCGTATCGGCGGGGAACAATGAGACGACGAGTTTCAACCCGAGGCGAGGGGGAGAAAAAAATAGTCAGAAGGACTATCGCGAAACTCACGATCCCTATCTCCCAGAGATTCGATTCGATTCGATTCGATCTCGACGACGATCCGCGCGAAATCGCCCGTTTTATGAAGCGGCACCGGCTTCCTTCCTCTTTCAACGAAGGACGGATTAATTAGATTTCGAAGCGCGCGGTGAAAGCTCGCCGCGTTTCGCTCGCGCCGAGTTGAATGAAACCCGAGAACCGAGAGGCTTTCTTGCTCGCCTTCGCGTTAACGGTGTGCGTTGTGGCACGCATCGAAACGCGCTTCCTCCTAGCGCCCTGCCTTTTAATTGTGATTTAAGGCGGGACACGCGGCGGTGCGCGTAGCGTAGGTCGGTCGAGCGGACGGCCGATGCACCGGCCGCGAGCGTTGGATAATTCGGGAAGGACGGTAATTTTTACGGTGGACGAGCATCGTGGAAAGAGATTGGGATCTCTTCCCTCGTCGCGCGGTTACCTGGTCTGCCTAGAGGAACCGTTCTTTTATCTCGACGCAACGTAACGACGTCACAATTACGAGAGAGGAGAGAGAGAGAGGAGATCGGATTCAGTTCCTCTCCAGGTCCACTGGAATAGATTTGAGTCCTAGATTCACAAACTTTTCCTAACAGCCTCCTCTCTGCATATAAGTTCCGAATGAAAAGAGGCAGAAGATCGTGACAAGAAAGAAACAATCCCACTTATGACGCGGCCACCTATATCGACTCGAAGCTTCAACCTCTTCGATCTCGAGCTCTCCCACGAGCTCCCGAGACGCTATCATCGACCCATCCCCCGTTATTAACAATTCAATCCGCGTTGGTACTCGCCTTCCATCGGCGACCAGCCGGTACCACGGCGCGGCGTCACGGTAGGAGCGTGGTGGCGACTTCCTCCTCCTCCTCCTCCTCCTCCTCCTCGTGCACTCCGATCGGCCGTTGCACGAAGAGTCCACCAAGAGGCCCGGAAGATCACCGGTTATACGTCTCCCGCGGGGAAACGCACCATTTATCCACGTCAGCCTCATTCACCAACACCGGCGTGTCCCGGCCGCACAATCTACGATCCTTCCCCCACGTGACGGTGCCGCACATAAATATACTTGATGCACGCGCACACGCACCCACCGTTTTCCCTCTTCTCCACGCCGCCTCCACTCCCCGTTTCGACCGCCGCCTCCACTACTCCTCTTCCCTCCACGCACTCCGTCTCCCTGTCCGCTCGGCGCGTCCGCCGCGGTGCTCCTCGCCCAGCGGCGAGATGCAAGCTCGAGGCTCATGGTAGCGAGCGCATGGTAACACGCGAGACCGCGTGGAACACACATGTTTCGCGATCAAACGGAGCGAGAGAGAGAGAGAGAGAGAGAGAGAGGGAAAGGGAGATAGGCGAGGTGGACAGGTGTGTATGCGTGCACACATATCCTTGAGGAATGAGCGCATGCGAGGAGGAGGAGGAGGAGAGGAGGAGGCATTGTGCGTGTCTGAGCGGGCACACGGGTAGAGACACACGTGGAGGAGGCGACCGCGGCAGATTCACACTGGAAAGAGCACCGGCATCCTGCTGCTTGGGCGGCTCGCCGCGGATAGACGTCGCGATAAAACGCGGTTAACACGGAAATTAACCGTTATATCTTTGCACTTATTTACTCTTACACGAGGGAGATAACCTAGTCGGGAACCGTATTTTACATAATGCGGATCGGAACCCTTGGAACGAGGCTAAACCTGCCCTCGGGCCCGGACCTTTTACTCGCTTATTCCGTTACCGACGACTACCTTTTCCGATTCTTTTCCTCCTTTCCGGTTCGCTGTATTCCCGTATACTTTCCATCCGATTTATTTCCGATTATTTAATGGAATCATGGACCCGTGACGGGAAAAAATTTCTTTCGAGAAGTTATCGTATCGGTATTAATTTCGAATCTACCAATGTTATTGTACACAACTCTTGAAACAGTGTGCAAGTATATTACGAGAGTAGGGTAGTTGGAGTATCTTGCAATGACGCTTATGTACCATTGTGCCATTGTGAGCGGCCTCGAGGTGCACCTGGTTTTGGACAAATGTTGTTTCAACGAGTTATTACTCGCCATCACGAGAGAAATGACGAATAGGGTATACAACTTTGATACCGTATACATATATATATATATTGATTCCGAACTTTTAAAGGGATTATTAAATTATATACGAAATAAATTGGTTAATTCACCGGATTACCTTGAAATTGGACGATATATTAGAAGGTTGGATATAATAAGTTTGAAGTTACTTAACGTACGAGGTTAAGGCACACGTGTTTCGAGATAAAGAAAGTGTTAACGAACAACACCCCGATTCAATTACAACGCTAATTAACACTTCTTTTGTTCCGATTAATGGAACGAGTTCGGACACGAGTTTCAGAGCGAATCGGATTCGAGTTTGAAATTCTGCCAACTTGCGAAATTTAGGACGCATCGCTAATATCGGAATGCCGATCAAACATCTTTCTCGTCCCAAGATTTATCGTTATTTCACTCGTGCCGATTCATTCACCTTTGATTTTCGAAGCGACGTTAATTCAACCGCTCGACTCGAAAGATAGCGCACAAGCGCCAATTAACTTTTTCTCGTTTCTCCAAAAAAACAAGTTTTTCCTCTAGAGCCTCCACTCCCTCTAGCTTCATCTATCTTCGCGCCAAATTTGAATCATCCACTCGTCGATTCTCTCCTCGTCAACCTTACGTCGTTACAAACACGTACGCTACAAATTCAAAAGAAATAAGTGGTGGACTCTCCGATCCAAAGATCAAGGACGAACCTCAAAATCCTCCTCATCCACCCCTATCTAAAGAAACTCATTCGATTCGATCCTCCACAATCCCGATTTTCCTCCCAGTCGATCTTCCCCTGCCGCCGAATCCTCGCTAGGAAGCGGAACGTCGGCAGATCCACAGGCCACGGATCTCGAGGCCTCGAGCGGCATTCGCCAGATGACTCTCGTTCCCGGCCACGGTTAATATCCCCCGGATCCGCGGATGGATGCTGGTGGGACCAGTTCCATCTCCACGACGCGCCGTTGGCTCGCCCGTTTCCCATCACCGCGGTGTCAGTGTGAACAGCACGCCGACCAATCCGGCCACGGCTTTATCTTCTCGCGTTCCTCCCATTGGCTGGAACCGGTCGGGTTTCTATCGAGCGGGCGTCGGAAGGCCGCGCCTAGCCGAGAGAGAGGCTCGCCGCTTCGGATCTGGGGTTAGTGCACCTTCGTTTTCCCCTCCAGCAGGTCGGACAAGGACACCAGCAGAGGACGAGCAGGAGGGAGGGAGAGAGAGAGAGAAAGAGAGAGAGAGAGAGAGAAAGAAGGGGGAGAGAAGAATGGGGGAGTAGAGGGAGGAGAGAGACGTAACTCGAGGAGGGAAGGGAGAGGAGATAGACCTAGTGCTCGTCTTCTTCTTCTTCTTCTTCTTCTTCTTCTTCGTTAATACCGTTTCCAACCTCGTCGTCCCTCCGCTAGGCCGTGCAGAAACACCACCCTGATCGATATGACGTCGCATCCCCGGAGCGTTCGAGAGCGGCAAGCGACACGGGGTTGCTTCTTCAGCCGTCTTACGTTTCCTCTCCTATAATCTCCTGTAAGATTGCGACAGGCTGCCGTTGATTGAGAGCGCTCGGATATCGGGATGGGATTTTTCTTCTTTCTTCTCGTTTCTTCTTTTCTTTTCTATTTAGTTTCCTCGAAAAACGAGGGGAGAAAACGCGGATCGCAACCCCCTTTGCCGCGTCGCGTAATACGATTCGAGTAGGTACGATTGAGATTTTTCGAGACGCGGCACGGACGAGAGGAGATTCTTCCTCGATGTGACTCGAGTGCGGCGCATCTTCGAAGGAGATGGGGGATAAGAGAGGATGTGTTGAGGGCAAAACGGGGGATGAATTGTAGGCGGTCTGGTTATGGTTATCGTCGTCAATGTTATTTATTTTGCACGATGATTTCACGCGATTGCCTCGCTAAATACCACTCGCTCTCTCCATCTTCGCTTAGAAAGACATTAGTAGGTGTTAGTATATATACATTTTGATGCCATCTTGCACGAAATTATACACGAGGAAATCGTAATTTTCGCTCGAGATGATGAAAATCCATCTTTTAACCTTCTTGCGAGCAATTTCGCAACGGATTTAAAAATTTAAGGATCCTTCATTTTCATGGATACGAATCTATATCTAACGTGCATCGCTCCAACGATTTCATTCGACGCGTTATTTTCGATTACTTTACTCGATCAGTCATCACTGTGCAAACGCTCGAAAGGAAGAAAGGAAAATGGCGCACGATCAATCTCTTCGATCGCGTTCCCTATATATTGTTCCATACTTCCGTAAACGGAAGGCCAGAACTGGAGGGAGGGAGGCCATCGAGGGTAATTGGCGTGAAAGCTCGAAGAAGCTGTCGAGGTAAGGAAAATCGGTAAGGATTCGTGGTTGACGAATTTAATGGGGGGATGGAAGAGGAAGGAGACGCGCAGACGGTTCCGTCGGTGAACGGAACGAATTTCCTCCTCCGTGGATCGAGTACGCCGCCGTTGCTTTTCGTGGCCAAATATAGCCGGCCGTTTTCAGGCCATCGAAACTGGTCGCGGGCTACGATAACTGTCCAACTGTCTCCGCGATTCGATCACAATTAAAACGGGGAAGAGAAAATCTGGCGCAGGTGGAACAGGTGCACGCGATCGCGTGCCTCCACGAAATGTCTCGTACCATTCGATTCCATTCGTTTCTTTCCTCCGTTCCGGTGTTTGGAACAACCGTGCATTTTATGTACATAAAATTACAACTATTATAGAAGTTCTCTCGTGATAAATTATTTAACCGAGATAAAATACGTAACATGTTCATTTATCCGTAATTTTTCTAACAAGAAATCGTGTAAAAAAAATCGCGCAATTAAAAGAATTAGATTTAATCAAAAGTAAGGAAGAATTAACGTAAAGATACATACCTAACGATTTTTCGTCCCACGATATATATATATATATATATATATATATATATATATATATATATATATATTTTCTTTTTGTATCATCAACATGGAAACAAGGAACAACATGGAAAAAAAAACAAAGAAAATTCGAGTCTCCATCGTCCGAAATCTTCTCATCCTTTAACGAACAATGCGATGATAATTCCGCAAAACCGATTAATTGCCCGCGTTGAGATGTTCGTACTCGATATACAACGCACACGGAAAAAATGAAACGTCGTCTTGGTTTGATTATCGTTCGAAAATCGGCGCGAATCGGGCGGCGCGTTTCTAAGCGGGTTGTTCCGCCGGGGCGGTCCGCCGAGGCATTCATTATTCATGATTAGCGCCCCCAGCCCCCGTCCACGTCGTTTTCAAAGCGTTTACCGGCGCGTCCGCGTTTCACTCTCAATTAATTTGTAATCGTGTGCGGGTAGGGGGGGGGAGGAGAGGAGGGCCGGGAGGAGGGGCCACTGAATGGGAAGAGGCGCGGGTATCCAAAGAGAAATGACGTGACACGCGAATGGTTAGTCACGCGTCACTCACGCGTACAGGCTACAAATTGCGCTTTGCTGAACAGGAACAGTCCATCGTTGGCTGCGGGCGAAAAACGGGTGTCCCCGCAACCATTTTAATATCGCTGACCGTTTGTCACGCCGTTCGTCGAGATATACCCTCGAACGAGCTCAGCCTCTCTCACGAGCGAGAGCTTCAACTCACAGAGCCTCTCGGTCGCCGCGACCTCGTTCCTCCGTCCTCCGCTTTAATCTCGTTCGATCGCACGATTGCGCGAACAGTAACGGTTCGAGGTGTTAAATTTGTCGTCGTTCGATGATGGACGTTCGAAGACATTCTCGAAGCGGCGATCGTAATCCGGATATATTTACTTTAAATACGCTCGATTCTCAGGATATTTATAGAAATCGTCATTGTCGATTTTGATTATTCACCTCGTCGTACGTACAAGCAAGTAATAAACAAATGTAATCGGATGCGAATTCGAGAGGAACGCGACTCGCGTACGTGAAATTCCCGAGTATCAATATCCAGCCTTCGTTCGCATCGCGCATCGAAAATCTGGCATCGAATCATCCCTTCGCACAACACACGAGGCAAGAGGCCCCCGTCGTCGCCCTCCGCCCTCCACCCTCCACCCACCTCCCGAGCCAGACAGGCAGCGCGCTCACAAGAAGCTCGCAACATCCCACAAACCCGATGACATAATTGACACCCGCGAGGCGAGTCGTTCCGAGTGATTCTCGTCATCCGGCTTCGTTGGCCGTCGACTAGACGGGCGACGCGGCGCGGCGCGGCTCGACGAGGACGGCTCGAGGCGGTAGGCGTCGCGTTGGACGAGGAAGGAGAGGCGGCGCGACACGGCGCAAACGCCGGCCGTCCCGACGTCTCTACCCCGTGCCAGCCATCCACCCGAGACCCCACCCCGTGGCCCCGACGTCGGTGCACGCCAACCCCTGTTGTTCTGCCATGCCGACGTCCGCCCCTGGCCCTGGCCGGCCAGCCCAGGATCCTACTGTCGCCGGGCTTCCCTCGCGGCCAACTCGTCCGCCGACCTTCTACCCGCGTAGCGCCACGATTTTCCCTCTCGCGCCGGGCAAAAAGAGGAGAGGCCGTCTGCTCGAAAGAGACGTCGCGAAAGTGGCGTCTTCCGGCACGGCTCCGTCGCCGCCGCGTATCGCCACGTAACCGCGCGGGCACGTCGTGGCGCGTTCGAGCTGGCGATCCTTGGTGATGATCCTCTGCGGGCGAAGAAGGTGATAGAGAGCGAGTTCGAAGGGGTTGGAGAGGAGGAGGAGGAGGAGGAGGAGGAGGANGAGGAGGAGGAGGAGGAGGAGGAAGAGGAGGAGGAAGAGGAAGAGGAGGAAGAGGAGGAGGAGGAGGAGGAGGAGGAGGATAAGGAGGAAGACAGGTAGAGGCATAAGAGGAGGAAGGTCGAGGTGGATAATTTGGATACGATAATGGTGGTCGAGGAAGAGGAGGTTGGACGATTGGAGGAAGGTTGGACGAAGTGACAGTGGTTATAAATGGTGGAATGTATTTTCTCTATTGTGCGACTTGTTTTATAATATAATCGTGACGTGGTGGGGTTGTTGGAGGGTGAAGATTGTGCGGTAGATTTTGCTGCTTGGGATGTTGTAATTAGAGGGGGAGGGGGGGTTTCAAATTCGATGAAAAACCTTTTAACGTTTTTCGCGCTCGATCGCGTACGTGCCTATAGTAATCGGGAAAAGTAGCCACGCGATTACGTGTATTACGGTAATGTAATGAATCTTTCGAGAGAAAATTTCACCCTGGAAAAAAGGGAGGTTCGATTCTGAAAGGATTGGATTCAAACGTTGTTAAATTCATTCTTCTTAAATTAACGAGTCAATCGAGTTCAGAGATGTACAATTCGATCGTAACGGGTTATGTAGTGAATATCCTTCAATATCGAGCAAAATGGGAAGAATAATCACAAGTTTTTAAATACTTATCGCACGAGATTTCCAAATTCGCAGCGCGCTTCGATCGTCCAACGACTTCCGCCTCGACTTTCCAACGCTGTCGCGACACTGTTTCCGACGGACATTGAAACGCCGACTCTCGATCGTGCCGACTTTCGTCGTCAACCCCCACCCCCGATCGTCGAGCCTGGAAAACCATCGTGGTGCTCGTGGTTCAAGGTCGCGGCTACCATCCGGATGGAAATAGCCAGGCTCGAGATATAAATTAACGAGGTTGTGGGAACGGCTTGACGGGAAGCGACGGCAGACAGCGAGCGAGCGAGCGGAGGAAGCGTCGAGGGCGTCGGTAGCGTCGGTGAAATCCACCGGCGTGGATCGCAGCTGGTCGAACTAACACTCAGGTAAGCGGGGATTGAATGCATAAATCGGAGCGTGGAATTAGAATTTCGTGCCAAGTTGAGGCAAAGGGTCGGCGTTGAGTTTAATCGAAACAAGATCGGGATGATCAGGAAGACGTATCCGCTATTTAGAATCTCGATCGATCGAATATCTTTACGGATCGTACGAAGCGTAGAATATTTCCAAGCGTTTGTAATAATTACGTAAAATTATTCCATCACTATAACGTATTCCATCTGTATAAAAGCTTGCACGAAACATTCCATTAATATACGCGTATCGATAGTACAAATTAATATTAATTTAACTTCGATCTTCGAAATTCGAAATAAAGTTAGCCCTCACGTACAGCTGATCCGAATACCGCGCGCTTTTAAAACCATAAAGCCTAATAAAAAATCGTTCGCGCCAAGCCCCGTCGAGCGGGGGACGAGGAGAGAAGAGATCGAAAAGCGGGAAGGGACGAAACGCTAGCGAAAAAGGAAAGGAGAGTGGAGTAACAGTTGTAAATCAGCGTGCACACGGTTCGGTCTAATACGGCGGGTGACAAGCGGCAGCAAAACGGCGTCACCTTGGGTGGAACGAGGTGTACGGTGATTCCAGCCGACGTCACCTTCCATTTAACTTACGGAAATCACGTGCGGCCCGCGCTCGTAAAGGACGTTGAGTTATTGTGGCGATCCGCAAGCTTCTACTAATTAGCTCGCGGCCGATTCGAAACCGAGAGAGCCACTGCCCCGGGAGTCATTCATTAACGGGACAGCAGTCACGAATTGTTTTCATTCATCGGTTCTTGCGTGCGCCGCCGCCGAGAAGTGTCCTGAATGAATGCGGGGCCGCCTCCTCTCCGCCACCTCCTCCTCCTCCTCCTCCACCCCCACCTCATCTTCGCCGCCGCCTCCGCAGGAGGAGGAGGAGGAGGAGGAGTCCTTCGAGGTTTCCGAGCCTCGTCATCGCGATGACTAGATCGGGCAGAGAAAAAGAGAGAGAGACAGAGAGAGAGAGAGAGAGAGAGAGAAAAGTCAGATGAATTTTCGCCGAAATCGGGGACGAGTGGATTCGAGAGTGGAGTACAATCGCGGGGCCTTGGATCTCGTGGAAAATCGATGGGATCGGTGGCTGCGCTCAAAGCGTCAACCCCCTTTTTTTTATAAACCGCGCTTTATATGTCCCGTTGCCCTTCGTCAGTTTTACGATAGGAAGGGATTTCGCGCGGAAAGTTCGATTTCACGAGGCGATCGTTGAAATAGAAGAACTCGAAGATTGCGTTACAACCGCGCGCGAAATAGTACGAAGCTATGTCTGTGAATTTACTTCCGTTTAATCCATTCGTCGTACAATCGTCGTTCCAATTTCGATTCGAGAGTGAAACGTATTTTGATATTTCACTTCCAACCTTCCTTCATCAATTCATCCCCTAATATAGATGGAGACGATACCGACTCACGTTGTTATATACATACCCTTAACGAAATTTGGTAAAGATCTGTTGGAGGAAGACGAGGGATTTCTGTGTGTGGCAGAATGGGCCGGTGGCCGCGGCGGTCCGTTTCGAGATGCTGAAGGAAGTCGGGTGCGGGAGCAGCACACCCCCGCCAGGGGATGGCGCCGTCAGCAACCGGCAGCTCGGAGGCGGCGAGAACAACAACACCGACGGGGTCCTCGGTTGCGGGGGTTGCGGCAGGGAGATAGCCGAGCGATGGTACCTGAGGGCTGCGGACCGCGCGTGGCACTGCGGCTGTCTTCGTTGCTGCCACTGCCGTGTGCCTCTCGCCGCCGAGTTGACGTGCTTCGCCAGGGACGGCAACATCTACTGCAAAGAGGATTATTATAGGTTGGTGCAAGTAGTCGTAAGAGGATTAGGGGGCACAGCCAGGGAAGGGAGGGAGGAGACCGCGCGGAATTTCGCTTCTAGGGTGTTCACAATTGCTTCGAAACGCAATTCGAATCTACTCGTGTTCCTTTTGCCGAGCGTTTCGAAAACTTGGGAGGAGGACAATTGGTTTTTGTCTTTGGACGCGGGACGTGGACGTGGTTTCGGAAATTTCAATTTTTACTTGAATTATATATATATATATATATATAATGTGTAGAGTTTCTTGTATTTGTTTGCGTTTGAATTTTCTACAAATGCAGCACGATGATCGTGACACGATGGGAAATAAGTGATATAA
The DNA here is from genome assembly GCF_014066325.1 of Apis laboriosa. Taxonomy (NCBI): domain Eukaryota; kingdom Metazoa; phylum Arthropoda; class Insecta; order Hymenoptera; family Apidae; genus Apis; species Apis laboriosa. The sequence continues at coordinate 4,665,185 of NW_025223857.1, forward strand.
TTTGTCGAAGCCTCGATTTCGAGGAAATTCGAGGGATAATTTTTTTATACCCTGGACATCACGCAATTCTAAATAATATATATGCAGTTTCAAAGGGATTTCTTTACGATATTTTCGAAAGTTATACAACCACTCTTCTTCTTCGACGTACGAATCCAGCCATTCATCGTGGCGTTTTACGTCGAATTATCGGGATGACGCGCGAAATTAATGCAAGATCGTCGATTGGCCGGGTCCGGGCTTCCCGTTTCGGTATTTATTAGGGTATCCGCGAATTTGCATACGAGCGTCCGCCCCGCTCAAAACTCGGCCCAGGACCACACAAAATGTCTACTAATGGCCAGGTCTAAGCCGTTCCTTGTCCTAGGAGTAACCTGGTCCCTGAAATTCCAACGGTGATACGTTGAGCGCGATAAAAACAAGCGGTCACCCCTCTTTCCGCCATTCGGATGACGCTCAGTTTTTCTTCGAGCACCCGCCCGCCGAATTGCTGCAATTTCGATCGATCAAACGCACACGTTTTCGAATCTCGTTTGCCTCGCATCGTCGCCGATCGTAATCGCGGTGTTTCGCTCGTTTACCCCCTTCGAAAAAAATTCCCCCCTTCTCAAGTTTTAGATTCTCGACCGAGGATTTTCCTCGCGATTAATTCACTCGTGAAGAAGATATCTCGAGAATTTCTAAACAGAGAAATCGATGTGTTTCTTTCGAAGAGTTGGACAAAATTGAAAACTTTCGAAAATTCTTTCAAAATTTCGTTCCGATCCCAGAAGGAAAGTAATTTGATAATTCAATTAATACGACATCGCTTCCTGTTTCCACGAGAGTTGGAAAATATTATTTAAGAAGATTGCGGAACAGCCTGGTGGAGGAGAGATATTCTCATATATTGAAAAGGTTTGAATCTTCCCTCACAGGGACAAAGGAGTTATATTTCAAATTTAAACGCGCGTTGCCTCGCATTCCGATGCTCAACAAGATAATCACTTATGCGCAAAGCGAAACAAATTTTCCCCATGTTCCGTTCCTAAGCGATCCTGCACACACACACACACACACACACACACACATACGCGCGCTTCTTATGCGAAAGCTCTTGAAAGCCGCCTAGTAGATTAAGATATAAAAATGCAAAATCTCGATGAATGAAATTAATTACGTTAAACTTGGCCATTGTGGAAATGGTAATTAGACGCGGGGGAATCTGTTATTGTGTTTTTTACGTTATGAAAACGGCGCTCTCGTTGAAATTCAGAGAGAGCAGTTAGCGGACGGCGGCTGGAGGAGCACGCGTTGCATAATTCCGCGTAGCTCTCGAAAGCGTGAGAATCGTTTCTTCTCCTCTCCCGTATCGTGTTTCCCTCCGGTGTTCGTTGTTTCCGTTTCGCATTAACCGGATTGAAATTGTTAAATTGACGAGGTTCGGGGCCAGAATACCGGCGTTAAATATTCAATCCCCCATGAATTATTCACCGCGAATGTATATTCTTGTCCAACAACCGAGTAATAACCGATTTCTTTCCTCGAATGTATGAATTAATTGACAAAAAGATTAAAAAAAAAAGAAATACCATCCCTTGGAGCAGAGCGAGAAGAAGAAGAAGAAGAAGAAGAAGAAGGAGAATTTTAGAACAAGAAGGAAACAAAATCGTGCGAAATAAAATTTTCCTTTCTCTTACTTATTGTTATCTCGTCACGTTATATCTTCGAGAATTAATTAATTGAGCAAGAAAAAGAAGAAGAAAAAAGAAAAAGAAGAAGAAGAAGAAGAAGAAGAAGAGAAAATCGTGTGCGAAAAGAATGAAATTCTCTTTTTTCATACTTATCTTGAAGCATCAGTTTCCTTGTTATTTTTTCCTCCCTCTTTTATTTTTCTTTTTTTTTTTAATGACAGGAAAAAGGGATTAGGTCGCGAGGGTTCCCTCGTCCCCCCGATCCTGTAATCATCGCTAATCAGCGGTAGGTTGCGCGAGCAGCCTCGATGAAACGGAATAATTAAAGGGAACAAAGCTAGGTCGGGGATCCGACGAGGAACATTTTTCGAGCAAGCCGAGTTGTTACGGCCGGAAAATTGAAACGTTTTCTTTCCAGAAACGAAAGACAGCCGGAATAACGAATGCAACGTGCGGCTTTAGCCGGAAGCTCTCCTTTACGGAAGCTCTTTTTCCAGCGAAATATAATATTGCGCAAACAAAGGGACTCGTCAAAAAGAATCCACCCTTCTCCTCCCGAAGACGAGGATCCCGTATCCCCGTACGTGAAGCGTACGTACGATGTTTGTACATCGCGATATCAGCGAATCAACCATTGTCTACGATACGAGGCTGAAGATGAAAGGTTACATATAACGCAATTTCACCTAATTTTTCTTTTTGTTCTTCTTCTTTCTTCGAGAATTACGATTAAACGAGAAATTTTAATAATCGACGATGAGCAAATGATGCTTGGTACAATTACGACAATTTACGAAATTACATCCACTTTTAGAAATTCTTTAAAAGTTCCAGTTCCAAAGATTCAAACGTTGAATTCAATCCTATTACGAATAAAATCTTTTCTCAAAAATATTCCGTCGAATCGTTATTGTCATCGCGATTCCTCCAACAACGAGATGATACAAAAACGTGGTAAAAGTAATTTAAATAAAATTTCCTCTTCGTGCATTAATCGCAAAGATTATCGCGCGACCTTTCTCCAATAATCAATCCCCCGAACACCCGTACCAGCATCCGCATCCCACCGCCCTCCACCCCTTCCCTCGTCATCCTCGAGGCCGATCCAGACGAGATTCCAGACGAGGGTGCAACACGCCCAAGGCCCGTGTCGCCCGGCCAGGCCGGGACTCGAGGCTGCCGGTTCGTTAGAGAAGAATACACCGGGCTTCTCCCATGCAATATGCAACGATCCATATCCAGGCCAACCCCTTTGTCTCTATTTGGTTTTCGCGCTTCGAAAACTGTAACCTCGCCTCTCGATCGTCGTCGGCCGATATGAGAGAGCGAGAGAGACCACCAAGGAAACCCTTATCCTCTCCTCTCCTCTCGCCCATCCGGGGACGCCTCCTCCCTTCGAGGACGTTATGGTGTATTAGTGGAAGAAAAACGCGGACTCAGGCGGAGGCAGGCAGGGGAGGAAGGGGGAAGGCAGGCAGCTGCATTGTTCTCCGATTTTGGTTCGAGCCGATAGTCACGAACAACGGAGGTCACGTGCTGCAACCGGAGGGGGGAACCGGAGGCGGAGGATCGATGAATTCGAGCGACGACGATCGGGATCGTTGATTTTGTAATTAGGGGATTCTACGAAGAACGCGTGATCGAGAACCCGGAACGAGGCTCGCTTCGATTCTAGCCGCTTTGCCTCGATGCTGCTGCTGCTGCTCGCTCTATTCCTGGATCGAAACGGTTTCGTATTAAGAGGGTTGATTGGTGGACAGATAGAGGCGTAGTTGTCGTGTCGTTGTGCTCGTCTGGATGTGGGATAGGTAAGGGTAAATCTTGCAGGATTTTCATTGTAGAGGAAATATATTTGTGGTTCGATATTGGCGAGATAAAATAATTCGTTTCAAGCGGATGATAATTGATCTTTTCAGATCGAAAAAGTAGAATATAAATAACTGATCCTAAGAGACGTAAGTAACGTAATGGAATAGCTTTGAGAGAAATTATCAACTTTAAGATTCGTTGGAATATCATTGGACGAAAGTTTCTAATAAGCATCGTATAGATATATTTCGGAATTGTTTAATTAATCGTATACGTTGGCTGGAGTTAAATGGAACGCGATGATTATTTTCGCAAATTGTTCGCAACGAAATTTCCGCAACGCTCTTGAGATATTATCAACTAGTGGGTGACCAGGCATCAGGTATCAGGTTCTACTTCATCGTGGATGGAAATAATCGAGATTGAAATTTCTGTGCATGCGATCGGGCAAAAAGTAGCGATCGTAAATTGCATTAACTGGGCGCATTTATCGCGCTAAAACTCATTCGATTATAAAAATGTTCGATCGGGGCGGCGCGCGCCACGCTCTGATTTATTTATTTATTTATTTATTTGTGTATTTGCGCCGGATTATATCCGTTGCTTGGAAAAATGATGTGATAACAACGATATCGAGAATGAAGGTAAATACGCGCGGGATTAACGTAAAAAAAAAAAAAAAAAAAAAAAAAAGAAAAAAAAAGAAAAAATCGTGTAAACACACATGCGTGCGGATAATATATCGCGAAATATCATACACTCGTTAAAAGTTGCTTGAGTGAAGAAAGGATTTTAAAGTTTTAACGATAACGTGTAACTTTTAATAACAATAACAACGTTGCAACGACCAAAATCCATTAACATTTTTAGTTCCGTTTCGATCACGCGCTACATTTTTTTCGTAAAATACCATCGCAACAACAACAATATTCCCGAATTTACCTTAAATTATTCTCCACAACTCGAAATTTCATCTACTCCCTTTCACTTTCCCCCTTTCATTTATTACTCTATCATCTCAATTTTCATAAAACGCCTGTTCAATATTTTTAAAGCTCGATCAAAATATTCCTCGAGCGCGTATACCATATTTAATCAACTTTCCATCCATCGATCAAATTAACCTCATATCAAAAAAAAAAAAAAAAAACACTCGACGAATAAAAATTATCCAAACCCGTCGATATCATTACCCACCCTCTAAAAATATCTACCCGTCTCTATTTCTCCCTATCCCTTCCTTCCTTAATCGCGCCGCATTAATAACGTAAAGAGGATCGATAATCTTGCCCAGGTTGTTTGCCGGAAGATGTTCCCGATGCCGAGCGGGAATCTCCGCCACGGAGCTGGTGATGCGCGCCAGGGATCTGGTGTACCACGTGGCCTGTTTTACATGCGCCTCATGCGGCACCCCGCTGAACAAGGGCGATCATTTCGGGCAGAGGGACGGCCTGGTCTACTGTAGGTGAGAAACACGAGCCCGAATTACCATCCTCGAAATGGCCGTCTCTTTGTTATCAACGAGTTTGATGACGAGAGTGACAGAAACACGAGGCGCGTCGACGTAGGACACTTATTATCGTTCGTTCGCAATAATGACAGCCCTGAAGCGGGCGCGGGTGAATCCGGTTTCTTCTTTTTTTTTTTTCTTCTTCCTTTCGATTCTCAGAGACGAGATCGCGGCGGAGAGAGAACGGGAAGAGAGAAAGAAAGGGAGAAAGAGAGAGAGAGAGAGAGAGAGAGAGAGTCGAGATCGACGCGCGCTCTCGTAAAGGGAAAGACGTCGCGGTGCCGCTTGCCGCTTGCGATTCGATCGACAAGCGTTTGTATCGATCGACGAGAGGAATGACGAAATATCGAGAATATATCGCGATCTTTGCTTCGATCGTTATTTCTATTCGAGGAGAGAAATGAGAAGAGAGAGAAGAGGTATATCGAGTATAACGCGTTACGTTCGATTCTGTGAACGCGCGCAAGGGGTTGAAACGAAGGAGGAGGAATTTAAACTTTCGTTTTTTTGAAGGAGTGACGAGCAATACGTCTTCGACGCGGTTTAATAAACTCCGTTTAATAAACGGTCGAAACATTTTCCAATTCAAAGATACAAAGATAGTAGATAATTTAGATAACAAATTCTCGATCCTGAGTTCCGTTGTATTTATTGAAAAATCAAGAAGATGTTTCTTGTTACTTTCGAAAAGTAAAAAGTAGACGAAATAGTGGGGGTGGCGAATGGTAATGATAATGAAAGGAAAGGAAAAGAGAATGAAGATCGGTCGATCGATCGACGCCGATTGAGCGGTAAGCGGGCTGGCCCGTTCGTCTATCGCCTCTCGCGAGCGTGTTACGCGTTCATCGAACTCGGGGGATAACGCAGGGTCGCCACTCAAATACTCGACAGCAAGGTTCACGAATGACGAGCTGGTCGGTCCCAAGACCCCACTACGAGTTGCTGTGCTGCGCTGGGGATTACGGGGGCGCAGCAACGAGTATCGAGGACATCGGTTCGCCGGGGGTGTCGCCGCTTCCGGCTTATTACAGCGCCGCCGAGCAGAGCCCGATCACCTCGTCCGGCAGCGTGCAGAAGGGACGGCCCAGGAAGCGGAAGCTGTCCGAAGTCACCGGATCCGAGCTACCTGTCACCATGAGGCTGGCCGCTGGGGCTCTCGGTAAGATTTTTATTCCCTTTGTTTTCACTCATCTTTTCTTCTCTTTTCTTTCTTTCTTTCTTTCTTTCTTTTCTTTTCTTTTTTTTTTTTTTATCTATTAGGATGAAATAAAATTGGGAGGAAAAATTCTTTTCGAAAAAAATCGTTTCGAAAATCCGCTATCCGGAAATCGATTGATCGGACCATTCGCCCGGACGAAGGGGAGGCGGGGAGGGAAGACAGAGGAAGAAGAAAAACGCCGGCCCCGGGGCCCTTTGTTCCTCCCGTCGTACAGTCGAAACAATGAAGAATTCACAAGAATCGAGTCTCGGCTCTCGGCCTCTCCGAGTCGAGGACGCAAATACGTGTAATTGGCAGTGGTGAAATAACGCGAGAACGCAAGAGAGGGATGGAAAGGGTTGCCCGAGGGATAATTGGGCCGGATGGTAAACGGGGGTGCTCGCTTGCTTTCAAACGTAGGTCTTAAAAACCATGGGAACACGTGGTACGCTTCGCCGTCCCTTTCCCTTTTCCTCCAACTCTTTCTCTCTCTTTTCCAGCCCCTTTCCAACCCCCTTTCTCTCTCTCTCTCTCTCTCTAACTCATCTCTTCTCCCTCTTCCCCATTCTCTCGCTCTTTCGAATAAAGAAGAAGGTTAGATATTTCTCCATCCTTCGAACAAAGAAGGTTAGAATCTCTCTCGTTCTTTCTCATTCTCCGCTCCTCGACGCGAGCAGGTCAGACCTCTCTCTTTCCCCTTCCGTGTTCCTCTCGAGAATCGAGTAGGTTGGACCTCTTCTTTTCTCCTTCTCCATCCCTCGAATCGGGCAGGTTGGCCGGGGTAGTTGTATTATTTGCCGAGCAATGAGTATAATGGGCTGGTTCGTTCGGTGAGCAAACATTTGCACGAGGTTTCGAGAATCGGGCGGAGATTGTTCGCGATCGTTAGTCGCGTTCCCTCATCGACGCACACGCGAGGAATTCTTCGGCGAAATTTCGCCCATGGTTTAATTGATCCATGGACGCGAGTGGCGGGACACGATCCTTTCGTGCCTGTTCGCGCTCAATGCGCCGGACGCGTGACAGCCGCTCCAACGATTTTCCTTTTCGAGAGGCCCCTCGAACGCGTCCTCGCTTTTGGCCGCGGCGGCCGCTTAAATTGGCCCGCTTCGATACGCGGCAAGATGCGGCCACCTTCCTTCTTCGATCGAAACGAAGAAACTCCCAAGAGGGAAGGGAAAGGTGAATAAGGAGGAGACGTGTAAAGATGAGGATTTGTGGGTTGTGTAAATGTTTGACGTTAGTTTCGGACTATATTTATATTCTTCCGTTTGTAAATTTTTATTAAACGAGGGTCGTAATCTCTCGAGATTGCTTCGATACAATTACAATTATTGTTACATTCCGCTATTTAACCCTCGAAATTAAAATTTTCCAATTATTAATAATTTTTCAAAGTACTTATAATAAATTGTCGCAATCAATGTTCGATCCTCGTAAAGATTCAAAACAAGATTTCCGTTAACGTTACTTCAGAAAAATCGTATAACCCCTCCAAAAACATCTCTCCTCTGACCATCGAGACCTCTAATTCAAGGAGACGTTTGCAACCCCCGTGGAAGCGAGATCTCGTCGCGTCATCCGCCAAATTCGTTTAAAGTCCGTAACATTCTCGTTCACTGACGTTTCGAGATACACCCCCTCCTCTTTACTTTACTTATTTTCTAATCGACGCGCTGGGATCAGTTTCGAGGGAGCGGAATTTACGATCAACGGGCATAAAATCGGGGCACGAAGCCTGGTCCCAACCTTGGACGGGGTGGGAATCCGGCGGTTGCCTCGCGTTTTATTGTCTTTATATATAATTGGGACACTTTTTGCAGGACGGGCCGCCTGATCCCTCGAACTATTCTCGTCTGGACGTCGCAGGCAGGCGCGTTCGATGGATCGTTGGAATTGCGACCGCGATAAGCCCGCGTCTCTTCGCCTCTGAAAATACCTTCGTCCTCCCGGTTACGGTTCTTGCGATCCTGAAAAATTACCCTTCTTAGGAGGCTGAGAAGTTTGTCGAAGGGATGCTGCTTGATTCTTGAAAACGTATCTCCGATCGGTTCCTTCCGAACTCGAAAACATTTCCTCGACGATGATTTAAATACTTCTCGACTCGACTCTTCTCAATAACACTCACGTAAAATATTTTTTAACGCAATTTTCGTCGCGATAGATCCCACAGTTCGAAAACATTTTCTCCAATGTTAAAGGACAGCGAAGAAGATCGAAACTTTGTCCCGATTCCGCTTGCTGGAATCTCAAACGGAGGTAAAAGAATTGGGAGGGGGAAAAAAAAAAAAAAAAAAATGTCGTTGGGCGAAAGCACCGGAAGAGAGGCTTCACGACGAAGAAGGTGGATAGGAGAGATTTGAACGGGGATTCGAGGCACGCCGGTCGCGCGAACGGAGAAAAGGCTAGGCCCCCTCGGACAGTGACAGATGGGTATCGGTGGCGAGATGCATCGATTGGCCGATCTGGCAGGAAAAGAATGCTGCCGCGGCCAATACGTGGCCGCGGCCAGCAGAATGGCCGGCGGAACACTATAATGCCGGCCGCGTGAGTTTCTTTTGCTAAGAGAAACGGTCCTCGTCCTCGCTCCGTCCAACGTCCGTGCCATCCGCGTGATTTCGCCCTCTGGACCAGGACCTGACAAATTGTAATCTCATTCTTGAACCACGAAAACCGTCCTCCTCGAATCCCCGCTATTCCTCCTGCTATTCCGCCCCTCTTCCCCCCCCCCCCTCTTCCTCCCTCCTCCCTCCTTTTTCGAGCTCGGAGGAGCTTGGGAACCAGGCCAGCTCGATGAAAAAACTTGCGTATTCCTTTTGCAGGGCCTAGCGTTCGCCCCGCGTTTATTGATAGAGCTGGTTTCCAGGGAAAGCGAACCGTTCGGGAATCGAGCCGGAGCCGTTCCATTTTCTTCGCTTTTTCTCGACCGGAGGCTGGGTGCAATGAATGGGTGTCCCTTGCGCGGGGAAACTGGGTTCCCCCGCGGCTTGGATTGGGTCGAACGTGACTCGAGACGCTTTTTGTCCACGGTGTTCGAGAGAGTATAGAAAACGTTCGATTTTTCCCCTACATTGGGTATACGGGTTATATAAACTGCTTCTTGTCCCGGACAATACAGTGGTGGTCAACCTTGTGGCAGAATCGAATAGTTTTCGTTTCGAAATTGTATCAATCGTGTATAATCTTCTTGATAAAACAATCCACTCGATTTATCCATCCCAATCGGAATTCTCATTCTCATCGTATTTGCGTTTCACGATTATATAACATCGCCGCAAGATTGGAAACAAATTTCGAAAAGATTAGAATCGTCATCGATTTCGAATTTTGTTCAAATCGTCGAGCAGAGAGGAATGAGAAATGGAATTCCATCCTCCTGGAAACTGGAAAAATTGCCTGAACCGGAAGTAGGAGGAGATGAAAAAAATTCGAGGGTTCTCCAAGTCCGTCCGATCCTTGGAATTGGAAAGAAAAATCGGTGTCGTTCACCCTTTCGCAACAAAACGAATTCCAACGTCGGTGTGGCCGCGTCGCGGCTCTTCTCTTTTCTGGATCGCGAGCCAACGTCGCGTCCGCAGGGAATGGAAGTTCGGGACAATAAACAGTAATGGCGGATACGTGCTCGGGGATTTACTTCTGGTCGTGGTCCACCCCCCCCCCGGCCCCCCTCGGCCCCCGGTTGGCGCGCAGCGGCTGTCCACGAACGTCGCCTGGAACCCGTTCTTTCTCTCCGATTGAATTCAATGGTTACCCTCGTCGTCTTATTTATTGGATGCGTTCCTTCGCTCCGCCGGCGCGCAACGACTTCGCAACCGTTGCGCACCGATGTCGTCCCCTTAGCTGGACGGGAGAGGAGGAGGGGGGGAGGCGCTCTGTAAGAAAATTTCTATTCCTTCGCGCGTGGAAATTCGTCTCGTCCGTCCATTTTCACGCAGAAAGAAGAAGAAAATTTTTCCTCTTACTTATGGGGGAATTGAGAGATTTGGAGCGAAAGTGTGTCTGATTTGTGACAACTTGCGTTACTTAACGAATGAAGAAAGAAAAAAATATGAAAACGATGTTTAGTACTCGTTCGAGGTTAATTAAGCGAAATCGAGTGTATCTCATTGTTGTTGGGAATCGTGGTGGAAGATAACACGATGGAAGAGGTGAAAATTTTATACGTATTATATCACGTATATTTGCAAATTTCATCGAATTGAAATTGATTTTTAATTCCGTCGAGACGAATTAATTTGGGAAAACGAGGGTTGAGGACCAGGTAGAAGAGGAGACAAGTGATATTGTATCTCTCGATCCCTATCTCAACTTTTGCTCTCTAATTTATCGCTGCACCTGTCCACGGTACAGTTTTCAAGATTTCGAAATGATACACGCCTTATGTGTTAATTTAAAAATTGAATTATAAGTTACTTATGAAATCCCAACGTTACTTGAGAACGACGTATGGACGATGAAAGATAACCTTCGAGTTTCTCTCAAAGATCTAATTTCGGCCGCCATCCCGATCGAAAAATTCTTTCGCATTGATCTTTTTCTCTTAAGATGATCGTTCCACGATTGTCGCCAAACAGAAGAACAAATCGTTCGATAGATGGGTCAGATAGTCGGCTAGTAGCCGATTGATGGATCAGCACCGTTCACCAACGATCAAAGAGGATTCCTCTCGTTTACCATCCACCGTTTTGTTTCTATCGTTCGATCGACGCCTGCCTTTTTTCACCCGATCGCTGTTCCATCTTTTTACGTCAGTTGCGTGTCTCGTAAGCCGATCCAAAAAAACTCGCGCGCATTCCTCATCTTTATTTTCGCCGTTCGTTAATTCTTCTTAGAAAAATTAGAATTGAATCGATCGTTCGTTCCACCTTCGCGAATGATACGTTCAATCTCGATCCTGACATTATTTATTGCGAAGAAAAGAAATTTAATCTTATACTTTTGATACGAAATTTAATTTAAATAGTTTCCAGAAGAAGAAATTGTATCACGATTCTTCACCTTCTCAATCTCAATAACCCTGGTTTTATTTTATTCCGCTATTATTATTCTCTTATTCTCCTGGACGAAACAGATCGAGCTCCCAAGGAATCGCGCGAGAAGAAAAGATTCGAATACGTTTCCCAGTCGATCCGATTGAAACGTTAAAGTTTATCGAAATATCGTAGGGGGATAATTTGGTTGCAGAGCTTCTCCACCCGACCGAACTGTCCTCGTCCATGGAATCATTGGCGGCGTACGAAGCGTCTGTCGGCTCACCGGGGCCTGTGCATCAGAGCCAACGGACGAAGCGGATGAGAACGAGCTTCAAGCACCATCAGTTGCGGACGATGAAGAATTATTTTGCTATAAATCAGAATCCGGACGCGAAGGACCTCAAGCAACTGGCGCAGAAGACGGGGCTTTCGAAGAGGGTGCTTCAGGTAGGATAAAATAAATCTCACCCACCATTTCCTTATTCCCGAGTATATATCGAGAACTCGGATCTCGAGCCAACGATAATTAGCCGACTGATCGTTTTCTTCTTTTTTTCCTTTTTCATTTTATCAAACATGATAAATAAAAAAAAAAAATGTTGAGGAAATCAACGTTTTTATCGATAATTCGGTATCTCTGTGCGCGATAATCTCGAGAGACGACGGAGATGAAAATTAGTATAATCGAGCGTTTAATATTCCAATTTCCAATTAATCACGTCTCCTTCTCCATTTGAATTGATCGATATCCTTTCTTCGTCAACCTTCTTCATCTCGTTTTCGCTCGTTGATTTTCATTGATGATTATCTTCTTCGTCGATCCATTGCAAAAAAAAGAAAAAAGAAAAAAAGGAAGAATCGTCGCGAAAGAAACGAGACCCTGAAGATTCTCGGTTCCCGCTTAGGTCTGGTTCCAAAACGCCCGCGCGAAATGGCGGCGGAACATGATGAGGCAGGAGGGCAACACGACGACGAGCAACGTGGGGTGTCCAGGCACACCGGTGCCCTCGAACACGGCAGGCTCGCCGAACGTAGGTCCGGCAGCCAGCATCCTGGGGGACAGCAACAGCATGCCGTCGACCTCGATGGAGGAGCTCCACGCTCTTCATCACCTACATTCCGGCGTTTCCTCTCAGGTCTCCTTCTCCGATCTTTACTGACGACGGCTTGAGATGGAGGAAGACAGCTACAGCAGCCTTTCCAGCCATCTTGGATGAAGGATCTTCGCTCTTTCTTCCCCTTTCCTCGTCGATTTTTTTTTCTTTTTTCTCTTTTCTTTTCTCGAAGCGCCCACTTTCAGGGAGGAAGCCTCGAGAGCTCCTTCCTCTTCTTCTTCTTCTTCTTCTTCTTCCTCTCCTGGATCGATTCCAGAAGGGAACGGACCACGTTTCCCCTCCCTATCCACCCTTCCTTTCCGTTAACTAACCGAAGAAGGACAAGTTTCTATTTATTTATCGAATATTCCTCCTCTGAGATGGCGCTGAGAGTCGAAATCCAGGCGAAGGGGATTATTGAAAGAGGGAGAGACCTCTGACCAATTTCTTGGCGAGCAATCCAGATGATCCAGATCCTTGGCTGGATCGAGTCGGAGGATTTTAGGAAATCCGTGAAAGAAAGGAAGGAAGGAAGGAAGGAAGGAACGTGTTCGTTTGTTCGAAGAAACAGCGAGAGATTGACAATCTCGATCAAGCTCGTCCCTAGGTTTCTTAATTAATAAGAAGGGACGATCACGCGGCCGAATGAAGACGTTCACGGTTACTAATAGATTGGAAACGATTTCTTACGAGCTTGTCAAATCCCCGCAATTATCGCATTCGTTTGAACGAGGCCGATACTATTAAACCTTTCAGCGATTATATATATATACACTTTCGACAACAATCCGCGTACGTCAATTACAGGTAACAAGAACAAACGAGCGTTCATCGATCACCAGTCTCGATTTACGTGGCGAGCAACGCTAAAAACGATCGGTCGATCCATCAACTATCCGCAAACGAACGGACAGTTTCGTTTGCGCGAGAACGAGGTTAAAAGCGAGGCCATCCTCCAAGGCAATCTAATCTCTGATAAATTTATCGATCCTTGCCGGCAACGAATTCGAGAAATGAAACGAAGAATGAAAGAATCCCGACTCGCTCGCCGGGAAACGGTCAATGGTCCACACTAGAAATCCTACTACAGGACAGAGTACGACGGCAAGACGCTTGGGAAACAGCGTTTCGGCCGGATCGGATTTATATTTAAGTAATCAGTGATAATAATCATAGTTCCATGCACATCCGAATTACCAAAGAATTACTTATAGGCGATAGTTTGTCTCGCTAGCGAGAGCGCGAGTCGGGTCGATGGGTGTCGTGATAACAATCGATATTCGGAAAGAAACGACGAAAATGAAATTTTTGCTTTTCGTTTAAAGATAGACGATATATAAGAGTCGAAACGAAACGAAACGCGTACGAACGCGTTTATTTTTCTTTTTTCCCTTCCTCCCCACCCTCTCTTAACTCTTGCCCGAGGATGCGAATGGCTCTCAAACGAGCCATTTCGAAGGGAGAGGGATAGATCTTTATCATCATCGAGGAAAAATTCCTTCTGCGCTATCTTCCTTTTTAAACTCGCATTCGATGGAAGTATAAAAGTATGTACGATCATGATGGATCGATACGGTCCCTATCGCTTCGATACCTCGATCTTGCACGCGCGCGCACACACCGGCCCGACTACGCGCGCTGCTTCACTCCTCCTTTTTAGCCGAGTACCGTGTCACGAAGACACTTTTTGATAACGGCGATTTACGGGCTAGAGAATCGCGAGCGAACGAACGAACGAGCGACAGGTGTGGTAAAACGGCGTTCCTCTCCTCGTGCCAAAAAAAAAAAAAGAAAAAAAAAAAGAAAAGAAAAAGAAAAAAAAAAGAAGAAGAAGAAACGTACATACGAGGTAGGTAAGATACGAAGGTTCTTTTTTTCTTTTTTGTGTACGATGTGTACGATCGAATTCAATTTCGCCTTCGAAATTATTATTTTCCCTTGGCTTCTAATCGATCTTTGACGAATCGATAGATGTTTGCGTTTATTCGTAATCGTTGGAAAAATTCGAAGAAGAAGGAAGAATTATTCGTGGAAAAGTAAAAAGTTGTTCGTCTAAGCTGAGGATTTGTTGGATGTTTGGATTCGATCGATATACGAAATACACACGTTCGACCACCGACGACACACAGTATATGTATATTATAGGCATATGAGAATTAGCGGACGGATCGCAAAGTTTTTAGCCAGACGCGAGCGACGTATTAAATGATAAGGCTTGGGATCATCGAGTGTCCCGACCATCGTCGTGTAGCAAAGTGATGGACATCGGGGAAAAAAGGGGGGAAAAAAAAAAAAAAAAGAAAACCAAGATAAGAAGAGGAAAAGGAACACGAAGTTTCGTGACACGCTCGTTGAGAGAATTTCGAAACGAGAACGAAAAATGAAAAAAAAAAAAAAAAAAGTAGAAACGTGGATTCCTATGACGAGAAGATGAAAATTTATTTGTAACGCGCGATCGAGAACTTATAATTTTTATATATATACCGTCGTAATTAGAAAAAAAAAGAAAAATGATATTTATCGACTGCATTATCAAGCGACGAGACGTTTCGAGATTAAAAAGATGATCCCGATGGAATTCTAAAGTACCGCGATTCATCCTCTACATATAATATCCCAATTTGAAAATTTCCACGCTCCTTCGACAAACATCTCGTCAATTATCGCGATTACCATAGGACCAGCACAGCGCGCGCGGTCTTTTCTCACTTCTTTCCAACATTTTTGCGATCAACAAATCTCCAAACAAATCTCCCCCTCCCTCCCTTCCCCCGGAAGGTGGAGGCTCGACCAGCGTCGAATCGGAAATAATGTGCATATAGTCGGCGGCAGTCGCGTGTTAGGCATGTGTAGCATAGCGATTAATGTACGTCAGCGTCTTAAAAGTCGAAACAAGAAACGAAAAAAGAAAAAAAAAAAAAAAAAAAAAAAAAAAAAAGAAAAAAAGAAAAGAAAAAAAAGAAAAGAAAAAAAAGAAAAAATAATAATAATAATAATAATAATAATAATAATAATAAAGCGTCGTGGGTGGAACAATTATATTAAAAACTGTATAGATGAAATTAATGTGCAGCATTCGAGTGCGGCTATTATCGTATAATAAATAGTTACGTACATCTGGACTTTGAAAATGGCATTAATCATTTTCTTCATTTCCGTCTTCTTATTTCATTTCGTTTCGCTCCCTAATATTTTTCTTATTTCGAATCACGATTATCACCGTAACTTGTTCTTTCTTCTCCCCCTCCTCCATAAATTTAATTTCAAAATCCAAAACGATTATTCGAAAAGAGGATCGCTTATTTCAAGTAGGGATCGATCGAGAGGGAAGATGCAGACTCACAAAGTAGCCCCAAAATCATCCCCAAACCGAAACCGTTTCAAAGGATCCCACGAATCTCGTTCTTAATTGAATCGCAAATTAAGTCCGAATCCCTTGGCAAAAGGAGACCTCGAAGGCCTGTCCGAGCCGTTTCACGGCCATCTCACAAAGTTGGTCGTCGTATGCGAATATGCGAGCCGCGGTACGCATGAAACGTGAATTTTATTCCCCCGTTATACTCTCCCCCTCCCCTTCTTAAATCTGAAATCCGTACCGACTCCGTGAATCCAAGCTGGAAATATGAATAAAGCGAGCGAGTCACAAACGGCCGCGACAACCTCAAACGGTCAATCGTTTGTCTTCTCGTATTTTTTCGCCACACGCGAGCCGGTCGCGGCGAGATCCGCCCGTTCAGAGCAAGTGCGAGTTCTAATTAGCATCAAATTAGGTATTTAAGGATTTCACGTTCGTGCGTGAAAGAATCGTGGAAGGAGGGCCCGCCGTGCGAGGGTGGGAGAAGGCTGCAAGCGACGGAGAAAAGAAGAAGAAGAAGAAGAAGAAGAAGAAGGAGGAGGAGGAGGAGGAGGGGAAGGAGGAGGAAGGTCGAGAGGCGGAAGAAAAAAGAAGACGAAGGCTTCTTCTACTTAGGGGTTATACCAACATAGGGACCTCTCGTGTAAATTGTAGGCCCCGGAGTCGTATAAGTGCAGCGAGCTGTACGGCGCGTATACACATATATTTCGCCGCCGCTCATATAAGTTAATTTTCAATCTATATGCGGGTTCTCGGATGGCGCGCGGCGACTCATCAACGAAATGAAGAAATTGAGACTCTCGTTAATATTTAATGAGCGCGAGGAGCAAGAGGAGGAGAAGGAGGAGAAGGAGGAGGAGGAGGATACAATGGCCGGGGACCCATACGCGGACGCTTCGAAATATCATCCGGATCCGTCAAGGATTTGCCGATTTTTCGTCTTCTACCGCGATGATCGGGAATGAATCGGGAGGATTTTTATCTGCATTTTACGCGAAGAACGGATCATGATTCTGAATGAGGAATTATTCGATGTCGTTTTGGTTATATTTTTCATATGTGAAATTGATGAAGAATATATACGTATAGATTAAAAATATCGAAATAAATAAGTCTGATGATGATTTATTCTTCTCCTCTCGAAATAAAAATAACCAATTATTGAAGAAAATCGAATCGATCCTTGATTTCTAATTACAATAGTTATATATTCCTATTTGTAATTCATGTAAGAGGATGCGTTTCCAAATAATATAATCCTTCTCTCGATCCTTTTTCGACACTTTTTAACACCGATTTCTCGCCCGTGGATAAAAGAATTACAATTAATATTCGCTCATTGTTCACCGTTTTCTTTTCTTTTCTTTTCAAACGGCGAGTCGAAACGGTGAGTCGCGCGCCTCCGAAAAGAGGATCCAATTTGTGCCCCTTTTGTTGGCTGGCCTATTTACAACTAATTTACGAGCCGGGTCCATCGACAGCGAGGAGGCATATGTGTAAACGGTTAACGAGAAGGGGACGACAGACAACACGGTCGAACGTAAGAAGCCATCCCAATTCCTGTGGTGGCGGAGGGACGCGCGCATCCATGAATTCCGCGTATTTTCTGTCTTGTCGAAAAGCGGCGGTCGTCGCTGGCTCGCCTTTTAAAGCGGCGACAGCTGCATCCAGAATCTGGTCCTCCCCTTTCGTTCGATGATCGCGAACGTCCGCTTTTGCGCGCTTTATCTCTCCGCGACACGATCCTCGAAAACAGCGGCCGATACGATTTCGATCCGTGCCTCTTTTTCGCTGATTAACCCGATTCCACGGGCACGAGACCAACAGCTTCCTCCGTTCGATCGTCAACGAAATCTCTCCTTCTCTCTTTCTCTTCTTTCGCTTCGAACGGTGACATTTCGGTTGCCGTGGTCCAGAAACGTCACCGATCGACAGATATATATTATCTCCGGTTTTTTTCTTTTTTTTTGCCTTCTTTTCGAGAACGGCTGGAGATATCGAGTAACTTGAACTCATCGCCGTAGATGTCTGGACCCGACATTTCGTTCCATTTCCTTGATACAATAAATACACCGAGATAGGCGTGTGTATATATCTTTAAATTGTGAATAGGATTTTTATAAATTGAATACACGGGACGAATACTTGGAGGAGCGAAAGAGATTGAAAGGAGATAATCGGTTTAATCCGAACGATTAAAAGTCAACCGCGTGTCTACTTATTTTCGTCCTCCTCACCTTCTTTTTTTCCACCAGGTGAAATCTACAATCGACGAATATTAAATACCAGAGATAAAAGAAAAGAGAAGAAGCATATCTCCTTACGCGCGTTCCCTGTATATCGTATCCTGTTTCACTTCATTTCACAACCCACCGAGGTTATCTCATCCGTTAAATGTCCTCACCTCTATTCATTAAACGCCGTATCGAAAGTAAAAAGAGAAAGAAAAAGAAGGCCGCTAATTAGGTCAAGCCCTCCCCCTTTGCATTACCCTCGCATTATCTTCGAATAATTTTCCCGCGTATCGCGTAATTACACAGTACGTTACCGGCCACGCGATTATCGGCAATCTGTACACCGGTCGGAACGGAAGCCAGCGGCAAATTATTCCAACGAGATCGATTTACAACTCTTAATAACCCGCAGTAACCCCTCCCTCCTCGCCCAACGCCCGACGAATGTCACGCTCGAGCGTCGAAATCGGCTCGAACACCTTCCACTTTTATCCACGCACTTCGGATCCCGTCATCAACCGCGCGAAAATTTATGCTTCCTCGAACGACCGCAACGAGCCGATGGCGGGCGAACGGTGGCTGCGATGAATCGCGAAAATGGCACGCTTTATTTGCGGCCGGTTGCGCCATCTCTCTACAGGTGTTTTACACGCTCGAGCCAACTTCATTTGTCCGTGGAAATCGGCCGACCTTTAACACCGGTCGCCGCCGCGGGACACCAGTGATATTCTTTGCGCGGGAAAGAGCGAGACGAGACGAGACGAGACGAGGTAACGGGTTGTTCCCGTACAAATATATATATATATATATATATATATATATACACGGACAGGTGAGGGAACGTGGAATGGTTCTCCATGACCGATCGAATTTTACGTTAATTAGTTAAGCGTCGTTGAGCGCGCACGCGAGGGCGCCCGAGTAACGAAGGTGACGATGTAACGAAAGTACTATGCGTGGAATGAATTGTATTCGCCGGCTACCGGAGGACGAACGCCATTTCTCAGCCGTGTTTTTCAGGATACTTCGAGGAGGTAGTTATTCGCGTGGGTTGCAAATGAAATTTTCGACTCGATCGTGACTCAACGAAGAAAGAGAGTTCCAACCAATCTTTTGCCTTCGTTCGCGTCTAATAATTCGTACGTCACAACGGTTGACGCTGCTTCCCTATGATTAATCCTCAATCGTATGCTCGTTCCCGGAATCTCAGAATTTTTTCGACTGTACGAGGAATATTGCTTTAAAGATCGGGTCTAGGAGAGCATAGGCCGCCAATTAGTCTACGCTCCCCTCCCGCTTCGATCGCTTCGACGATCACCGAAATGATTCGGCAAAAGGCAAGAAAGAAAAAGAAAAAGAGGAGGAGGAGGAGAACTGTCCGCAAATCGTCGCGTTCTCGGAGGCAACAAGAACGAAAGGGACGGCTGTCGTGGAACGGTGGAAAAGATGGAGCCGTGGACGTCTGGAAGGGTCTCGGTATCCGGTCGGTATCCGGCCGGTGTCGAAGCGGCCGACTGGGTTAAAAAGCGGACCAATTTTCAGTAATTTGTACGCGTTGGAGCCGCGAACGCGCGCGTATTCGTGCCGCCGACACGATCGAACTCCTCGCCTCTCTCCTCTTTGAACCGCATGCCGTACGCTGGAAGTGGAGGACGGTAGCGCACTGGTGTCCTCCTCTATTCCGCTCCCGAGGACATCAAACAGAGCAAGCGAGTAACAGGCACGACGATCAGCACGAGGATCGATGGAGGAGAAGAAGGAGAACAAGGAGAGAGAGAGAGAGAGAGAGAGAGGGTGAGAGCGATAATGGAGCGGGACGAGGAAAGTCTTGAGAAGGCTAGTTTCGAGGGAGGAAGGAAGCCTTCGACGGTGCGTTCACGGATTCGGTCGATAGTCTTTTGTTCTGTCAAACGTCGGAACGTGGACCGCGCCCGGTTCCTCCTCGAGGGAGAGAACGAAAGGCGGAGAATCTTCCTCTCCGTTCTCTCTTCTCCGTTCGCCTCTCTTTCCTCGAGGAGACGAAGGACGAGAAGAAGAGAGAGAGAGCGGAGCGAGGAGACAACGAGAGAGGACCTCGAGGAGCGGAGTTTTTATTGGGGCGGCTGCTCTTGCGGGAGCCAGGGTCCGGCAATCGTCTCTTGCTTGCCAACTCGATATATACACGACTGTCTCTCCTGGGTAGAGAGAACTCTCGTGGACGTGTATAAGTGACGTATACGTGTATACACCAGCGGAGGGATCGGCACAAGGATGAGTCTACGCGGACCGAGTTGGCGCAAGAGAGGAGACCGCGACTCGTTTTCTGACTGCAAGAAGGGCAGCCACGTAGAGAGCCAGCTGCTACCAACCACCGCCACCATCTACCGCCATTGCATTCGATGTTACGCTTCCGCCGATAGTCGAGCGGACCTTTCTCTCTCTCTCTCTCTCTCTCTCTCTATATATATATATATATATATATATACCTCTTCTCTCACTTTTTCTTCTTCTCTTCCCTTCTCTTCTCTCCGTTCCTCGCCCTCCTCGCGATAAGCTTCGCCGCCGATTCGATTGCCTCTCGGAGTTGGCTCGCTTCGCCGGAAGCTGGGACGGCAGATGGCCGCCGACAGGGTGACAGAGGCACGCGTTACCCGTGTATATCGGTTATACCCGCAAGAAAACCAGTATTCGGTATATACCGTGCTCCTCCGTGTCGTCCTACGAGATGGACCTACCTGCTGCGGGGGCCCAATCTCCTCCTCTTTCACCCCCTCCCCTTTTCCAGTCTCGTGGAAGTGATAAAAACGGAAACCGACGAAGGGGCGAGGAAGGTTCTTCCTTCTTACGCGTCGCGTATCCACCACGTGGCCGTATGAGAAATTGCGTTTTAATTAGGGGAAGGGGCGAGGAGGAGGGGCGAATTACAATGGAGAGTGGAATTACGAAGAGTGGAAGGAACGTCTGCCACGTTGACCAGGTGATTACTCGGGAATCGTAATAAAACGCGGCCGCCGTCGACGAGCTTTCACCGGGGGGAGCAAAAACGTCCAAAGGGATGTGGCGGAACACCTGCTGAACGGAACGTTACGACCGTCTCGCTGAAGGATAGATCGGTGGATAAGATCCGTGATACAGGACAGGAAGCATCATCATCCGTGGCGCGCCCGTGTCCCGGCTAATCATAGCGCATCCGTTGAATCGGAATGAGCCCGCCTGTTCCAGCTTGCGCGTCTGCCAGACAATAGATTATGCTCCACCGTTCGAACCGGTTGGCGAAAAGGGAAGAAGAGGAAGAAATCATCATAGATTTCGTTCCATTTCGTTTCAAGGGACGGTTGCACGAGTTGGAGTGATCGACCAACTTTAAAACTTTGGATACTCCAAATACATACTCCGTATCCAGACACACGTGTTCCACGATCGGCTACGACTTTGCGGGTCGAGTCTACGAATAATAGCGTAGTAGAGAGGAATCGACGTTGGATGGCGAAGAGGGTGTAGCGAAGAAGAAGAGGTAGGAGTCGGTCGTTCCCTTTTCTCGGCGAAGAGGAGCCCGATAGGATGGTTGGAGCAACGGCAGATGCTGTTGCATATGGAGAACAGAAAAGGAACGAAAGATGGCCGCGGGTACCCCACAAGCATTGTCTACCAAAGCCTCCGTTGTAAATAATGTCTCTCCATGGCGGCGAACCAGAAGGTTGGAGAGTTGGCAAAGTATACACAATCTGGTTGGCCCCTGGGCTCTCTTCCTCTATCTTCTTCTTCTTCTTCTTCTTCTTCTTCTTCTTCCTCTTCCTCCTCTCACCCTCCTCTCCCTCTTCCTCTCCCTTTTCTCCCGCTTTCGGCTTCTTTTTCTCTCTTTTCAGAACCTGTCGCGCATAAACTGATTCGGTCCCGATGTCCCCTCGCACGGGACTCCCATTGGCCACCGCAGTCACGCCGTTCGCTTTGTTTCCTTTCTCATTCTCTCTTCATCTCTCTCCCTCTCTCTCTCTCTTCGTCTCTCTGCCTCTCTCACTCTCCCCTTTCGATCTTTCTTGCTCTTCCTTCCGCGTTTTGGACCACCCTCTTCTCTCTCTTATTCTCCATCGGCACGTCGCCGAATATTTGGCAAAAGTTACGGGGTCCAGAAGGCAGAAGGGGAGGAGGAAGGAAGGTCTATCAGCCGCGTAAATCGCGACACACGATTGCACACACGAGGGTGGACCACGGCCTGACTTTCCTCCCTCGAGGTAACGAGTCACTCGTACGCCCTGTCGTTACGATCTGCTGCGCTTTCGAGCCGTGCAGGGGCTTTTGAGCTTTCCAGCTTTTGAAGCACTCCTCGTAGCCCGACCATGAGCAACCCCTCTCTTTTCTTCTCTCCCTTCCTCCCTCCCTCCCTCTCTCTCTCTCTCTTTCTGACGAATCGCGACCATGATTTTCGTTTCGAAAGAAAGATCGAAGAAAGATCGAAGTGGTGGATGGACAAACTGTAGAGAAGAAGAAAGATTGAATTGGAAGAAAAAAATTTCCGTTCGTACATGTATATCGAGACATTTCTTTGTTACGCGCGTATTTTTTAATTACAGAGATATCATCTCGACACCGAAAAAAATTTCGTACGTTTCTCCTTCGAATTCGAACGTTAAAAAGTAGGTTTTTAATTTTCCATAAATTTGCATAACTTAATTAATTGGTAGCCAGAATTGAAGGGAATGATAATCCCCTTCCTCGATCTTCGAGCGAACGAAGATGGCCGCCACGAGTTTCCAAAAACTCGTTACACTCGTACTCACCCTCGTGCCACACGTGCGCACACGTTAAGTCGGTATCGGGACGATCGAAGGGGGCGAGGAGAAGGAGGGGGCGGGTGGAAGAGTCGCCGGAGGAAGGAGGAGGGGGTTGGTTGGTGCGGCACAGTGCGAGTTCACGTTTCGCGGTCTTTTTTCTCGGATTATCCAAGCGGCGCATCGCTTATTCGTGTATCGACCTTTTTCGCCTTTTTGCCCTTTTTCTCGTGGGGGTGCAGGGAGGATTCTTTGTTTGCGACGGTTTCTCCAGGAAGAAGCGGAGAGCCGAGGGAGAAGATAGTGGCCATTGTGGCACGATCCGGACAAAGGTCGCTATAGCGACGGAATTCAAAGGAGCTGAAGAATGGCGGCCGATGCAAATTGAAGGTTTTTTTTCTTCTCTCTCTCTCTCTCTCTCCCTCCCTCCCTCTCCTCCCCCCGTGGCTACCGTGACCACGGGAGCTTTTCCACCATAATAGATACACGTCCAACGAGCGGGATTAAATCGCGTGATCTCGCGTGTATCATCGCTCCGATCTCCCTCGCTCTTGTCCTTTACCTTCGAGGCGATCCTATTTTTACGAAATTACGATTATCCTAAGCGCCGTTTCCGTTTCGAGCGAATTTATCTCGAAACCGAGTCACAACTCTATCCACGCGCGTGAATTATATGGTGGCAAGTCGTAAGGTTCCAGTTTAAGTAGGATAGAAGAAACGACGAGTTAACCGAACACGACACTCGTAATATTCCCGTTTTCGATATCTCCATTTATCCCTCTCACTCTCTTCTCGCCCGAGAGAAGAAGATGAAGAGAGGTTCGTTCAATTCGGAATCGCATACGTCCAAATATGTCCCTCTTGGTCGAACTTCATTCGGCTCATTTTCATCCTCGGTATCGCCATCTTCGTCTCTCTTTCCGCGTCCACGCGACTCCACTAGAAGAGGCGAGAAATCGCGGATCATCTATTTCGAGGCTGCTCGAGAAACGCGCACCTATATAAAATTAATCATTCCCCGGGGTTGAGGTAAGGAGGCGAGGAGGCAAGGAAGAGGAGGGAGAGGCAGGGAGCCTCAGCGAGCAAAGTCCCGCCTTTTGCTTTATCAAGATCATTGATCCCGCGGCGAGGGGGGAAGCGCGGCCTCCTCGTCTCTTCGAGGGTTGCGCGAGGGGGGTCGAAAAAAACGACGGTCGTGAGATTTTTCCGAGAAGTAGGCGGATTTTTTTTCTTATCCGGGGGCCGGGGTGGAGAAATTTCGTGAATGGAATCTCGTCCTAGGAGGCACCATTTATTCCGGCAGTTAATTCACTATCGTGCCCTGTCGAACGCTCCCTGACAGTGGTCGGGAGATTTACTTCTGATCGGTTGATAACCCGCCAGTGGCCATGTCCGCTGTGTCTACAGTGTGTTTTTCAAGCAAACTTGTATCTGGACTCGAAGCTCGCCGGCCACGAGTGTGCCTCTAGGCCACTTCTCTCTCTCTCTCTCTCCCTCACCCTCCCTCCCTCTGTTTCCCTTTCTCGATGAATGGTCGGTCTTTGTCTCGTGTGCTTTCAGACGAGCTTGATAAATCTTTCTCATTTTTTAATCGGCCGTTTATTGCCGCGAGAAACGCGAAATAAATCACGGGGGCGTCATTAAACTATACGGCTACGTGACGCTGGATATCTTCCAGCTTATTTCCCCGACCGGGGGGATATCGAAAATCAGATATACCTATATCGATAGAATTCCCTCTTTATACAACTTTTGCACTCTTTATACATATTTCTTATCACGACAGAACATTTCCAATTGATTCAGAGACAGAAATCGGGAGGAATTATGTCGGGAAATTGTGGCAAGAGAAGCGAATGACTCTTTCTAGAATCCATTTCACGAATCAATTTTATTTCCTCTTTCTTTATTGCCTCGTTTCTAAATTTACGATACGTTATTTCGCGAGCATCATCGAAATAATCGTCGTTTCTAACGGAATGTTTATATCTATATACGTATCGAAACGATAATATTTTGAGAGAGAAGGAGAAATTCGTTTTATCTCTTCGTTCGATCCTCTCGATATAAAAATATTCCACAACAACGCGCGAATGAATTCATCGGTAATAAAACTTTCGCGGAAAAAAAAAAAAATATCGAATTAGATCGAGGAAGAAGCCTTGGTCGTCGCTCAATTTCATCTCGCCTTCGCTTCGATCCTTCTCGTTTCGAACGAACGGCCGAAAAATTTCATTGAAAGAAAAAAAAAAAAAAAAACTTTCGAGAATTCAGTCGCGCTTTTTAACGCGCCATAACTCAATCGAACGATGATCTACGTTGGCTACGCCCACGTATCGGCTCCTCTTTTCCTACGAGTTTCGAAGTTTCCACGAAGGAGCCGGGGGCCCGGGCCCCGATCACTGACCCCCCCACCCCCTCCCCAGCAACTCGTAAACGAGGCCGGCCGCCCGATTAACATTCAAATTGCTTGCGCTGGTCGCGGTTTGGAACAAAGTGGCGCGTCCGGTTCCCAATCTTAATCGGTTTCGATTATTCCATCCTTTTTTTCTCGATAATACGGAATAACGTTGGACGAGGCGGGAGGAGGGGGGGGGGGAGGCCGGAGGTGAACGCCGAGGAATTAATTTCGTTCGCAGGAGGATTCTATTACGCGCGGAGAAACTTGGAAGCCGGCACAACTCGAGGAAGTAATTTATTGCCGAGGATACCGTTCGTTCCTCCCCGATTATTCCACCTCTTCTCGATTATGCATATTAGATATCCCAGTATTAATTCCCTTGAAATTATGGGAAATCGAAGAAAAATAGCCGTTTCCACATACATGTATTCCCCTCGATTTTTATCATAACCTCGAAATTCGTAACTTCGACTTAAAAGAAAAAAAAAAAAAAAAAAAAAGAGAAAACCTTCATCGATCACACGCACAAACGCTCTACTCCAAACTCTCTGCTCTGCTCTACACCACCTCGTCGTATTTTCTCATCGTGCTCGGGAAGGGGGGAGCACGCAGCCACCGCTCTTGTCCGAGTTGTTGCAAGTTGGTTGTCGGGAGAGGGATTTTGGATTCGACGCGGTATAAAAGGCGAAGCGGGGGAGGGGCGCGCAAAAAGATCGGTCGGTTGGTCGGTCGGTCGGCCGGTCTAATCGGGCGTGGGAAGCGAGACGGGGCGAAGCGAGGCTCGTTGCAGCTCCCCACGATGGGAGGAGGAGGGGGATCTCGCAGACTCTCCGCCGACTTTTTCCATCGGCGCCGAGAGGTTTCGCGCGAGGTCACGGAGTTTACGCCAGGCCTTACCCGTGATATATACCCGTCGCTCTCGTCCACCAACGGGTGTCGGGGTGGGGCGGCCCGAGAGGGGCAAAAAGGGCGCGCGGGCGTAGGTTTGTTTTAACAAGGCGTTTAAAGCGTACTCGGTAAACATTCGACGAGAAATATCGGTTGTTTATGGCGCGGTGATTTATCACCTCGCGCGCCTCCGCCAGGCCCGCTAGCGAAACTGGCCGGGGCCCCGGACACGGGCGGGGCGAGGGTGAGAGAGGGGCCAGGCTCTGGAAATAAGTTCAGCCACGGTTCGTCCGCTCGGTGGTGCGGGTCCTGGACGTCGGCGGCCCCCCCCCCCCCGGGGCATCTATGCGGCAGGCGGTTTTAGCGCCGCTTAGAAGGACGAGGAGGGAGGGGGCTCTGATGGCGCATTTGTTTCGCGATAACCGCGAATAAATTCCGTCGTGGGTGTAATTATTGCGCCGGGATTAGCTGCGGCGGGTCCTCCACCACGTACGAGCATTTATTCCGTGGCTCGTTCGAGGGGGGTGTAGTAAGTAACGTCTCGTCAGCGTCCAACGACCGTTTCCTCCGGGATAGAGGCTCGAGCCGAGGCCTCGAGCTTGAGTTATCGACGTTTTTTAATTGGGCTCGTTGCGTGGGCGGTGGAGAGAAATTGGCTGTCCGACGACTCGTAGGTCGACCCTTCGCGGCGGCCCCCTTTCACTTTCTTCGGTGTGCATTTTACGGGGTGAGGCGGTAGAGAGAAGCGGTGGACGAAGTTACAAGTAGAGGCAGATGAAGAAGATGGGACGATTTCCAAGGGATTATTAAAGGGGAGACGTAACGACGAAGTCGTATAATAAACTCGAACATTTGTTTGCGTACGTAGCTCTAGAATCACCGCGAAGGACGATTAATTAAATAAAATAGGAAGAAGAAGAAATTTGACGTACGTTTGAATAAAATATTGAAGAGAATATGGTAACGGAAATCGCGTACGATTTAGTATCCATATGATATAAGAAACGATATCGGTTTTTTCTCTTTTCATTCCTGTACTTTTTGCAACCCAGTTTCCCCGAGATCTCGTTTCGTTCGTCGGCCATGCGTGAAATACCGACGTCGAAACGGAGAGGAAAAGTAAGAATAATCTTGGCGGTGACCGCTTCGTTGAAACGTGTCGGGGGGTGGTCCCGAACAGAGCCTCTTCAGGATTCTACGAGATAATGATGCGGTATCATACGGATACACGAGCTTGTTGACAAACATCACGAGCATACTTTTTTCGCGTGTATATTTATATGACGTCGGCCTCGATAATCCATTGCCTTTCCACGGTTGATTGCCTCTTCACCATTGAATCGTAAAGAAAGCCCGCCACTCGAGATCCTTATTATGATAGATGCATTCTTCGAATTCGCGATATTTCGCGGAGAAAACTTGGTTACGAGATATATTTTAAACGAGAACGAATAAGTTTAATTGGCGTAAAATATCGCGAAAGTAAAGTATTTCTCGATTTCCCCGATTCGATAGGAGAAATTAGGGGAAACTTTCCCCAAGATCAAAGTAGTTCTTTCTTCGAACAAATTTCGAATAAAGGAACCTAAATCTAAACTCCATGCCGCTCGTTATTAACGGAACCTCACATTTCAACCACGACGTCCCCGAAAATTGAATTATAAAATTCCTACGGAATACCTGTCCCAGAATCGCGGCTATTAACGAGATCCAATAATCTACGACACGCATCCGTAAGGGTCCTCGTTGTCCAAGAGGCACATTTATAGACCGACCACCGTCCAAGAGCTGTCCAAGTGCTTCCCATATTTCTGAGCGGAAGATCCGCCCGTAAATCTCTCTAGTCCTCTCATTAACCCGAAAAACACCGAGCATTACCGGTGCCCCCGTGGCCCGGGAACGTCCCTATTCGCGCCACCAAATTAGGGTCCACGGCGGATCCGTGGAATCGTCGCTGAAATATTACAAAACGATCCCCGGCCTCCACCTTTTCCACGAAGGGATAGCACGGAGGAGGCATGCGAGCGAGCAGGACACGTACGATCTCTCCTACTACTCCTCCCCACTCCTCCTCCAGAAGAGGAGAGGAAGAGAGAAAAGAGGGAAGGGAGGAAGAAGGAAGAGAGGAAAGAAAGAAAGAAAGAAGGAAAGAAAAAAATTCAAGAAGCTATTAAGAGGGAATCCCTCATAGCACCGCTACCGTGGAAGATGATAATCTCGGTCGGCTACCGGTAACCCCGGACCGGACCCCTCTGGGGTCCCCGATGACGGGGTCTCCCCCGTGGTCGATAGATTTTTACCTCATAGTCGCTGAAATTTCGCCGTAGGAGGTCCAGTCGAGTTGACACCGTTGAAACGATACCTCGAGACAATGGCCGCTTCTGCCAGGAATCCCCGTGATCGTGGCCAAGGATAGAGAGGGGGGAGGGCAGGATGTTTTCGAAACGAGGGGTATTCTTAATCTTCATTAGTTCGTTTAGAATTTGCATACCAGAGATACTCCCTCCCTCCCCCTATCTCTCTCTTTCTCGCGGCCGTTTATCTGATCGTAGGCAGCGACAACAGTTGAAGGACCCGTGAGCTTCCAAGTTGTCCTTGCCCCATGTCGCGTGTTCCTGGCCAACGTATCCTTCGATGTCCCCGTTCGCGTCCAAGTAACCGAGAAATTATGGAGGATGACTTCCCTTTCGTATACATACGTTTGGGTTTCGAATTTTTCGATTTCGAAGAATCGATCGATAAAAAAAGTATCGAAATTGATGATAATTCGTTCCCTCGTTTTCGTCGACCAGTTTTTTTGATAATTTTCTATCGTATTTAAATGAGAAAAAAAGAAAGCGAAAAATT
Organism: Apis laboriosa; assembly: GCF_014066325.1. NCBI lineage: Eukaryota > Metazoa > Arthropoda > Insecta > Hymenoptera > Apidae > Apis > Apis laboriosa. The sequence continues at coordinate 4,693,915 of NW_025223857.1, forward strand.
CGCTCGATATAGCGTTATATATAATGGAAACGTAGTTAATCGAGAAAGAAAGGGAGAAGAGAAAGATCGGGAGAGGTTGTCGAACCGTGAATCTCGCGCACGTGAAATCATTCTTTTAATCCATCAGCAGGGAGGACGACGTTCCCTCGGTGAAAGTTCTGCATACAGCACGGTCCCCGGTTATTAGGCCCACCCAATCAGCGCTTAATCGTGACCTAACCTCCAGCGCGGACCGCTTTGGGAAGCGCATCGAGCGAAGGGGGGCCAAGAAGGTCAAGCTTAGCCCTGAGACGCTCAACCTCACCTTATCGCGCTCCCTCGTCCGGGTGGCCTACTCGGCCTTAATTGCGGGCCCATATCACGATCCAATATGGCCGCCCACCGCGAGTATTAGACCCTATGGCGAACGTCAATGTCCGCTTTATGTAAGAAATACGGTATATCGTGGATCGGGGGCCGCTGCCCGCACTTCATCAAGGACAGCCGCCGCGCGGCCAACGATGGACACAGGAATTACACTTCTCTCTCTCTCTCTCTCTCTCTCTCTCTCTCTCTCTCTCTCTCTCTCTCTCTCGGCTGAAACAGTTTTCTCTGCACGTAAAGCGATCTAGATCATCTATAAACGCGTTCCACGAATACAGGAACGGATGGAAATAGCATCGATATCGAGAACGTCGTCGAAAATTCCTTCCTTTTTTCCACGTACACAAATCACTCGTACCAGCGATCTAATTTATCGATCGCGTTCCTTCATCTTCGGTGATCGCGAGAGAGAAAAGAAAGAAAGAAAGAAAGAAAACACGGCCGCGGTCAATGGGAACGCGCGCAATCCCATTTGCAGTACATCATTCCACTCCTACTACCCACGATACAACGCTTATAATCTACTCTCTAAGAGAAGATCGCACTCGAGATAAACGAGTGCGCCTTATCCTTACCTCGGTCTCGGTTTCCGGGCAAAAATTCGACGAATATTGCACATGCATGCGTCCGCCGCCGGTGTCCGTTCATTTTTCATATCCACCAATTCGCCTGAGGGACGCCACTCCGTTGGAAAATCGGCGACCCACGGTTCCCGGCTTCATTTATCAACCAACGGTTTCTCTCCTCTCTCTCTCTCTCTCTCTCTCGTCGCGCGTTCCCCGGTATCGCGCCATTGAAAAATGATCCCTATCTCTCGTGCCAGACCACCCCCCTCCCCCTACGCCGCGCCACCAATGTTCATTTTCAACCATTCCTTGTCTATCGCCGATCAGGTAGCCGCGAGTGTCTCAATCTGCCTCTCTCCGATCCTGCTCGGGTGATCTCCGCCTCGTCGAGAGCAACGGAGAGACAGAGAGAGAGAAAGAGAGAGAGAGAGAGGGAGGGAGGGAGAGAGGAAGGGGGAGGGTTAGAGCGAGCGCGCGAGGCCGATCGGAAGGGAACGCGTGACCCGTCACTTTTCCAGATCGGTAACGCCGATCCCCGACGCACAAACTTTCCACTCGTACGTTTCCTTTTTCTCAGGTAGCCGACCATTAGTATCCCGCGTATCCTCGATGGCATGCCGATCCGGCATAATCCGTTTCCCTCCGGGGACGATATAACCGATTCTAACTCTCCGGTGAAACCGATCCGTGTCTGTCAGCATCGACGTTCTTATCGGTGACGTGATTAATTATTCTCACGGTGGAACCGTTTGCCACTTGACCACGTTCCTCCTTTCCTATACTCGCTTCATCATCCGTTCGACGTCGATTTCCGTTCTCCATCGGTCCCACATCTCGTAATCTTTCCGGACGATTTTTCTCGCGATGGACACCAATTTGTTCCTTTCCTGGTCCCGTTTCGAACAGATTTCGCGTAATCCACGAAAAAACCTGTTCCAATTCACGTGGATATGGCGATTAGTCTCGCGAATCAATCGATGTCCAAGACGATGTCTTATTATAAACGATGATTATTTGAACGAATTGAATAGAGTTGAATCGATTGGACGATTAACACCGTGCGACAAAGTATCATCGCACGAGTATCATATCACGATTCTCATTCTTTTACAGTTTACTCGTGTAATATTTGTTTGGCATGTCGACTTTTACCTCGTGAACGATCCACGAGCAACGATTATTATCGATTACTCATCGAGGATGACTTTCTCTTCATATGTGTTCAAAGGCTATATTTCTCAACGATGGAAGGATGGAAATTTTTTTTCTCGTGTCCAATCGCGATCGATCCAAAAGCGCAAGTTACAGATGCGATCGTCGAAGGCGGTTCGAGAGGACGTAATGAGGCCTAAACGTCCCTTGTCCCCGCACGCACGCACGCACGCACGCACGTACGTTGCCCGACCACCTGTGCCGCTGCAAGTATACGGACATATCGACGCCACCGTAATTTCGGCGTATGGTATGATAATCGTCGTTCACGTCCCACGATAACCGGTCATCCCGTACGAACATCCACCGTGACCGTCATCACCATTGACCACCACCACTACCACCACCACCACCACCACCACTGCCATCACCACTACCACCACCACTACCACCAGCGTGCAGCACCGTCCAAACGAACGAACCTTCGTCGCTTTTCCCCTGGCACGCGTGTGTGATACACCGAGGAATCGGTCACTGCGAGAGACACGGTGACGACGGGAGAAAGAACGGGGGGAGGAGGGAAAAAAAAAGGAAGAGAGACAGAGAGAGATAGCTGCACATTGGATCCCGCGTGCAGCTGCAATTTCGCGTGCTGCACGCATGTCGAATAGCCAAGAGGGGCGATCAGGGCGAACGCACCCTGGAGGACTGGGCGACGAGAACAAACTAGCCTCCGAGCATTGGTGCCCGTTCCGTTCGCTTCTCTCGGCGGCCTCTCAGAGAGCCGAAGAGAAGTCGCCCGGTTATGGCTACGCCTGCTACGCCAGAAGAGGCGGTTAACGAGTCTAATTAGCGACGAAAACGAAAACGAGTTTGACCCTTTTTTCTCTCTTTCCCTCTCTCCGCCCGGAGATTGTCTTTCTCCCTTAAACCCACGCCCCCTACCCCCCCGCTTGCTCCTTGCCTCCTTTCCTCCTTCGTTCACCAAGAGGTTCGTTCCAGAGCCTGGAATCCTCTCCTTTCTTTCTTCTACCGCAGTCGTTCCTCTTCCTTTCTTCCTTCCTTCCTTCCTTCCTTCCTTTTCCACATCCGTCCGTCTCCTCTTCGTCCTTTTTTTCACCGGTCAACCGTTTCCTCGTCTCGACCGGGATAGGATGAATCGCGAACCCCGCCGTGGATTTCCTTTTTTTCTTCTTTTTTTTCTTTTTTTTTTTTTTTTTTTCGAGCGAGGAAACGAAATCAGGTCAGTGGGACGCGCGAAGGGAGGTCGAGACCGACGGAGAGAGACTTTAATTTGCGTGCTTGCGCTGATTACGCTTAGACCCGTCGTTGAAATGCGACCTCCGCCGCGCCACGGCGGGCACGGAATCAGGTTTTCGAGTCCTCGAGTCCGTGCTCAGATGCTGCACCAGGCTTGCTTAGGTGTGGGTTGTAAGGGTTGTTGGTAATCGTAAGCGTGGGTTTTCGGAGAACGAGTATAACTTTTTACGAGTGAGCCTTGTGTGAGTTCGTGTCAATTGACATGTCATGGTAAATTTAAAACCTGTATATATTGTATACGTGTGTCGAATGTATGTATGTTTATTGTTATTATTATTATTTATTTTTTTTTCGATAAAAATTTATATATATATATATACTCTTATTTATTCTCCTATTTTATCCTCATTTTAATTCTGTTGTCAATTACCAGGATGGTATCCTTCTTCCTCCAGGCGTACGAAAATCAAATACACAAGAATGTTATAAGAATAACAACATCGTTTTAAAAATATATATTTCAAGAAAGAGCGTAAACAAAGATCGGAGACGATTTTTTCGAAGGAAGGAATTATTATATATATATATATTATATCGGTCTGAAATACCAGCGTGCATTTGGATAAGAAAAAGAACGTAGAAGTGGCGATTGGTATCGGGAACGACAGAGAGCAAGAAGGGGCGGAAGAAAACGAGAGTGGCCATTAATTAAAAGGAGTATAACGACCTTAAAGCTTCGTTAGCATACCCGCGGGCGGTTTCCTAAGATATTTGTCCGGCATTCGTGGATTCAAACCGAATCTCTACTTTCCCTTTCTTTTTTCCTTTTTTTTTTTTTTTTCTTAACCCCGTTCGCACAATTTTTAATTCGTCGAAAGAGTTATCGACCTATTTGTTTCTTCACCGGTGATTCGCGAAGCTTGAACGAACCGCGAACGAAATCCCGTCTCTGGAAATATCCCAGATATCCCCATTCCTTTATCCAATTTATACTCCACCACGTTGTCGAAACATTTACTTCGCTTCGTTATATTCCCCCCTTTCGATTTTCGCTTCGCAAACAAACGAGAGAAAAAAAAAAAAAGAAAAATGTGCGAGCAGCGTTAAAAGCGTTAAAAAATCCGTTGGATATCGAAAAGGAAAATCGAAAACGGTTTAAGGAACTTCCCCTTAAAGGATCTTCGACCTTCGTGTTCCTAGTTGCGAAGGGGACGTTTCTCGGAACAGATTTGCTTCGATACACCCTCACCGGGGGCCGGGCATCGACGTGGCCGTCTCGTTTTTAAGATAATCGCTGGAAAAGACAAAGTTGAACGCGCGGCATGCCGCGCTGCTGCTTGGCCGGCCGCCGGTTCCTCTAATCGAGATCGTACCCACCGTGGCCATTTTTTCGACTACCGCACGGCTTGATTGAGCTTCGGTGAAAAGCATTCAATTTATACGGGAGATATCTTGATCGGGTTGGGTAGAGCGAAGAATGTACCTTCATTAAGGCGGGTTCGACGAACACGGTTTCGCTTTCGCCTCGAAACCTCCCAATAATAACATTTTTTTCGTCCGAGGGATGGGGGGAGGGGAGGGGGGCCTAGACTCGCGGGCCCGAAACAGGAATACCATCCCGAAAATTTGTTTAACGACGCCGACCAGCTCGAAATAGGCGCGGACGATCGATAGCGGGACACGTGGAACGATATCTGTCCTCATCCTAGGACGAGGCTTCTTCTAAATTTCTCTGGAGGAGGCTTCTGAGGAACCTTTTCGTATTCGAGATTATTACGGTAATCGAAATTATTTTTCTGAATCGTATCTGGGGATCGAGATATCTATACCCTCTCGTATCCAAGAGATAATATATTCATAAAAATAAATAAAAATAGATAGATTCGAAATAAAAATAGATAGATCAGTAATATCTTCTTTAAGTATAGAGAAAATTCGTCTTCCGTTCAATCGCCCGTATATTAAAAAGTAAAAAGCATTCGACCAACCCATTCTTCCTCCTCCTCCTCCTCCTCGCCAGACTCATCCAACATATCCCGATCGAGAATCAAGATCCGCGGAAAGCGAGGAGCAAAACGTCCCCGTTCGCTCGAATACGATTCGACCGAATCGGCGATCTTCCGGCAAGAGTCACGAAGAAGCAGAAGAAGAAGAAGAAGAAGAAGAAGAAGAAGAAGAAGAAGGAAGAGGAGGAGAAGAAGAAGAGGAGCGTGGAACACGGGGAGGAGAAGGCGATGCGGCTTGGCCGATGCAAAGCTCGAGCCGGGGGCCCTCGCAGAAACATTGTCGGCTCCGTGGCTGTCGTCGGTGGAGCACAGTGCGGTCCGTTAGTTCGAGAGGCCGTTGTGTCTGGCTAACAAGTCGACCCTCGTGGCCCCTCGAGGGTGGTCGGCCCCGGGAGGTCTGCCGATCACGCGCCCGGTATCGGCTACTCGGACACGCCCGCGGTCCGTCATCCCATCATCCACGCTCGTACCCACGGACACGACACCGAGCGTCCTCGTGCACGAGCGAGGAGAGGATCGTATACGGCGCGAGGAGCAGGTACAACGCGTCTCCTCGTCCACCGCGGGAGATAGGATAATGTTCCGCTATTTGGACGATGCCAACGCTCGCTTCGAAATAACCGAGAGCCACCCATGGAGAGCGCGAGCCAATCGTCCCGACTTCGCTCCCATGCCGATCTATTTCGATTATTTTGCCCGCGTTGCGAATTGGAAATTGGGAATAGGAGGGGGCGGGGGAGGAGAGGGGGGAAGGGCGTTTCACCAAGTTTCGGATTTCCAGAGATTTCGAGAATCGGAAATACGAGCGAGACGAAGGAGATTCTTAACACGAGTTTTTTTTTTAAAATTAAGGGATTGTTATATATAAAATTGTCGATTCTTTTTGAATCGCTGTATCTTTGGGAATGAATATTGAATTAAAAATTTAATTTAGGCGTATAGAAGTAATGATTTTAATCTTTAGAACGGGAAAGATTGATTGTTGTACGATATTTCTTTCCGAAGTTATAGCAGTTCATTTAAGCAGAAATTAGATAAGATAATTTTTGTTCTATCGAAAAGAAATAAATATTGATAGAAACCACTTCTGTTACGAATCTTCTGCTTTCGTGTATCTTGTAATCTATTGTCTCGAGACAACAGAAATCGAAATTAATTAATAAAAATGGAAAATAATAGTTACGAGGATCGAGCAACTCCATCGAATTTCGATATCCCTCCCCATAAAATCGATCGAGATTTCACGAGAAGCGAAAAAAAGAAAAAGATACGCGAGTCGTATAAACCTCAAAACATCAACTTTCTCAAAGACTTTGTTCGAAGCTGACTTCTCTCACGCGCTGTTTATTCGACAATATCCCCGCATCGATATTCCGATCGAGAGACGAAAAAAAAAAAAACAACAACGAGAAGAACGAGAACGAAAAAAAAAAAAGAGAATAAAAATGAAAAAGAAAGAAAGAAAGAAAGAAAGAAAGAAAGAAAGGAAAAAAAAAGTAGAAAGAAAGGAATAAAGCGACGACGTTTTCCCACGTGATCCGGCGAAACGAAAGAGCCGGTTTTCTCTCTCTCTCCTCTCTGTCGAGTGGTCCGCCGATCGCGAGTGCCTCATTGTTTCACGGCACAATAATGGGCCTGCGTTTCGCTCGCACAACAAGCCGGGAGGACAAGTGTGCGAAAAGCCGAGAGGGCGCCCGCTCCATCGAAAGAAAACGAAGGCGTGTGCGCTCGCGCTCAAAGAGCGCGCAAAACACACAAACAGCCGGATTGCAATAATGGATGCGTGTTGTACAAATACGATATCGGCTCGAGGGGGTACCCCTCCCTCTCGGCCACGTGACCCTTTTCAAAAGGACTCGGAATATAACGAACACCCCCAATGGCGCAACCCCCACAGGGTGCACGCTCCTAGGCTCGTGCCCTCCACCAGTTACCACCGGGGTTAACTTACATGTCTATCCGCTAATACGTGCTGGAATATGTTTTTCTTTTTTTTTTCTTTTTTCTCCCTTTCCATCTTGCTTCTTCTTTCCTCTATTCACAAGGGTCGCTTTCTTTCCTTCTCCTTTCTCTTTCTCTTCTTTTGTTCCGTTGGTTTTTTTATTCGTCCGTTGGTTCGATGCTGTCGTCGAATCTAGTGCTAGTTAGCGCGATAGGTAATAATTTCGTGTCGCGGATTATAGGTACTCGTCGAAGGGTTCACACGATTTCTAAAGTATTTTCTTCTAAGAATCGTAATTTTCGTTTCGAAGAGGAAAGTTACGACGTTCAATGAATCTATCTTCGAAATAGTGCTAGGAAATTTAGGAAAAAATCAATAAATGCAAAATGTACGCGTAAAATTACAAATCGAAAAAAAACTCTTCTTCGAATCTCCTCTCACCGAAACGATCTAAGAGAATGGAAACGAACGGTGAATGGGAATTGTAGCGGGAAGATGGACTTCTCACTCGTCTGTCGAAATAGAAAATTTAGATGGAAATTCGAGAGGTTAGAAGCGTGATTCTCATTCCTAAAAGTCCCGATCGCTCGCCACCCTCGATAAATCACTGGCCGGGTACAATTAGCGAAAATGCATGGCGCGATTTGCGGCGACACGCCGAATGCCGAGTGCTCAGGAACGGCGGGGATCCGCGTAAAGACACGTGTCGAAATAAACCGCGTGCCTATAATAGCTTCTGAATTGCGCGTGCACGCCCCATACGATATTCCGCGCGTTTCTCTTTCGTGCACCACGCCCCATAGAGAAAACCTGGGCCGTGCCGGGGGTCCATCGAAACGACGTGACGTTTTTATCCTTGCAGGCTGTCCACGACGCGTGTCATCGATACCGCTCCATTAGAGGAAAAGTTTATACGCGGCTCGATCGTTTGGAGGGAAATTGCGTCGTTCGACAGGAAGATGAACGCGATTATTATGCGATTATTACACCACGTTTCCCCGCGAGTGAGGTGAAGAGACATCTTGGACGATGTGACTTTTTTTTTTGGATTTTATCCTGTATGTGGTTTTTTTTTTCCCCCAGTAATTTTCTTTCTTTCATTTCAAATATATTGTTTCAAATTTTTCTCGATTACGTGAATTATTATGTTTAATTCATCCTCGTTGGAACGCTAAGTAAGAGGGTGGTTGGTAAATCAGGTTGTTCTTACAGGTTTAATTGAAGTGCTTGAATATTTTGTTGTTCGTATCTTGCTCTTGTTAAAAATTGATTTTCTTCGTTATAATTCGAATTGATGTATTCGTTCGTGTCCCCTTAATAAAATTCTATATTTTCATAATTTTTTCATAAAATCGGTTTATCGTTCGGTTAATCGATTGTCGCTGAATTATTCAGAAGGCGAATCTATAATTCATTAAACGGTACGAGTTGCGGTATGATCGCCGCGAAACTCGTGGACTAATTTCGATTCGCTGATCGATAGTCGTTGCTGTGATAATCAGGGGAATAAGTTGAAGCGCGCCATCATTTTTATTTACACACCGGTACGCAAATTGACGTGTGAAGTACACACTTGTATCTGACAGTTCAGGCCGGTAACATGAAGTAGCTGGTAGAGAAAAGTTCCCGTTCGATTCGTTCGAGAGGAAATCGTGTATAAATATTAGAAATCACGTGTTATTTCTCACGATATTAAAACACTAAAGATTATTTACGATTATCACGATTTTAATTTATTTGATTTAATTTATTTTTCAAAGAACAGAATCGTACGATTTATTGATTTTTCCCTTGATACGATAAAACTCGATGGAGTTTTTTTTTTTTTTTTTTTTTTTGTACGCCAGATAGAAGATTTTTACGAAAATTGTATGGGATCGCTTTAATTGGATTTATTCGATTATTCGGTTCAATAAACAGGAAAAATTACTTTAGAAAAGTCAGCGTTAAATTCGACGCAACGAACGCTCTTGGGGGCAAATGCAATTCTGCAGATTTATGATTACCACGAACGCTTCGATGGATAATTTTTTTAATACGTTCGAGAAAATTTATAATAAGAACGGTGAAAATTCGAATTTTATATCGAAACTTTCGTATAACTGCAAAATTTTATATGGACGCGAATGTATTAAAATATTTATAACAGTTGGTAAAGGATCAATAATAATGTCGATAAAACAGAATGAAGGATCAATTTCTGCTTTACTGTTTTACCTACTGTTATACTGACAGAATTTTTAGGGCTTGAAATTACCGAGAGTGGTTTATACAGAGACTTATCGTTATGTTATGAGATTTAATATTCCATGAAATATTCCAAGAAATATTAAAATATTTAAAAAAATAAAATTTAAAACGGCAACATTAAAAATTATATTCAAATTAACTATTAAATTTATGAAAATCCAATAATTAAATAATAGTTGAAACAATATATTCGTGAAAAATAAAATTCTATGCTTCCAAACGACCAACCATCAGAAAAACAAAACTTCCAAACGACCAATCATCAGAAAAACAAAAATACAATGACTCACCATTAGATGAAAACAAAAACGTTGTTACGAAGCAAAAGGACGCAATATTCCACGATGACTACGAACATCTTACGAAGGTCTTGTAAAGTAATATCTGCAAAGATAAATTATAAAGATACATTATAAAAATTAATTTAAGAAATGAGTAATTAAAAAATTCTAAAATATAATAAGAAATATATAATAAAAAATTAAATAAAGACTTAAAATATAAAAAAGGAATTAATAAAAGAGTTAAATAAATCTATATAGATAAAGAAAGCAAATAGTGAGAGAATGATAAAGATATATTAAAAATTGCGAAATTAGCGCCATCTCTAGAATGCCATAAATGAAATTAATAAAGAAACTAACAGACAAAGATAGGAAATAGTGGGAGAAAGACAGAAATAGGGCAAGAATTGACTATCAACGCCATCTTTTACGTGTCAAATACATTTCTCTAAAGGCACTTAAAAAATGGCGCTACTCCTTAACTATTTCTTAATTGTTACATTAACTTACTCTGCTTTTGGAGTTTGTGAAGAAATATCCTTAACATTTATAGATAACACTGTCACACCGATAATTCAATAGCCTTTTTCTGTCCACGACAACGAAATGTATCTTCGCACGGCGAATAAAATGCGCAATATCGTCACAGTCGTAAATAATTACATATATACTATAAATACTCGCAAAAAAAATACATGCACTTTAAACACACGCGAATATATATATTTTAGACACTCATAAATAAAACGTGTGTATTTTAGAAGCAAAAATTATGCACGATTTAAAATTATATTGAAAATCGACGTGCGCGATACCAACGCGTGTAAACACGACCGCGGTCGAAGCGGAACTGTGCTCTATCCCCACTCGGTAAGTCGTTCGATGGGTAAAGACACGCGCCGATAACGACGCAAATCAAATATTTACTAATATTTCTTAAGTGTGAAATATTTCGATTTTACAATTTTCAATCTTGTACGATTAATTTATTAACTTTATAATAAAAATTATTTATGTACAATAATTTATAAATTTATAATTTATTATATTTATCGATTTTATAAATAATTTATTATTAAAATTTATCGTTTTGATATTATCGTTTGATATGTGACAAATAATTATTATTAATTTAATCATCAAAATTGAAAATAAAAAGAATTTATAAATTATCGTGATTATTGATTATTATATTGAAATAATACAGGAATTTTTCTTACCCACTCTCGTACATATTTTTGCACTTTTAATAATTATCTTTCTATTGAATCGATTAAATTATTTTAGAATTTCTTATTATCGAGAAAAATTCGCTAAAAAAAAAGAAAAAGAAAAAGAAATATAATCCGATTTAAATATTTTTTGGTTTTATTTTTTGGAGATATAAAATCAAACGATAGTAAAATCAAGATCGAATATATTATTAATTAACTATACGCAAACAATCCTATGAAATTTGCCAAACAAACAGACGATACGTCAAATAGGGAGAAGTGCACTACAAACAATCGAGTATATCGAAACGCGATGAGCCCCAGGAAATATCGTCAAAATGCTTATCAGGTTTGCGTAAATATTCTGAAAGCGAGACATTTACCCCAAAATGCAAATTCAAGGGTGGTGGTTAGAGTGGGAAAGAAGAAGAGAAAGACCGTGATTCGCAAGAAAACGGACTCTCCGATCTTCAATGAGGTGAAATTGAAAAAAATTCCTCGTTCCGAAGAAACTCCCCCCGAAATTCTTCCCTATTTATTAAATTCTTTAAATTGTACTTACAGTACTTCGTGTTCGATCTTTTATGCGACTTAGACGAACTTTTGAGCACTAAAATTATGATAACCGTGTACGTGAAAAGTTTTCTGTGTTACAAATTTCACGGAAACGCGACTTTCGAAGTTGCTCTGGTGTGGGATCAACCAGGTGATGCGTAAAATTATTCAATTCAATTCTTCGGTTTACTGATGATTAAATTGATCGATTCTGATATAAAATTTATTGAATGATAAGATGGATTAAAATCGATACAGATCGTCATTATTTTCACAAATGGGCAATGTTGACAAATCCGAAGGATCTTTCCGCGGGGCCGAAAGGCTACGTTAAATGTAATATAGCGATTAATGTAAAGGGAGAGAAAATGAAAGTGCATCCGGAGACAGAGGGCGAGGACGACATCGAGGGGTAATTTTATTTTTTCTTTTACTTTAAAACATACTGTCACCCGAGTGATAGTACTTATTAATTACAAGTTATTAAGAACTTTCTAATGGAGGAAGAAACTTTGGACGCGAATCAAATTAAAAATTACTGGACCTTTTACCGGACGTTAATATTGTTCGTCATAATCGATACCTGGCCCGACGAACTTTAACGCAACCCCATCAAAAAGTGCTCTAATATTTATTGCATTAAAATTCAAAATTCTTCTTCTTTTTCAGACAATGTCGCGTCTTATTTCCAACTTACATTTTAAACCGTTATTTCACCACACTCGTATAAAATTATGCTGGAAAATTAATCGGCAAAAAAGACAAAAAAAAAAAAAAAAAAATTCTCAAATACTCGTCGAATTTGAATCGTCCATTTTTTCAATCCCAAATCGAATATCGATTGTAATGGAATAAAAAAAAAAAAAAATCGAAGATCATATTTGATCCCATCGCATAGATTCAAAATTCTCAATGTTCTCGATCTATAAATTTTAACTCTTAACCGTTCATTTACATACATATTGCCAGCCTTCTCTCGATGATGGAATACACACAGACATCCCTTTTTTTTTTAAACGTTACACGATGTTCACACGCGACGCGTGTTACGAAATCGATTCGGGAATTGCCTCCGACTCGAAATGCACGGGCATCTCGCTCGCGCAGGCCGATTAATGGAAATCGAATATAATTACAGGAACCTCTTGCTGCCGGTCGGTGGCGAATTTGTAGCCTACAGGCAACGAGCATTGTACATTTTTACGATTTATCGGGCCGACGGTTTGCCAGACATGAGCAGTTTCTGTACGAAAAGTGATTACGAGAATATCAATCCGTTTGTGCAGATATCGTTCGCCGGGATGAAGGTTAATTGGATATTAATATAATTGGATATTTACACACTTTCCCTCCCGAAGTAAGCTCACCTTCTACAATATTTGATATTTCCAGCAAACGACAAGGGAGGAGTGGCAAACGTACAGACCATTCTTCAATCAAAAGATCATATTCAATGAAATGTTTCCATCCCTTTGTCAACGTGTCAGGATAGTTATTAAACATCGCGTTAACACTTGTCGAACGTGCGTAGTCGCCTCTTACATCCTAAATCTGGCCAAAATTTTCCATTCCGGAAAGTACGGTAAATTCGAATAATCTTTATTCGTATTTATTTTATTGAAAATTGGTCGAACGATAGTGTAGAGTTTAAAGTAACTCTTCGGGAAAATGATGAAAAATTCCCGTTCTGGAAATTAATAATATAACCATTGCTCGTATTCGGAAAAGCTGATCGAGCATTAAGCGGTAAAATAAACGGAAAAACCGTGTTGAAGAACAACGTAGAGGGAAGAAAATAAAGGGAAGAAACGAATTGGAATCGATAAATTAAAAGGGCGAACGATCGTACGTAAACGAAATTCAAATAACCAGTTGCAAACGAAACATTGATTAACCGTGGCCATGTTTCCACCGTTATATTTGTATTTTAAATTCTTTCTCCATCCTTTTTTCGTGTAACTCGTTTGCATTTAATGCGATATGCAATGTCGCAAACGTTGGCTCAATTCGATTTTTCGCTTTTTTCTTTCCTCCTCCATTTTTCAATTCTATTTCGATCGTATTCGATATTTCAACTATTTCTTGGTTTTTATTGCGCTTCTTCTTTTTTTTTTTTTTTTTGCGAAATGAAACGTAGAGAGGAAATGGTCAATCCAAATTGTTCGAACAATTTAGATTGAAAGAAATATCATCGATATGATAAGTTGTAAAATATTCGATTACGATATTTTGATTTTGAATAAAGAGTAGAGAAACTTTTGTTTCTTTCATTTTTTGTTAGATTTCCTGCCGACTTTTGGCCCATCGTTCCTTCATTTTTACGGAATCGGAAACACCGAGAGGAACACTTGTTTCGGCAAATGTTTCTCAGCTCTTCCTTTGTATCGAGGAAGAGTTCTCCTGTCCTTAAAAACTGAAATCGATGATTCGGAAATGACTTCTGGAATTAGTACTGAAACAGAGCCCGCGGTTCCCATTATCGAGGTCTGTATACATTTTCCTTGTAAGATTAACTTCCTCCTCTCACCAAGTTGAAACAAAAAAATTCTCCCTTGAAACTTGCAAAATTTCTAAATTTGTTTATTTCGTAAGCTTCAAATTTCAAATTTTCTCTTCCTAGAAGCTTAACAAACGAAATCGAAAGCAAGAAGTTAGTTTTAAATAGAAACAGATCGTCTCTGATCAGACGCAACGAATTATATCTCTGTGCAATATTTACGTGCTCGTACGTGCACGTAAAAAATTGAATTGAAGTTCATATTTAAGAAAACGAATTTCTAATGATAATTATAAAATATAAGAAAAAGGTCGATCTCGATCAATTCGTTCAAAAGACCAATGAAGATTAATTTTAAAACCTCATGCTTCATATCGTGTGGTGTATAAAGAAGGAGCGCATAAATAATACACAAGATAATCCAACGTAATCTCGATTCATCGATTTAACGATCTCCTCGCGTGATTCTACACGGAACGAAAGATTGCTTTCGTTATAACGTTCAATTTAATGTCAAACCGTCGTAGTTCGGGATTTTACGAGAATTTTTTCACCCACAATTAATAATTCGTTTCGAGAAATATTCAATTCAAAAACAAAAAATATCTTCGACTCGTTTCGAATTAACTCCTTTCGAAATATCTCGAGAGATTAACTTGATTAAAATTCCTTACTTATTTACTCCATCTTTCGCAATCATTAACATCGACCTCTCTCTCTTTTCTCAAAGAAAAGCTTGTGGAGAACGGAAGAATATTATCTGGTCGCAGTGTTGTACGACGCGAGCATGATCGATCGTAAGAGATTTTGGATGAGATCGATAATCTTCGAGATCAGCATCGGGAACGCGGGTAACAAACAATTCGGGCATAGCCAATGCTTCGACAACGACAAGGATATAGGTATATATGGTATTCAATTGGTAATGTTTCGTTAACAAAATGATTACTCGATTACTTGTCGAAACTTGCGTATCAGATACGAAGACACGTCCTCCATTCCTCCTCCCAATTTCTCGTTAATTAACACGCTCGACGAGTTTGCCGTGGAGAGCGCGCATCGTTGCCCCTGTGTAAATTGTGATTAATTCTCGACAGGAAACCAGACGCCGGATCAGAGGCCGGAGTTCGAGAGTCAGACCATGCCGCGATACACTGGGACGCTGGACGGGAAATATAATTATGTGCCTCTTGGATCGCGAAAACCATGCCTCTACGTTAAATCCTGGTGGCCGAATCTCGAGTGGCGGATGCATAACAGTAATTATTTGACTTTCATCGCTAATTTCCTGGTGAGAATCGATTATGCGAATCTTGAATATTTATCGTTATTTTGTTCTTCTCTGGCAAACAATTAAATACAGTGGAACTTCTATGTTCTTTTGTTAATCCGTTTCTGAAAAGAACGATGTAATTTAATTTTTTTCCACTTAAAAATTAAGGAGAGAGGGAAGGAAATGATCGTCAGCTTTGTTCAATGAATAAATAAAAAAGTAAATCGTGTAAGTAAGAAATTTTTTGGCGACGAATATAGAGGTTCCACGAAATATATTGCGAAATAATTTTAATTAGGCTTTAATTTTTATGATAGAATAGAATCGACTAAGTAAGATACACGTTTTGAACTTTCGAACTTTCACGAATTCCTGGCTTCCTTCGAAGTCAATGTCGAGCGAGAAAACGACGAAACTTTCATTCAAAATTCTCGATAACTGGCCAATTTTTCGAAAGCGCCGGCCAAACACGTGGCACTTTCGAAAATTTATGAACACGGGAGTTAAAAAAGTGATCGAGCGGAAAGTTTCCAACACCGAATCGAAAGAAATATTTAATATATCAGGAGCAAGGTTCTCACGGTGTGATCGCGGAGAGGGAGCAAGTTTGTTTCGAAACTGGCGCAGCGATTTCCAGTATAATTTTAATTCGTCTCGACAGGAGGAGAAGTTGGAGAAACTGGAAGGCATGGTCGCGCTCGAGAGCGCTGATGCTTACATATTTTACAACGCGATGATTTGTAACTTGAACAACTATTGCCTCCGCTATTTGGATATGTTAGACACTGGACGATACGACCACGAGGGCGGTACCACGAAGCTCGATCGGTATCGCGTGAATTTCTGCCGTAACGAGATCGAGAACATTCTGAAGAGGATCAAGATCAACGGCCAACTTCCAAACAACAATTACATCAGAATCGCTATGGTGCATGGATACCAATATCTCGGCAAACTGAAGAAGCTACGAGAAGATGTGAGTCGTTTTGCTTTACGTTTTCTTACGACGTGCAAACTTTTTATAATTCGAATGAGCGATTGTTTGAAAGAAAAAAAAAAAAAAAAGAAAGTACTTCGATCTTATGGGGATGATAGTCTCTCTTTTCTTTTTTGGTTTAATTTTGAAAGAAACGACATTTGTTTTTTTATAAAGCGATTAAGATTCTAAAAAAGATTTCGATTCAAGAAAT
This sequence comes from Apis laboriosa, assembly GCF_014066325.1. Taxonomy (NCBI): domain Eukaryota; kingdom Metazoa; phylum Arthropoda; class Insecta; order Hymenoptera; family Apidae; genus Apis; species Apis laboriosa. The sequence continues at coordinate 4,710,467 of NW_025223857.1, forward strand.
TTAATCGATACTTTCTTTCAACCTCGATAATTTTCTGGAATTTTCTCCTCCAATAACAGGATTTTCCGAATTATATAGAAATTCCTTTCAGAGACGTATTAAATTCATTACATTACAAAAAAGGAGAGACTCACAAAAAGGAAGTTTTAAATATTGCAACGAGACAGTCCAAACTTAGCTGCAGCTTTTTTTCCCCTTTTGACAACTAGTTCAATTTCGCGCAAGAAACTGATTCTTGAGGAAAGGGAAGGGGAGGAAAAAAGGAAACAAAATTCGTTCCAAAACTTTTTACCTTTTCTCGCCTCCCCCTCTTCTTTTTCTTCTTATTCCACGGATCTTCCACGGAGAATAGGAGACAACGAAAACGCTGACCTCTTCCTCTTCTTTCCCTTGCAAATCCCGTGAAATATTTAAACGCGCGCGTGTCCTTCCAAGTTTCGTGCACCGTCATGGAAAATTCATCTCACCGCGCGATACAGGATGTGTCGTTTATAAATTCACCAGCCTCAGCACAGTCTCCCGGACGTTTTCATTTGGATGATAACCGGGTCGAAGCGGCGGGTGGCGTACGCCCGATTTCCGGCCGAAAAAATTATTTACTCGGAGGAAGCGGCGGAGAAGGGAACGCTTTGCGGCCGTCGAATGGACGTGTTTCTGAGAAATCCATGGGACAAGGAGGAGGCCGATTATATGGCCTGCAAGCTTGAAATTTTCCTCTGGCTTGGAAACGCTGATTATGTCGGTAAGAGTTAAGAATAAAAAATAGAAGACTTCTGCTCGGTAATTCTATATATATCTATGCGAAAAGCGCTCTTATTTTCTGCCAAAATAAAGAAAATGTAAAATGGCAAATAACGTTCGATAGAGCCTGAAGTCTCAAATTTATGAATTGTACTACGTTAAACTAAACCTTTATTTCGTCACTCGCTTTAACATTGCCTATAGGCTGAAGTGTGCTCATTATACTAATTTTGCTGTTCATAGCTTTGCTCTAAATTAAAGTTTCGAGCCTCGTTCTATTAATTTGCTTATAGTTTTGTTTCTTTCTCAAATTTTCAATCAGACTTTATATAACTTTGTTATCAACATGATTTGAAGAATATTGGTGTAAAACTTCAAATCTCTCTTTTAGTATAATTTTTATTAATTTATATAATTTTTGCTTCAGCAACCATCCATGTCCCAAAATAAGAGATTGAACAGATTGTTAACTTTTGTTTTTCATCATTCTATTAGTTTTGTTATTCATAGTTTTACCCTCTGAATTAAAGTATGTTAATTTGTATGTTGCTTATAGCTTTGTTTCTTTCTCAAATTTTCAATCAGACTTTATATAACTTTGTTATCAACATGATTTGAATAATATTGGTGTAAAACTTCAAATCTCTCTTTTAATATAATTTTTATTAATTTATATAATTTTTGCTTTAGCAACCATTCATGATCCATCCCAAAATAAGAGATTGAATAGATTGTTAACTTTTGTCTTTCATCATTCTATTAGTTTTGTTATTTATTTAATGGGTTTGTTTTGTTTTACCCTCTGAATTAAAGTCTGTATGTTAATTTGTATGTTGTTTATAGCTTTGTTTCTTTCTCAAATTTTCAATCAGACTTTATATAACTTTGTTATCAACATGATTTGAATAATATTGTAAAACTTCAAATCTCTCTTTTGGCACATTAATTTCTATTAATCTATATAGCTTTTGCTTCAGCAACTATCCATATTTCCAAAACAAGAGACTACTGTTGAGACTAATGAGACTAACTTTTGTCTGTTCTTCACCATTGTTCCTATGTTACTTACAGCTGCCTGTTGGTCCTCTATCCCTCCTGGTTACAACGTGAATCACGAGCAAACTATCTACACGTTCCCGAAATATTTGGAGTACACTCATTCAACGGTACGACAATTTCCATTTCAATGGGAAAATTTTTCGATGGGAACAAGGTCAAGCTTGAACGCGCCCCGTATACTGAGGGGGGAGGTTTAATTAATTCAAGAGACGGTTAGATAAAACAACAGCTACGTTTCTTTATTCGCAAAGAGTAGCTCCTTTTTCTTGTTTTTTAACTACATTTAACTACTTCAAATTTAATTACTTTTGAGTTATAAAAAAGCAATATGACACGATCACACGCATCCTTGACAAAAGTAATTATATTATCCTAACGATGCAATCCCATAATTACGTACACACCTTTTTTTGTACGGAACTATTTTTATACCGACTATTATACGTTTAATGCTTGTTCCTTTTTCTATTATAAACTTCTCGATGTCATATCGCTTTATATAATTTTATCGTGTTAACACTAATCTTTTTCTTTCTTTTGCTCGAATAATTCATGAAAATTAGACAAAAAAAAAAAAAGAATAATTAAAAAACGAAGGAAAAGAAGCTCTCTTTAGCTCCTTGAAAAAAATGTAGCTGTTTTATCTCTCGAAAGAGGGGATTAATCGAAACAACATTTTTTTTTTTTTTTTTTTATAACTCTCGTTGACGATGAAATACCCACTTTAGAATTCCACGTCTGTTAGATCGTTGAATGCGAAACGATATTCTTGTTCTTCAAGTTCGATTAAAATTTTAATGACAAAACTTTTTTCAAAACTTGATCGAGCATCGACGAACGTTGAAAATAATCCTTTCAAAGAATTCGAACCCCGCGATCTCGTCGCGTCCCCCCGTAATCCGTCCGCGTAATCGCGATTGTTCAACGAGAAACAAACTTGACGTTGATCCCTCTCGAAACTTTTAGAAACAGTTCAGCCCCAATACCATTGGAAATATTTCGAACGAAACGACAAAGTTAGTTTGCCATTCGGTCGCAGACATTTCAGTTGCGTGCTCACATATTCCAAGGTCGCTTTGATCCCGGTATGGACACATCCGGCTTGTTGGATCCGCTGATACGCGTCTGTTTCCACGGTTACTCCATCTCAACCAGGGTAAGTTTTCAACCCGTGTCGATAATTCACCCGACGAAACTCGTCGTCTCATTATAATTAAGATTTCCTTCCCTTCCTCGTTGGATCGTTACTCGGTAAATGGATATTTCTCTCCACTGACATTTATTCCTCCCGTAAGAAGGAACATTCAAATTTCTTTGGATCCATCGTGTTTTGTGCTGAATTATCGAGCGTTTACGAAAGTCTTGTAGAGTCGCATCGAAAATTCTTCGGTTGGGGCTGGCAACGTGCTCGGGGGGATTGAAAGTAAATTGTAAATTTTTCAGGTTGTCAAGCAGACTCTGGACCCCTTCTGGGATCAAACTTTGATATTGCCGCCGAGAACCGTGCACGGATCGAAAGAGTACATTAAATTAAACCCACCTATAGTTATATTGGAGGTGTACGACTTGGACATATGCGTGAGTGGATTCTTTTTCTTTTTTTTTTTTTTTTAAACGATCGTCTCGCTTGCACTACAGACGATCCGTTCCACGGATTAGATATTTATATAATAATGAATTTGTTGATGAATTTATCGATCGAATTTAATGATCGAAACGATCGACGAATCTGAAACGAGTGAAATTAGTTCCACGGAAATTAGTCGTCACGGAGTCGAAATTCACAGGGCATAAAGGAGTTTTGCGGAAGATGCACGGCGATTCCATTAGTTAAACTAGCGGAGGAAACTTACTCCCCGCCCGATTTCCCTCCGAAACTTGGATGGTACAAATTTAAATCTCAAAGGGATTTCTCTGGGTCGGTGCTCGCCGCCTTCGAGCTCATAGAGGTAAGGGATGCAAACACTCGATCGATATTCGTGTAGCGCACGAGAAAGAGAGGCTATCCGCGCTAATGAACCCCCTTTTCTCGTCCTTTTTGCGTGGATTCATTTTTTCCATTCCATTCTTCGAATCCATTTATAAAATATAAAAATAAAAATACAAATGTTAGGGGATAGCGTATTGTGAAACGATTTGATCAAAATAAAGAATATATAATGAGAAAGGAATAAATTGTGTAATATAGATGTGCCGATGTTTTTGTTTTATTGCGTATGTCGCATAGAACAGCGGTTCAAAAAAAGGGCATCAAATTCATTGACATCAAATTAACAATATAAATATACGAGATATGAGATCGTACATAAACTCAATATTAGAATATAATAAAATATAATATAAAAAATAACGCGAGTACGAATAACGTTTCATGATTGAAATTTGTTTTTTGGCAAGGGAATAAACCTTAAAAGATTTATTAAAGTTACTTGTTATTCTGACAGAGGTTTCTTTTTTTTTTTTTTTTTTTAAAGAAAAGTTGAAGAATGATTTAATTTTGATGAACAGGTAAAGGAAGAGGACGAAGACCTGGACAAACCTATTCATCGCTCGATGTTGGACACCATTTACACTATACCGGAAGATATCAGGCCGAAAATGGCAAGTTACAGGCTCGAAATAATATTTTGGGGAATGAGAGATATGAAGAAACTGTATTACATGCCCGTGATGAATCCTCGGATTATCATAGAGTGCGGCGGTGTTGACATCAAGTCGGAAGTAATGAGAAACGTCAAAAAATTCAGCAACTTCAAGAAACCTCACGTAATCATCGAATTGGTAATGACTTGACATTGACTTACGCCCATCCGTCCCAAGGAAAGTGCTGTCTATTAGACACGTAGTGGAATCGATTATTTCGATATTTTTTTTTTTTTTTTTTTTTTTTTTTTTTTTTATCTCAAAATGGATACGTTGTTACGATGGACAATAAGAATTCGTAACGAATTTTATTAATTAACAATCGTTTCATATTCACGAAAATCAATTGTCTCGATCATCTTTCATGATCAAACGTGAAACGCAACACGATGTCTGCGTTGTCAATATATATTAACGGATGTTGCAGAAATTATCGTCCATCTTTGTCAGGAAACGAACGATGATATTCGATCGTCCATTCAGAGATACAGAATATCGGCGATCATGTTCTAGCGACATCAACTTATGACTCTCTCTCTCTCTCTTTAGACATATCTCGTATGACAGCTCGTACGCATCCTAATATTAATCTATCTTACCACTAATATATCGACGCTCTGAAAGTTGCTATATATATATATATATATATATATACACGACTTGATATTAACGCTTGACTGCACTCGCTTTGGATATCGCAGAGAGAGAAAGAGAAAGAGGGAGAGAGAATCATTCCATCTCTCGTTCCAATTCGTTGCAAAATAAGGTTCTCCGAACCGAACACATCGATGTATGTTTATGTTAGAAACGTATATTGATATAAAAATTCTCGAAGGATATGCCAGAGCTCGAAATCTATTATCCAAGCGTGGTAATAAAAGCGTTCGACTCGCGAGGACTCGGTTGCTTCAAGTATGTTGGAATTTGCATCATACCGAGTATCAACATATTTCTGGAGCAGTTGATAACCGAGGATGATTACGAAGAGCAGATATACGGGACGAAAAAGATCTTCAAACCTGTGAAACATTTAGAGGAAAAACCTGAAACCGTTCGTAAGTCTCTGATAAGTTCGATTCAATTAAAATTCGAGAGATACGAGATTTTTAAAATTTATACGCGTCAACGACGTGGATGGTGGTAAATTTCAAATATGAAATGGAAAAGTGTGTAAAAATGTAATTTTCCGTATCGAATATTTTCTAGAATACTGTCTACTGCTATATTGATATTATTTCTCTCAATATGTAAAATATACAATATTCTCCGAGTTCAATTATATTGACACGGTTGACCGTGTAGTTCATGTTCACACTGTGTTCAACCGCTGTTTTCAGGGGTGTTTCAAGTAGTTATTAAATATTTGAACGCGGTTGGTTTCAACGGTTTAATAACGCCATGGAATATCCGGTCGGCACGCAACAGAAAACTTTGTTAATTAAAGTTGCACAGAATGTTTATACACTGCGAACAAATATTTTTTACCATTCGGGAGGAATTTGTGCCCGTGTTTTCCGGAAATCGGGAAATTAATTTGGGATTGAATTTTTAGTTTAGATTTGTCGTTTATTCGACAATAGTCGTGCTTTCGTTGAAATCCATTGAAAATTCCAAACTTAAAAACTGTGAAAAATATACAAACGTTTTATTTCCTTTCGAGATATACGTTTTAAAATCTTTTACAATCTTGCCTGATAATAAATATACAAGTGAGAAAAATAATAAAGTTATTTATTCATAGAGATGATTCGAGTTTATTGAAATTGTTGAAACGAAAATGAAAGAATAATCAAAAACAAAAAAAAAAAAAAAAAAAGAAACACGAAACTGTAAAACTAATTATATCTCAAATAAATAAGATCAAACGAAGAAATTACTTTGTAAAAATCGTTTTTAATCGTCAACAAATTTGACAAATTGATTGATGATAAAAAATTATTTTCAAGTGCCCCTGCCGATCGATTTCGATCCGAAAAAAGAAGACGAGCACAAGAAATTAATTCCTTACAAGAAGATGGGCGACAGAATCTCGTGGATCAAGAAGATTTTTCGCTGTTTGAAACATTTCTTCGCTCATCTGATCCACGCGAAAAGGAAAAAGGAAAAAAAAGAATTTCTCACGAGCGACGACGACGAGTCGCTAGACTGGTGGACCAAATACTTCGCTTCCCTAGAGGTAAGTGTGGAGGAGCAACGAAATGTCCACCGAATATTTTCCCACCACGTGTAATTGTGAAAATTGTGGTAAGAGGGACGAGACGTTTCCAGGAGGAAAGAAGAAAGGAGCTGAACGGTATTCCACCACCCGAACAGAAGATCACAGCGACGTTCAAGGTATCCTACGCGTTTAGCGAATTTTCACCAGCTCAGGTGTCTCATTGGGCGGGAAACAGGTATACGACGGAGAACTGGAGATGCAGCCGCAATTCTCCGGCTTCCAGGATCGTCTGAGAACGTTCGAGCTGTGGAAGGGGCGCAAAAGCGAGGAACCCGACTACGACAGCGAGAATTACGTTGGAAAATTCAAGGTTTGCCATCCCACCAATCTCAATTTTTCCCCGAGAGTTTTGTTCCTCCTCTAAATATTTTACCCGGCGAGATTCGATGGAAGAGAGGAGAGTTTTGCATCCTTAAACGTTCGATCAAGGAACGTTAAATGTTTGTTCAAACGAGCTATTAATTGGAGGAAAATCAGAAGGAAAAATGTCCGTTTTCTGGTGAATGATTGAAAGATAATTTCCAAAGGCAACTTTCTTTCCCTATTTTCGAAGAAGTAAATTTCGTCTTTTTCCTTTTTCCTTTTTAAATCGTTAATAATAAGAGAACGAACGTGAAATAATAGCAATTGGATTCGCGTCTCGTTCCGAAAATTTCATTTTAAATCGTCTTTTTAAAGATCCCGATTCTTTTCTTCTTTTCGTCCAAGAAAATTTCGTTAATAAAAATGATATATCCATTAATAAAAGTCTATCGACAGGGGCGTATTTGCGTGTATCGCTGGCCGCACCCCAGCAACTTGCCTTGCAAAACGAGAAGCGGGAGAAGCGCGAGTGACGGCCTGTGCGACGATTATCCGCATTCGGAGTCTATCAAACTCGTGGTTAGACTTTACGTGGTGAAAGGTGCGACGATAAACGCGATATATTTGATTCGGGTTCATCGTGTGACGAGCTCACGGGATCGAATCGATTCCACAGGCATCAACTTGCAGCCTCAGGATCCCCTAACCGGAAAGTCTGATCCGTATATCTGTATCCGGCTTGGTAAAACGTATATCAGCGACCAAAAGAATTACATACCGAACCAGCTAAATCCAACTTTTGGACGGTACGTGCTGACCATTGCATTTTAACTTATCCAATTCTTTGGAACTGGACGTTACAAAGAAATCATCTATCCACGAGATATCCTCTGATATATTGCCCCAATTGGGATCCCTTCTACCTCTCTCAAAGTTTATTCTACTCTACAAAGTTTATTCCAACTTTTACTTAGAATTATCACACATACAAAACTATTAATACCAGAATATCGAGATTTCAATTTTTTCATTCTTTTTCTTATTTATTTCAACTTTTTATTTCTGTACACATTCCACCAAGTTTTTTTAATTTATTTTCCAGGAGAAAGGAGCTCCTCCTCCTTAACAAGTTAAAATATACCAATCGCGTATATTTTACAGGTTCTTCGAGATAGAGGCAGTTTTCCCTCGCGATTGCACGATGATCGTACAAGTATGGGATTACGACGCGACCACTACCGACGACCTGATAGGGGAGACGAAAATCGACATCGAGAGTCGATTCTACAGCAAACACCGTGCCACGTGTGGCATATCCAAGATATACGCGACTGAGGGGTACAATCAGTGGAGGGATCGCGAGAAACCGACCCAGATACTCGAACAGCTCTGCAGGAAGAACAATCTTCCGTTGCCCGAGTACAGGAGCCATTACGTGAAAATCGGACGGAAAAGGTTTCCCTTCGACGAAGCCGAGCATCCGGAATCCGGTGCGTTTTAAAATTGAAACGATTCCCCTCCCCGATCAGGGGGGGAGGAGAAGGATGGAAGATTAGAATTACATCGATGGCATTCCCCTTTCAGAATTAAATGAATGCATGGCGTTGAGCGTGCTCCATCAGTGGCAAAATTTCCCCATTTGCGGCTGCTACCTGGTTCCGGAACACGTGGAGAGACGGCCGCTTTTTAATATAGGAAGACCCGGGTTGGAGCAGGTTGTAACGTGTTAGCCACGGCAGAGTCATTCGAGGGATTTTCTTTCGATGAAAAATCGATTGAAAAATGCCAAGATTTCGTTATTTCTCTTTCTCGATTCGGACGAATTCGTTGATTGTGGATGAAACCGGTTTCGATCTGAATCGGTCGAAAGGCAAATTTTGTCACGGCGAATTGCCGCGTTTTGACCGCGTTATTTCGAATGAATTACGCGAATGCCCGTTCTAGAAAATGTGATTTGTCGATTCTCGTGCGATCAGGGTAGATTGGAAATGTGGATCGACATGTTTCAAGTAGGCGAAGTTCCTCTGAAACCGCCGGTCGACATCAGCCCGCCCGTGCCCGAGGAATACGAAATTCGCGTGATCGTATGGAACACGGAAGATATACCTCTCGTTGAAAGTCAATTTCTTACGGGTGAAAAGTGCTCCGACATTTACGTTAAAGGGTAAATTTGTGAATAAGTAGCGATAAGCTCTAACGAGATTTGGCTTATCTTCGTCTCATCTCTGATATTAAGAAATCAATCGCAGTTGGATCACTTACGACGATTACCAAAAGACCGACATCCATTACAATTCTTTAAACGGCGAAGGCAATTTCAATTGGCGATTCGTGTTTCGTGTGATGTATTGCAAGAGCGAGCGCGTTATAATTGTCCCGAAAAAGATATCCATCTTTTCGTTGACCGACACCGAGGAGAAATTGCCGTGCAGGTTATACCTGCAAGTTTGGGACAGCGATCACTTCTCTCCAGACGATTTTCTCGGTAATATTAAATTAATCTATCTGTCTATTTTTATATTCCCTTCATTCTTAAATAAAATATTATAAATATTACCATTAACTTTGCCTCATAACTCTTGTTAAAGGAGTCACGAAGAAGGATGTACGATTTAATGAAAATAAAAAATAATTTATTTATTCAGGAGCACTAACGTTGGATCTGTCCGCAATGCCACGAGGAAGTCCGAATTCGAAAAATTGTACTTTGAAATTACTCAACCCGAATCTGCCCACGATTAATTTGTTTAAAGTAACTCGAGTCAAAGCTTGGTGGCCGTTCGAGCAAAGCGTGAACGCTGGCCAATACATTCAAGCGGTGTGTATATATATATATATATATATGAAAAATATATATATCGTAACGTTGTCTTCGTGGCAGAAACGAAGACAGTTTCGTTAAAAATTGATTCGTCTCTTAAAATTACTCGCTCGAAATATTTGTTATAGATAACGAATATACCCATTTATTTTCGATTTTTTCCGTCTATATTTTTATTTTGTAACGAGTATTCGTAGAGCATCGAAGTGGGCTAATGTGACGTAATGTGTACCATACGATCCAGGGTAAAATCGAAATGGAAATATCAATATTGAAAGCGGAGGAGGCCGACGAGAATCCCGCGGGCAGAGGAAGAGACCCGCCTCAAGAACTTCCACCACCAAAGTATGAAACTTTATTAAAAAAAAAAAAAAAAAATATGGAACTTCACTTCAGTCAGTTGATGAAAAAACTGAAGAAAAAATTTATACAATAATTTCATAATGAAAATATTTGCACTCGAAAATATTTTTCGCAAAAATCACTCGTGAGTGACCATAATAAATTTTTATCCTCGACCCCTCGAATGATAATCGAGGGTGATGCTTTGCAAAAGACTGATGTCGAGTTCCAATGAATTTCCAATAACGTGTTACATCATCGCGTATCAAGAAGTTTTCGTAAAAAGGTATTTCGAGGGATCGATATAAAAGCATCCGCGAAACGAAATATTTAATTATCGACGAGAAATCAATTCGAAATGATGTATCATTTATTCATCGATCGTATGAAATCAGCAATCGCGGCTGGATCGAAATAAAACCGTGATACGACGAACGTATCAAAGTTTAATAACATGCTCAACCACAAATTAAATTAACGTGGATATTGCTCTCCATCAAATTTAAATGGATTAATTTTCGATTTTGATCGTCAATCTGTATAAATGCAAGTAACTAACGAGATTATTAAGTCAACGTAGTTAATTCGGGAACCGGATGACATCGATGTACATATTTCCGACTAATCTTTGAAAGATCAACTATTTAAAGCAATGTCTGTCTGTCTCGGAAAGAAGGTCGAAAGATGTGATCCGTCTGCTATTCCATTGCTATCTACTGTTTCGTAATAAATAAATATTGAACTTATTTATGAGCTTGTATCTAATTAATAATCTGTGACGATACGTTCGTCGAGTTATTAAACAATTTTAATTTCTCGTAATTTCATCTCTACGATTCCGTAAAAATTCCTAGCTTAATGAGCTTTTAAAGCTTATTCGAGGTGTCATGGCAAATATTCAAATTTTCTCTTTAATTAATTGGTTTTTTTTTTATTTAAGAATGTAAGATTCATTTAAACAAAACGAGATATACATTGATGAATGAATTAAATTTAAATGAAACATCGTTGAATTCTACTTGATCTATGTCATTTTTTTAAGAAAGAAATTATTTTTCTATTTAAGTATGATAAATAAGAGATTTCTCTCAACATTTAGAAAAAAGAAAGCTAAAATTAGAAATCTAGATCCTTATTGGATGCATGTAGCTTTTTAATTCCTAATTTCAAATTACAAATTAAAAAAATTGTGGAAATAAAATATCCCAATCTTTAAAAAAAAAAAGAAAAGATATTTTTTGTTTGATCGAGAAACGAAACGATGTATCAAAATTACGATAAAGTTCAAATCTTCGAAACTATTTATTCCAATAAAACGATCGATGAATAACGAGTGTATGTAATTATATTCAATTACATTAAACATGGCCACGATTAAAACAACATTATATAATTAAATGAATATCAGTAATAATAGTGGCCATTAATATCCATCTCTACGTCTGTTAATCCGATCGGAAACATTGATCATTTTTCACCACGAATCAATCATAACCCAGAACGTCCTCTATTTCCTATAATTTACAGCCGGCCGGAGACTTCCTTCTCCTGGTTCCTGAATCCGTGGAAAGCGTTTCGCTACGTGGTATGCCGCTATTATAGATGGAGGATAATATGCTGCATCGTGTGCTTGCTGTTACTGGTGTTGGGCGGTTGCGCGATTTACGCCTTCCCTGGCTACATGGTTAAACGTCTTCTCGGCGCTTGAATCGTCGGCCTACGACGAAAGAAAACGATCAGAAGAGATATCCGGTCGATCCATTGCAGCTGGTCTGTCTCGTAAATCAGGAATTGTGGTGTGGATGAAATATCGATTCTGACTACTCTCGACGACAAAACCAGTTCTATATTTCAACACCAATTAATTGTGAGAGAACACAATGGATTCGCCTATTTAATCCATCATTTTTCTAATTAATTCTTTATAAATTCGAATCGATAGATCATTTCGTTCTCTACACCTTCGAAATAGTAACGTTTAATTAGGATTATTTGTTATTAAATATTAGTTGATATTTTGTGTATCGTAGATTTTATGTAGTTTACGAGTAAAATAATAAAATATATTGTTATATCGATTGAGAATGGGAATTTATTTTCTTCTTTTTTTTATTTAATTTGAAAATATGGAATTTCGCGAATTGGCCGTGTATGACCGTGTTTTGGATGGACAAAAGAAGAGAGATTTCTCTGAGAGAAATAAATGGTTCGTGCAATTTTGCATGTCGAACCTATGGAACCTATGGAAATGAAAATTGAAACGTTCACAGGTCGAATTCACTCGGCCGATCGGTTTTCTGACGGATGCACACAACTATTTGCAAATTCCTTTTTTTCTTTTTTTTCGAACATTCATGTTCGCGTATCTATAAGATATTGAAAAGCCAGTGAACCCATAAAAAATTAAACTAGCGAAATAACATTTATTATAATCTCGTATATTAAATCATACATGCTATTTATTAAACTTTGTGATAAATGAGATATAGTTTTCTAAACTTATTAAAGTTTTTATTAAAATTCGTATATAATAAAAATTGATTTGATTTTCCTTTTCTCCAAATTACTTCTCTTAAGCTTTTCAATAAATTATTTTATTACTTATTTAAAATTCACGTATTCACAACTTAAATTGGATTTATCTTTCTCTAAAGAGAATTAAAAATATCACAATATCAAATTTAAATATTCTCAATTAATATCCACTAAAAAAAAAAGATATTCACAATATTGTTATTACAAATAAATTATTGATTTAATCATAATCATACAATCGTTTTACGATTAATGATTGCTGAATTAATTATAATCTTTAATTATTTCTTCCATTATTTAACATTATTTACTATCTAATATAAATTATCTAGCATAAGTATCTATTTAATAATCACGATTAGTAACATAACTTTACATTAATCATACAATTTTCAACCGTTATATCTTGTTCCAATCGTATCCATTTATTTATCACAACGCGACACGTCGTTTTTCTGCTAAAAATTCCACGCGAAACTGATCGATATGGCGAGAACACGCGAGGAATAAGAATGCAGAAAATCGTGGCGGGTTTCATCGACCGTTCGCTTCTTCTTTCGTGATTCGAGGCACTTTTTAAGGATCATTTGCTCGTCGGTAAATGCGGTGTCTTGGTCTACGCGGTTCGATAGACGAGCTGCCAGGTGGAAAAGAGGTAACGTGACGTAACTGAAAGATCAATAACCCAACCGTTTTGTTCGAAAGTTTATTGAACTCGACTTTTCTTAATGGCCGTTGTCTTGTGACCTGGTCATCAGACGAATCCCTGTGTCTTCTGTGTCTCTTTTACGATATTCCGTGAAACAACGGGTTCGTACGGTTCCTTTGTGCCTTTCATCCCTTTCGTTCTCCCCCCTCTCCTAAACCTCTTTACCGTTCAACTCGAGGGGACGCTTCTAATCTTCCTCTTCGATGCGACTCGAGCTGTGACTTCGCGACACTCTTGGAAAAAAAAAAAAAAAAGGAAAAGAAAAGATAAATCCGACTATTGGATTTATACGCTTTTGTATACATTGTATACAGCTTTTAAAGTAAAAGTGTCGTGAATGGTTATGATATTTGTGTCGAGGCGGGATCAAATAAAATAACGATGAAATTTTTCGTTTCATTCTTTTGAAGAGTACTCTCTGATAAATCGCATATGCTATATTCGATCAAAACGCAACGATATCTGCGCGTGAACTTTGAATTAAATTTTTTTCTTTTTTTTAGATGAAAAGCGATGGAAATTTATAGAAAGTTTTATCGATGTTTCAACGAATCGAGAGATAAAAGCCGTAGGTCTTTGTTGTAAACGTTGTTGAAACGTGAAACTACAAATTTATGTTCGTTTTTCTTTTCTTTGGAATAAAATATTCTTATATAAATATAATATTTCCGCTCGTTATCGGTATTAAGATCCGAGGAAAATTCGAGGAACGTGATGCGAATTCTCGTTGTAATGCAAAACCTATTTTTACTCGGCGGATTCGACGAATCCATCAAGTATGACTGACACACGGATGCGCGAGATGGATGTGTAGGATGTCCACATCCGCTAATGAATATTCCTTTCTCCCTATTTTTATATTTTAGAGACGCATTAATATCCTAATGTTCAAAAATTTCCACGTTATCGTTGCCACGGTGAACGTAATTATCTTACACGTCGAATACTTTTGTCGAAATTTAAATCTATCGAATAAAAATTATGGAATGTAGAATTTAAAAAAAAAGAAAATTCCCTTCGATATAATTTTCAAAATTACGCTGCGAATACAGCAGAAATACGAATGTATTATATCGAAAAAGACGAGGCAAAGTACTTGGAATAAACACGGCCGCGAATCAATGACCGGCGTCAGGCGAAAGGGGTGAACACACGCGAACCTGCATGCGGTCCCGGTGGCGAATCCATAGTTCACGACCGCATTCGCGTTGCATGCTGCCCGTCGAAAAACCAGGTCTCTGGGAAACCGTTAAACAGATTCGAAACAAGCGAGGAGTTTCGCGGGCTGAATGGCCTCGATGCAGCGGGCCGGCCGAGTTTGTCAGGCCAAGTTTTCGGCCCGAACCAACCTAGTAAATTCACTTATTACGGAGGAACACGGAGTCACGCGAATGCATATGGCCAAGTCTCGGTTGTGGTGCATGCACCCGCCGCGCCGCCGGGTAAATTCGGTTTTAATGCATCGCGTGCCCTATCCGGCCAAGTATCTCTCGATTGCTGGGGAGGTGGGAAGGCCAATGACCCCCGATGGAAAGTTTCCGCCAGTTTCGCGATAACGTCCGGATTTTCGCTTAAGACACTGCTGCTGCTCCACCACCGATTACCACTCTTGGATTTTATGATGATGGAATTATCACGATGATTAAACGACGAGATATCTGGCCGGAATTTATGCGTTTTTCGAAGATATTAATTTCTCTCGTCTGTCTCCGCGTTTCGTTAATGCGAAAGTTAGAAAGTTAGTCTGTTAAGTTTGGTATTCAATCTGGTATTCAAAAGTTTTTAAATATTCGATAATACGTATACGTGTATGTACATATATGTACTTCGAAGTCTCAGAGAAATTTGGTTCAAAAAATAAACGCGCAACCCGTGAATCTAATACGAAAATCTGGTTGAACGAGATGTTCGCATGAATGTTTAAATAGGAATTACAAACGATTAAAGACGCTGAATTAAATCCCAGATTTAATATTTTTTTACTATATTTTATAATATAACGCGTGCAACGTTACAGTCTTCGATTAAATTATATCCCCAGAAGACCACGGAGTCATAAATAAGACGGTAAGGTTGTTACCTCTATTCCATCGAGTTATCTCTGGGGCAGTTGCACCGCAAACTAGGAAGAGCAAGTTTCTGACGACTATTTCGAGGGAAAAAAAAAAAAAAAAAAAAATAGAAGAGGCAAAAGAGGTTGGAAATAAGGAACTTGGCCGTTTCCCGGAAGTTTATGAATGGGCTGGGAAAAATTTATTCGTAAGAGGTGAACGAGGAACAAACAAGTTTCGCGATGTCAGCTAAATTTTTTAAAACGTCTGAGAAAAATAACGTTGGTTCGTTAATGGTGGTTGAATATACGGTGGCGAGAGAGACGAGATATTGTTGGCTGATCTTTCACGAGAGTTCTCATTTTCACGTGAAAACCATACTCGACGCGAAAGTAAATATCAAGGTACGCGAAACACGCTGCGAAACAAAACCTGGTTCAATTTTCTTGGGAATTTCGCGGAATTTCGCAATGAAGCAGAGGCGAGTCGATTGTTGGCCGTTGGCCAGTTATCGAATCCCTATTACATCGTGACCATTAATATCGCAATCGTAGACACACGTTCGTGCCTCGAAAATTTAACGCCGCGAGTTTCCTGGAAGGCGGCGGAATAAATTTCGTTACATTATTTAATGACCATAAATCGTCCCTTCTTCCGTGCTACTTCAACGAATGAGGACTTAGAAACGAGGACTTCTGCGTCGCGGCTACCAACTCTTTGCATTTACTTTACAACACCTGGCCTCGTGCTGCACGCCAAATAACTTTATGCAGATCGAGTATATAAAACCAAGATAAATAAATTTTAGTTAGTCAATGTATGATGTGTAATAACCATAACGATGGCAATTATGATACTTTATTGCTAATTATAAAAAATATATTCGAAGAACGTTTGTATTTTCCAATAGTTATATATTTTGCTGATCTGAATTTCACAAACTTTTAAATTTGAATAATTTAACTGTAAAACAACTATGCAAACTAGTCATTAGTATGAGACACTGCGAGAAAACTTATCAAGTCTTTGAAATTCGAGTAAAGAAACATACTTCTATGAAATCTAACATATGGGTCGCGACAGAACTTTGTGAAAAAGTTTCATAAGACAAATTTCCAAGCATTCGCACCCTGTTGTCAGGAAAGAAGTGTCGTGCATACAGGGTTGCAAACGAGGTCGTGCTAAAGTTTCTAAGAAGTTTTATGAACGACAATAAAACTGGTAGATCATATTTTATCGTAATATCGATGAAAGCAAATTAGAGAATTAATAAATATTTTTAATGAAAAGCACGATTTTCTTGTAAAAAATGTGATAAATTATGTATGTTGATATAAACTTGCTGATAGGTCACGTTTTATTTCTATATTTTAGCATTAAGAATCTTTTTTTGAACAAATGAAAGGATAGAATGTAAAGTATAAACGTTAATTTTAATATGCAATTTAACCTATTCTTATAGTTGTTTTACAGTCATTTTATAATCATTATACTTTGAAATTTTTTTTTTATTATCTGAATTATTCTCTACTAAAAATACTCAAACCTTATTCTTTATGTAAATGATAATAAAAAAAAGTCTAAATTATAATTATAAGTTTTATCCTTTATATAGGTAAAATTTTTGATTATCATTGGAGAAACTATTGGAGAAATAAAAATTTCTCATAGTAAATTCATAATCGTGTACTGATGTATTCGTATTCAAGGATATAGTAATTTATAATTTGTTTACAGGCGATTTCATCTAGAGTGCTTTGAGTGCTTTTTACGAGAGCCCCCGCATTCTAACGAGAATGTTGATGTTTCGATGAAACTCAATATGATTTAGAAGGTAAAAGCCTTTCTTCGAGATGACGAGCTTCTATCTTCAATTATACTTGACATCTTGCAATTATTTGCCCTATATTCATTTTTATAATGGAAAAAAACGCAGTTAGTTATTAGATAAAATAATGATTTCAGAATTTCTCGCATAACGATTCTTGCAGTTCTTTTATTTTTATCGTATTGCTTCGATAAAAAATTTAGTTTGAAGCATGATAATTTTATAAACAATTTTACAAAATTCTATTTTTATTAATTTATCTTTTTCAATATATTTATATATATAGATGAAATATTTGGGATTTCAAAAAAATTATTTTGTTACGTATTCATAACCTATAAATTTATAGATCAGAATCTCGATCAAATAAATTACGAGAAAATTCGAAATAACTCAGATTATTATTCTAATGGCAGAACGAACAATATAAATTCAGATACTTTACTTACTACATCGTAATTGAAGATTGTAGAAATGTATGATTTGAGTTTCTTTTGTTGCACAAGAATTCTTCGTTTCTTACAAATATCGTCTTCCATGAATAGCATCGTGGTCGTCTATCGAGAAATCGAATATCGAAAAGATCCTGTTTCATAATACAATATTATTTATGCGACTAATTTACCACAATAAGAATGTTTTATAAGTATAATTTTTTATAATATTTTAAATTCTATAAAAATTTAATAACGAATGAATGGTGATTTTATTAATTTTCGATTCCATTCCAAATTTCTTATTGAATATTAATGTTCAATAAGATCACTCAAAGTATATAAAAATTATACTTTGAATTACGATAATTCATTTCCATAAAGAAAACAAAAACAGAAATAGTAAAAATATGTATACTTATGTATTCCAAACGAATGCTTGCACGATACTTGCATAATGATAGATTTGCAAATTATCAACAATAATCATTAAAAAGTATAGTGACTGACTTATTATACATGTATTGCACTTTTACATTCACAGAAATATCCAATAAAATAATTTTGCGATAGGCAATTGTCATTTAATAATATACTTAACCTCATTCTTGTGATAATAATTGTACGTTTGAAGTATTGCTGCACAATATTTTCACTATTTTATACACTTCTTAATTCAAAACAAAATATCAAGCTTATAATATTATAATGTTTTCATTAAAATCGCGCGAAATCAAAACTCGATACTTTGTACAATGATATCCTTTTATATATATCGTACATTAGGTTAGAAAGAATATGTTCGTAAGAATATAAAGTAGCTATATATATATTCACATAATTCTTCGCTGGTAAGCAATATTTTGCAGTCATTCGTCTCTTTTGACTATCCTTTTTTATCGTGAAGTAAAACAAGTAGAAACGGCTGGCAAACATCGAAGCGAGAGAGAGAAAGTCGCGTCGTTCACCCCTCATACGACCACGTGACCCGAATGGCGCCGACAGCGAGTGCGACGGCCCTGAACGCTGAGCGAGACAGTGGTACGCGAAACGTGCCGATGCCGGCCGACTACGCACGAGGGCGTCGCGAAGGCAACCACGTTTTCTACCCTCATTTTCAGTCTGTCGTGGTGTGTCCTGTCGGCCGGCTGGTGCTTTACTACACGCGCCCTTCTCTCGTTTTCTCCCTCCTCCGTTCGTTTCTCTTTCTCTGATCGGTGTTTTCTTCGTGATTCACTCACTGCGTGATTTTAATTCTCGCGCCAAATTTGTCGTTGTTCCCGTGCAACACTGCGGCGTGGAGGGAGTCATTCGATGGATGTACGGGATCCAGTGAAAAGCCGGCGAACAGTGTTGTGATTTCTTTATTTTTTTTTCATGTGAGAACGACGCGTATTCGTAATCGACTTGGTTTTGCCGCGTGTTTTAATCGAGGACCGGCGTGACAACGATAGTGTGCTAAAGGAATCGTCCACGGCGCGGATTTGATCATAGTGAAAACGGAGCGGACATGCATCAGAAGAAACGCCGTTCCACGGACCGATGAACGTGGCTGGCAATTGACTCGATGGCAGAGGGACGCTGAGGTAAGTGAGTTCAATGTACGCCGACGACGATGTTGGCACGCGAGAATCTTCGCCCAGAAAAATAAACTGTGTCGGTTAAAAATTCGACGGGTATTCGATTCGCCGCGATGTGTTGGTACCCCTTGCCCGCCTATTCTGTTAACCGTTCCCCCTCCCCCCTAGTGGCGTCTCGCGCATACTTCGACCGTCGATCCTTCGTTTTATCGTCGTCTCGTGACATGTTTGAAATACGTTATACTTTGCGCGAAGATTAATTTCCGTACTCTTCGCATGTGTAACGTATCTTGTTATATATGCGATTTCGATGCGTTCGATACCACGTCACGCTCTTATTGTTTTAATTGGCTAAACTGATCGATGAAAAGTACGAACGATTGCTACGGAAAGTTTCAGTTACGAACGTATACGCTTTTTTTCTTTAGGTTATGGCTAGTTCGCGCGTCCTTGTTTAAATTCGTAATCATAGTAAATTACGTCTTATCTAATGTTATGTATATCTTATTCTTAATATCGTCGCATATTCATGTTTGTTATGAATACACAAATATTAGCAGTTTAGTATTGTTTCCACGAAACGGAGTGGAAGCATGTTTTGTTTTGAATTTCGAAGTAACCTTTAGATTCGTTGATATATTAGTGAATCATAGAACATTTAATAATACAATAATCATCGATCACATTGAATATTGTTTCTACACGTCTATAAACCACAAGCTTTATAATGCACTTATGTTAGATTATTTATTTATTCATTGCATAGTACATCCATATTGTAAATTATTTCGCAAGTATATATAAACTTCGTATGTAGGCGTGTACCGCTTCTCTTTAATTCTACTCGTAAATTGTTCCATTTAATTATGCGTGAGAATAGTAAGAAATGCTTGGCAAAAACAAAATGCGATATCTGACACGATAATTTGTCGCTGGAAGATAGAAAGTATGATAAAAATCACTTAACGAATCAATATGTTTGAACGAAACGAATAATTATATAGGAATCTATGAAGGATAATATTTTTTTTTCAACGTGGATTAATGTTTGTAAATTAATAAGATCTATTAAGCGATTTTCTTTCATTTTTTTTTTCTAACTAGATAAATATTTATTGAAACAAAAATTAGTAGTAATAGATATATTTTATATCTGAAAATTTATATTTGTAACTTTATTAATTAATCTATAAATTGAACGTATGCATCCAATTCCAATATGTACACGTTTGTTTCGTAAATTAATTAGAAATTTTTAAGTTGGATGGAATTTAACGACTGTTTCCGGGTTAACGTGCCGTAATAGTGGTCGAGAAAAGAGTTAGAGTTTATTAACAGGAGCCACGAATAGATAAACCATGTGCACCGCGTATGCAACACGCTACGTGTCTTTCTTCTTGCGGCATCGTTGCAAAGGGTGAAAATAGCGCCGGTTGCGTATAATTTATCTGCTTATACGACCGCGATGATAACGTGGTAAAGAGAACAGCGAAGAAAAGACGGTGAAAAGAAGGGAATAGTTAACGTTCGTTTAACAAGATTAGCCAAAGGAAAAGATTAAAATTCACGGAAATTCTTTCGCGTTCCTTGTTATTTTCCATGAAAAAGGTGTGAAATTGTTCTCTAGTTTCGTGTAAAGATTCAAAGATAATGTTTCGTTTGTGAAAGAATAAATGGAACTTGTGTTTCATTTTATTTTTTTA
The DNA here is from genome assembly GCF_014066325.1 of Apis laboriosa. Classification (NCBI taxonomy): domain Eukaryota; kingdom Metazoa; phylum Arthropoda; class Insecta; order Hymenoptera; family Apidae; genus Apis; species Apis laboriosa. The sequence continues at coordinate 4,731,434 of NW_025223857.1, forward strand.
CAAAAAATATAAAAATCAGAAACACTATTATTATATTACGGATATACAGGGGTGTAAAAAAGCACGGGTATAAGGATGGATAGATTAAAAGTAATTTCTCCGTTCTGGAAGCAATTTATCGATGTAGAACTAACATAGTAAGGAACAGAAACGATATAATGGAGGACGAGGCGTAATTCAGCATAGAGCAACTTTTATGTGATCGTAACAAGCTTGAGAGGAAGATATATCGATGAAACGAAAGAACTTTTTATTCGATGGATTATAGGCCTCTAAAAGAGAGACGTGATAATGATAAAGCGAATAGAATAGATTTTTTCACGATAATGGTAGGATGTAGAATTCTTTTCAATCCCCCAAGGAATTTCATTCTCGAGGAGGGAGATATATCTTTATATAAAAAAAGAGTTGTCGAATAGAAACAAAGAATTGACAAACAATGAATCATGATTCGCAAGTAGTAATAACGTTTAATTTGAATATAATACTGTCTAACTTTTCGGTCTAAAAAAAAAATCTTGATTTAAGATTACAATTTAAACGGAATAATTAAACTCGTTGTTGATATGCGGAAAATATAAGTAACTTCGAAACGAAATTTTCGCGAAAATTATTTTCCAAGAGTAAGTTGGTCCCTGTGTAAAGCAATCTAATTAAGTACACTAATAATATTTAATAAAGAAAGGGTAATGGGAATAACGAAGTTTCTTCTGTATCATGGGAATTTCGTTCGTTCGGGCATAGAATCTTCAATCTTTTGTTATTTCTCCCGTTCATTGTTCCTCTTTTCCAAGTTGTCCTTCCTCTTTTTCCTCGCTTTACAAAGGATCCTGTAAGAATTGATCAAACTTTAAAAAGTTCGATTCATCCGTTGCTCAAATTTCCGCAAGAGAGATCGTTTCTAATATAAGCGTGGTAAAAAAAAAAGAAAGATTCGTAAATTAATATGTTCTTTCACGACAAAATTGTTATTGAAACGATCTTAATAATTTCCGTTTAAACTTTTCGTTTAAAGAAATTTTTTAAAGAAAACGGAGAAAGATCTTTTTTCTTTTCGGTTGATTTCTATTAGTATTTCTCTTACAGTTTTTATTTTTAATTGAAATTCATTTCGCAATTCATCCAAGACTGCACGCAAATTTCACACGCATATATTTTTCATTTTCTTTATTCTATTTTTGTCTTTTTAATACGTAAATCCACCTAAATTACGTATGATATTTTTCTTATTTCTTTTTTTTTTATTATCAATTATACGTAAATTTCGCATGCGTCTACGCTTCTTATCTTTTTTTCCCCTTTTTTTTACCAACTCAACGTTTAAAGCTTTCAAAAATTGAATGCTCTGTAAACACGATTCGGTGTTTCCACGTTTTCGAGGTGGATCGTGGGTGAAATAATGATGCTGTTAACATGCCCTCCTCGTACGTTGAAAGCTCTGTTTATCTTTTGAAAAGAAGCGAAAGCACATTGCAACTGCTATGCTATGTTAATCGCAATATGGTTGTAATATCATATATATAGATCTGGAACTAAAAATATAACGGAACTAATTTTGAAAAATGTACCGGCGTAGGATTGCTTGGATATTAATAATTGGCAAAAATAGACGGCTAAACAGGGATAAATAAAATTCATTGAAAGGAATGAAACGATAGTAGAGCGAACATTAGCTCGATGTTGTTGGTAATCTCGTTGCGTAATATCGGTATGGTTTATCGGCGAACTACCACTCGTGCGAGGAAAACCATGTTTTATAATTTACTGGTCGAACTGTGAGAGAAGAAGAATTTATTGCATATCGAGCAGGAAAATTTGAAGTACTTTCGAAAAAGCGGTCGTATATTTCTGCCGTTGCTGTTTCTATCGATCATTCGGTTATATGATTATACAGTACGAATCAAAAGTGTTATAGATATTCCTTAATAGGTGTTATAAAATCTCAAATACTCAAAAATTAGATTATCCAATAGAAAAAGTCTTCTTTTGTCGAAGATGCATCGAGTTAAAATTACTGACTTTTTCGAATTTATTAATTTAGAATTAATAAGAAAATTAGAAAGAGGTTATGAAAAACAAAATAATTCAAAGAATTTTTTGCCAATACAGTGTTAGTAGATACACGAATAATAGGATCGAAGTGTAAGTTTATCTTACAAATATGCCAAAAAGATATTAATGATTCGAAAGAAAAATCGAATCGGGTGAGATAATAGAGCGCATTAGAGAAGAGAGATTTCTATCCGATTTCGTATTTCGGAAACGGATGCAATGATTTGTCACGTGGAACGATCTTGAGCCTGCTGCATGATATTTTTCATGCAACCCGACAGACAGAGAATATATCGGATTCGAATCCGATGATTGATGAGTTTCTCGCGTGTATTTGCTGTGAAAGTTATCTTATGCGAAATGGTACGGGTACAAAACTGTTTCTCGAGAAACATTTTAAAGATTATATTCATATTGCGCTATTTTTAAAAATTAAAATCAGTGTTTTCCACGCAAAGAATGTGGAATTCTGTGTCTGGTCTGAAAGTTTGAAATTTAAATTACAAAAAGATGTTGCGTGTAGAGTGTATTTATTAGGATGAAAGTTTTGATTAAAGAGCTCACGATGGAGCAAGAATCTGATAATGAAAAGTAAGGTAGTATGCAAATATGTTGTATGCATTTAAATCGAGTAAAAATCAATTTATAAACGCCGATTGACAATTTCAACGTGATCCTACAAGAGAAGCATAATTGAAAAGACGATAGAAAAATAAAAACATATCTCGTACAACGTTTAAATCGGATTATCGAGATGCTTTGCATTATTATCATATTTATATCGTTGAACGTCGAGTAATTAAACTTTCGATCGAAAAAGTTATTCGTACCCTCTTAATTAATCTGCTCTTCATTGAGCAACATCTCATCACCTCTCAGATCGTAGATAATAATCTACGAGAAAGAGAGGCGACGTGTAAAGTGGATGTGAAAAAAACTTCGTAATTTAATTGTTACAACTTCTTTACCAAGAGCTTTACCATCAGCCGTTGTCTTAGAGTATGAATGTATTCGAGAATAAGACTCTCAAAGAAGTTGCATTTTTTCGCAAGGAAAAACTACTATCTTGAAAAGTGAAAATTTTACTTTCAAATGTATTCATATCCTTGAAATAGGATGAAATTGTTTTATTTTTCTTTTTTAAGAAATCATTCGTAGCAGTTGAAATTACAAATATTTTAACATGAGAATTACAATGATCGTACGAGAGATATTCGCACAGTGAATAAATCGATTTCTCAGAGGAATAGAAGGCAGATGAAAGTTACTTTTTTATGTTCTACCGTGTAAATAATAAAAACAAGCAAGATCTATGGAACTCTATTTATATTACGAGAAAGATGCATAACTTGCGCGATGTTTTGTCAAATAGAAAATATACAAGCGGAATCGTGATCAGGATCTAAAGTAACACGACAAAGAAGATGGATTTCGAATTCAACGGATTCAACGACTCGTGAAATTCCACCACTCGTAAAATACTCCAAGCATCGAACGAAATTACCGAGAAAACAATTGGGCAAATCGACGATAGAAGAACGGCGCCGTAAGAAATCCATCCGATATATCATCGAATATATCGAAATCGATACGAAACCAAAACATCGCGTTTCCGTTTGAAAGATAATAGCGATTCCATCCCCATTTGATCGTTCGCGTGAAAACCTAGGCCGGAACGGACGTTGCACATCGAAGATCGACTGTCGAAGATCAAGTCGATTTCACCCGCCGATTTTTGCTCCTCTCGATGGAAAATTGAAAAAAAAATCCACGGACCCATCCGTTCGACCACCGATTGACTTTCAATCCCCTCTTCTTATCTTCTTAGGCAGCTCGAGTCTAAGAAAAAAAGGGATGAAAAAAAAAAAAAAAGAAAGAAAAAAGGAATACAAAGAGGTGAAGGGAAAGAGATCGACTCTTTTGTGAACCATCTCTTCTCTCGGGACAAATTGAATTTCTTCAGAGTTGGAGGGGGAGGAGCGGGAGAAAGGGTTGCACAGAGAGCGTGCAAGAGTGAAAGAGGCACGACTTATTTTTATCCCGGACGCAGCACCGGAAGGTACGGTTTTTTTGCTCGATGCAGAAGGTCTCGGGTATCGTGGAGGGCTTTCGAGGCGCGGAGAGGAAAGTGAGGCGGAAAGGAGAGGGAGATGGATATCCGAAGGGATGGAAGGAGAGGCGAAAGGCGTCGCGACTCCGGAAGAAAGTTCAAAGTGTTTCTCGACTTATCCTCGAAGAGGAACGGTATACCGACTTGGTGAGTGTGCAGTGTCTGTCTGTTGTTTCGCATTTCGGCCTCCTGAAGATAGGGAATGGCTAGGAACAGGAGCGAACAGACGGCGGATAGACGTTCGTTCTTTGAATTCGTTCGTCGAGCTCACGAGAAATTATTATGTAGGTTTATTATAGAGAGCGCGATCTTTGAAATATATCTTTGATGTTTGGAGAATACGTGTTTTCACTTTTGGACGAGATGAATCGAAACGACGCGGATCAAAACCTTTTTATCCAAGAAATTTTGAAAATCTTTAAAATCCGATTCTGAAATTTGTACATTTCTTCTGTCGAAATATTTTTGAGTTTAATCGCTGTCGATTTACATTTCGAATTTAGAGTATCTTAGAGTATCTTCGTGAAAGGTCTAGAGAACTTTTGACACAAAAATTTACGCGAAATAATATTTTCTCGTATTACATTTTCCATTCTGATCGAACAATGAATAAGATTTCGGGGCTATCTGAGAATTTTTATCCCTTGAGAGTTCTAACGAGGTATAAAGTGATCGATGCCAATCTTTCAGAGTAGTTTGCGAATAGTTAAAAAGCTCTCGAACGAGATAAATTTTTCTTTTTCTTTTTTTTTTTTTTCAAGCAAACAATTCAGTTATCCACTCGATAATCGTTATTCGTAATTTCCCGTGTAAACTTATCTCGCGAAACACGATATTTCAGAGTGGAAAGAAAATATGATTACTGGCTACTCAATTATCGTTTCCACTTTGTTATTGTATCAACGTTAATTTCATCCAAGGGAACAATGTAATTTACGGTGATACGTGTTACACGTCCATATATACTGCGTATATTAAATAACCGTATTTGTTGTCGTTTCATTAAATCCTGTTGATTAACGTTTGCTTTCTACATTAACGTTTCGTTTTACGCTACGTTTTCTTTTTTTTTTTTTTTTTTTTTTTTTAACGCGAGTTTCGCACCTCGAAAGGAATACCAAAGCATTTTAATGAACATTCGAAGCGTTAATCGCAAGCGAAATTTACGACTCGAGGGTGATTAATCGGGGATATTATCGGGCACGGCCCGCCGTGAAATATTAACGTAACACGAGGTAGGCATTGCGCTAACAGTTCTACCCTTGGAAGGATCAAAAAATTTAGGAAAAATCATTGGCAAGTCTGATTCTCATCAGAAGAATATTTCCGCAGTTACTTTCAAGCCAATATAAAAAAGAAAATCCTAAATTCCTGTCATTTTCTACAAGATCTAACTACACCCCCTTTTTGGGGGGAAATTTTCGCAATTTCCAAAGAATCTTTTCAATCTTTTCATCGTTCAAAGGAGAAAGCGTAATCAAAGATCGAGCTGAAAGGATTTTAAAGAGGATTTTAACTGAAATCGGATGATAATGTCGCCGGAGAAAATGAAAATTAAATTTTCGGCCGTGTATGTATATATATGTATATTTTCGAATTAAAATTCTTCGTTTCATCAAGATTATTCAAGAAATATTGAAATTTCTTGAAAAATCATCGCATCGAGTCGTAATTCCCTTAAACCTTAACCCCCCATTTTTGAAGTATGCAAAAATTTTATTCCATCCAGCCCCGAAATCCCGACAAATTAGTTCCTTGCGGTATCATGAATCTTTGGAGCGATTATTTTTGACGTGAATACTCGTAGAATTTAGGTACGCGGAAATAAGCAAACGCAAGGAAAAGGATGGAAACAGGTGGAGCACGGTGGAGAGAGCGAGAAAGATAGAGAGCCGTAATGGATTCCTAGTTTAAAGCAGAGCATGTAAATCGAGCGAAGCTTCGTACAGGGAGAACGAGGTTAGTCGTAATGAAATTAATTTAATAAGTTTTCCAAAGGTCGGTGAAGAAGACGCGCAAATAAATCGTGCAATGTTAACGAGCTATTCTAATTACATAAATACTTTTTTTACCCCTTTCTTCCAACGTAACGAATCCTTCCCACAACGAAGAAGAAATTTCGAATTTTTCTAATTTTTAACTCTTCGCCCCTCGTCGCGAATTTCGAGCAATCGTGTATTCGAATATATTTCTTTTCTTTTTTTTTCTTTTTTTTTCATTAATAATCATTTTATATGATTTCGATTCGTTTCCAAGGGAGAATCGAGAGAACTCAACGAAGGCAGGGGTTGAAATAAGAAAGGAAGGAGAGTGTTCGCGCGACAAAATGAATATTTCACGGGCCGTTATGTTCGCCTACGATTTTCATCGCGTAAATCATTCCATGGTATCGATCGTTCTAATGGCCACGCTACGGTGAAACCTATTAATTTGCAAATTAGATGCAAAATGAATTATTGATCGAGATTCCACGTTCTAAAGGAGATCGCAGTTGATGCGTTTCACGCGCGATCCAAAACGACACAAAACATTCGTACATTCGTACGACGAAATTTTTTTCTTTTTAAAATACACGATCTACAAATTTCTCGTTAATATTATCTCGAAATTTTTCGCATTTTTCGAAAGGGAAAGGAAACGAGAATCGTATTGTTTTTATTCGTATCTCAATTTTATCATTTTCTTGTTAATCGTGGTCGAATCGATTCATTCTGAAAAATACACGAAACGCGTAACTCCGCCCGTGTATTTATTTTACCATTTATTTGCATACGGATTTTCGCAACAAAGCGTCCAGGAAATACGTTTCCAATTAAATCGTTCCGTTATAAATCTTAATATAAAAATCATTCTCGATTACATTCTTCTCTGTAAAATTGTAGCAATTCTCCTCGCCATCGATACTCACCAATTAATTATTAATACATCCTGGAAAATATAAATTCGTAACGAGCTTGATATATCGGTATCCGTTATATTCGTTTATCAATTATTACCGTGACCTGCCGTTACGAGTTTTCGTGCATTCGAGGCAAAACGAATAGTTTTTAAATAGAATTTATCCCCTTGAAAATTTGCGGAACGCATAGAAAATGTGTAGATAAAAATAAAAAATACGACATAAAGTCACAGAACGGACAATTATCGTGTGAAAAAGGATAAAAAGAAAAAGGTAACGAGGAATACATCTTTTTCTCTCTCGTTCGATCATCTTGCCTGTTTAAATCGTGATAGATTTCGTTGCTATCAAAAAATGAATTCTTCCATCCCAATGGATTTTTCTCCCTTATAAAACGAAACACTGGAACCCGTGATCGATAACAAGAAAGAATTTGCATTCCTTGAGCAATTCATCTTTCTTTTGTATCCCGTTATCCCATAGAAGTCGTTCTTCCTCCCCTTTCAAGCCGGAGGCGGTTGCAAATTTCCATCTTCGATTGCTTTTAGTTTTTTTTTTTAGTGTTATCGATGAATTCTCGTGTTTTGGGACACATCGAGATTGGATAAAAGCGAAATAGAAATATTTAGAGAATCGTTTTTTCTACAGATTTTTCCCCCTATATTTTCGTTATTCTATGATCTCTCGGTTGCTGCTTCTCCTTTTTTTTTTCCATTTCGCTTTTCTTAAAAAGCTTTCATTAACTCGATTTTCCTGTGGAAGTAATCAGCTTAGTCTCGGTCTTAGTTTGGTTTCTCACAAATTTTTTCCTTGTCTTGTTCGATTAAAGAGGAGGATATAATCGTATTCAATTTGGAATTGTTCCACGATGGTTTTTTAAGGAGAATATTTTCCTCGATTAGATTTGCGTAACAAGCTACGCCTTGAAATATCGAACTGTCTTTCATCGAAATTGACGTTTCCGCTCGACGCAACACACAGGGAAGGGCTACGTGAGACAGGTGTTTACCCTTGTCTGGACCTGCCCTTACGATTACATTATCCATTAGTCAATCCGTTAACAGATTAATTGGTTCGGCATTTTGAAGGAAAATTGCGGAAAATTGCGAAGTGAAAAAATCGTTTTGGAAATTTCAGGCGAAACAGTTGATAATGATTTCAATTATTTTTTTCGTTAACTTCGAAATAACGACATTTCATTTTTTTTTTTTTTTATATTTTCCTTTTTTCAATTTTGTCTTTGAACCGATCGTTTTTGAATCCATCTCGATCGGCTGCCGTCAATTATTCGAGATGGTATCACTTATGGCAAAACGGAATTTTGACAGTATTTTGACAGACTCGTGACGGAACAGAAATCGAATTTATCGAATATTGAAACGATATCGGAAGTTTCAGTTCTAGCTTTCGAATGGAGAGCTATCGTGAATGCAGCTATCATGATCGTTTCGATTGATCTCAAAGTGATGACATTTTTCATTTCTCCTATATTTCCCCCCTCTCCCCTCTTTTTTTAAATTATATTTCCGACTTCGAATCTCGATTCTCTTCGACGAAAACTGGCGACGAAAGAAAAAAAACGGAGATCGAAACAATATCGACGTTTCCACCCGTTTCATCGATAACACACAAGCGCTTAATAGCTCTTAGTTAACTCCACTTATTATCGAAAGTAGTTTAATGGCCCGTTGTTCGAAAACCATATCGTGGAAAGCTAAGTCGATGCTCGTTTAATATTCACCGATATCGCGATAATTAATGAGCGACACTCGTTAAAGTAATTTGAATTAGATTCGCCCAGTGAACGTTATCATTTAATTAAATCCAATTACGAACGCGCGATAAATCGATAAATAAACAGAGTTCGAAGAGGATTACCCATTTCGCGCAATTTTCCTTTGTCCTTTTAAAAGTAAACGCGCCGAGCGTTTGTTATTAAATATGTGTATATACGCGTATATACGTACGTGTTTTGGTTTTAAATCCAATCGTGGAACAGACGTGGAACTCGATAGACGTGTCGTGGTCGATCCACGATGATTTCACAACGCTGCAAGAATCGTGGCAAAGGGAATTAACGTTAGAGTGACGAACGAAAGGCAGAAATATCCGTGTCGTTTCGGAGGGAATACGTACCGGATCGAAATAGCCCGCGAAGGATTAAAGTGGCGAGAAATATTGGCGAGAAGTTGTCTCGAGATGTTGCATCGAGAGAGAGAGAGAGAGAGAGAGAGAGTTGAGGAAATTATAAATAAACGAACGCTGCCTCCGGCAGGGGAGGCCTTGGAGGTAAAAGTGGATAATACGCGAGATCGATGGATTTAAAATTTCTCGGGGAATTCGAGGCATATATGGAGGATCGTTCGAGTTCAAGTTCATCGGAATCTTCGATGTCACGATTGAATTTCACGAAGGAATGAATCCTTTGAAAATTTCCAAGTAATAAAGAAAATTATGAAACGTCATTCCTATCCCACAATTCCAGAGAATCGATGTCGCTTGATTAAAGATTTGATTGGTTCGAAATTTTGAAGATTTCGAAAGGTGTTCTAAAATTTATATAATTTTGGGGATCGACGTTGCGGAGGATTAAAAATTTCTAAATGAACGATACGAATTCATTGCATCTTTATAATTTCAAAGATCTAATGTTGCGGGGATTGAAAATTTCGAAAGGAATTCTAAGCTCTCGAAATATAAACTTCAGAATTTCAGAGGACGACAACGAATTCGATTGAATTCGAAAATCTATATCCGCGAAATATAATATCGACGGAAAATCGATATGGAATAAAAATTTCGAATCTTGAAATAATATAAATTCGGTAATATAGAAACTTTGAACGATCGATATCATTGAAAAAGTTTTTTGAGTTCGAGTCTCGAGTTGATTTCGAAATTCCTGAAAATTACAATTGGTACATTTATTCGAATTTATTTTTGAGTCGATTCAAAAAAATCTTAGCCCAATAAAACGGTAAAGATCGGTGCACAATTTCTGATGATTTCGCGGAAATATGACATAGCGATGTCCATTTCCGGCGGTTTTACAATCCGCGCATCTGCGAGATGATTTTCGAACGAGCTCGTAAAATTTATCGTTGCTTACCTTTTTGCATGCCATATTATCGGAGAGAACTGCGCAAATTCTCGTTGTCTAAAAACCGTATAGATTATAATTTCTCTCTCTCTCTCTCTCTTATTATTACTTCCTCTTACCGTTCGTAGACGAATAACCAAGCCAATAGCCAATAGCCAAGTTATCAGAGATACGTGGCCATCGAGCACATTATCGTTTCCGTTAATTTAAATTCGATCGAGAATTTACTCGGTGTTTAGTGCGAGTTTTACAACGATCGTAACATCGTGTTTGTGTGTCTTTCTCTTTATTGGACCGATGGATTGTTCTCTCCGTGATGTTACAGCCCGATAAAATTGGTACTATTATCATGCAGGGCTCTCTCTCACTCTATTGTTTGAATTTTGTTTGTACACGCATAGTTTATTTTGAGAGAAAATTCTCGATGTGGATAAACAAACGGGAGAAGAGTGTGGTAACTCGTAATTCACGTGTGTTACGTGAATCGTTAAATTAATCGAGATTTTTGATAAATATAACGTTGTACGTATAAATAAATCTATTTAAATAAGAGGAAATTAATAAGAGGGGAGAAAAAAAGTATATACATCGAACGAATAAATTGAATAAATTTTAGTTATCGTTTCGTGTATTCTGCTGCGGTAACGCGTGTTTTAATAGCATATATCTCAGCTTTCGTGCTCGCTATTCAAACGTTCTTTCGTTCCAATTCGACGATATTTTCATCCAGGCCCAAAAAAATTTGTCTCTTCGAAGGAAAAACTTTTACCTTCACCTTTTGCGTTACTCCCCTTTTTTTACTCTTGTCAGGAATAATAGATAGAACGCGTTGTATGATAAAAATTTGGTTCTAATTATAAAATCTGGAAAATCTTTCGAGTATTTGAAAATTTTTAAACGGATTCGAATTCAGAGGAAACAAGCAGTTTGAAAAATTTACACAATAATATCAAATGCAATTGTGTGCCGATCTTCTAGTTTTCAATTTCTTTTACGAACGTAATTCATTGGAAAACTTAACAACTCGGAATTCGATCATTTTCCAAGATTCTTCCAAGTGTCAAATGTTATAAATTATAAATTTACATCATAGTTTCATTTATTAAAAATCCTCACGATTTTCGAGATTCTTACACATTCTAAATTTTCAATCAAATATCCTCGTACAATTAAATTCCACCAACGATCACTCAAAAAAAGAAAAAAAAAGAAAAAAGAAAAAAAAAAAGAAAAAAGAAAAAAAAAAGAAAGAACGTTTCGTAATGGTTTACCATCTCGATTTTCCTCGCAAAATTCTCTAATCTCTTCGTCAATCAGAATCGTTCGAGTAACGTTCCCTCGATCCCGCGAGAAATACTTTTTCCATGGGTATTTCGTACGTCTACTATCGACATTCTGCCAAGACGCTCACCCGTTAAAAGAGCGTCTCGCTTTGGTCGGCGAAAGAGAAACATTTCCAAGAGTCTTGAGCACGCTTCTTCGTATCCCCGGCTGAGGAACGACCTTATTACCAAGCCTTAATAAGCCGTGTCGGCGAGGTCACGTTCACGTGCACAAGGCCGAGATTCAAGACGCGAACCTTACAATTTATGAGAGAACGATGCGCTCTTGGATGTTGAGTTATTGGCTCGTTACCTTCCACAGGTTTTCGACAAGTATTTGCCAAACCCTACCAAAATCAAATTTCCATATCGATCAACCATCTTAGTTGAAATAATTATCCGAAATGATTATGGTGATTGGTAATCACACAGGTTTGGATGTTCGACTGGATCGATTTAGAACGAGTATTTCGATATTATATTTATTTCGGTATATAATTTAATTTAATTATATGTTTTTTTTTAGGAGGGGAGAATTACGAAATTTTAGAAATTTAATGATATAGTATATTCAGATTTGCATAGATTTTTTTTTTATCATTGCAATAGTAATAATGATATGGATAAGAATGTTTCAAACTTTCAAATGATTATAATCTTTGATTTCCATTGAATTCTTCCTAGAACAAACATTTGTATTTGTACACTTAAGAAAAAGGGATGGAAAAATTTTCAAAAATTACCGATTTAAGATAGGAAGGATCATAAAATAGATTGAATTATTTTTCGTAATTTTTCGAAACGAATCTCGAATGCTCTCGCCTCGAGTGAATATTATTCGAAAAATCGATCTCTTCCAATGAGATTCCTATGTAAATGAGATCGAAATGTAAACAAAGCTCGCCAATATAAGAATATTGGACAGAATATTCCTGGGAAGGAAGACGGCGGATCTCAACGGCAAACAAATTTCGATTGCAAGTGTGGTGTGGTTTTGGACGAGGTTTCGAACGAAAGGGAACAAACAACGGAAAATTGGAAGAATCCGGCGATACGAGACGTTTCCGTTCGAATTTGATTTATCCTCTGAATGAAGGATGGAAACATCAAAACGTATAAAACGAAGAGGCCAGCCTCGAATACGAAACGAGCGAGCAACATTTTCTCCCCCTTTTCCTTGAGAGGTGTCTCGAGTAAAATCTTTAGAAACACACCTCTTTTCACCTTCTCTTCCCTCTTCAATTATGCCACGTGATGAGAATTTGCTCGCGCCTACGCTCGTGGCCGGGAGAACTCTGCCCCATATTCGACAAATGCCTCAAGTTCAAAGAGGAACGAAAGGGAAATCGATTCGTCTCGATTTAAACCGAGAATATAGAAATGGTCGCGCTTAAGATTTTTAATACGATGCAATTATTTTCTCACGGGTTATTTCATCCGTTTCTGCTTCTTCGCTTCGCTCGTTTATTTGGATGAAAATATAACGACTCGCAACGCAAGGTAATACGTTATATTTTCTTAAGATGGATATTTTTGAGATGGCTTTTTTTTTTTTTTTGCGTAATTTTCGTTGAATTTAATCGAGTCTGTGAATTCGTTTTCATAAATGCAGCGGTTCTCGATCTCCCTGTTAAATGCGATATGTGGAATACTTTTAGATGATGAATTAAATTATCTCAAATTTTGGAATTACGTAGATGCAATTTCTTTTAGAACCTCGTTCTTTATAGAATATAAGTCACTTAACTAAATCTACTCCATTTCTTTTTTTTTTTTTTTTTTTTAGAAATTCTTAAGATATAGCATTACTATTTAATTTTTCAAATTGAACGATCGGTTAGACTATCATCAACTCGGTTTCTCATATATTCGATCAAGAATGTTTGCAAATAACTATTGAATAAAAAAAAACTAAAAACTCAATCAGATTTACGAAGAGTACGAAGAAGAGAAAAAAGTAGAGGGGCGATTAATGCATAAATTTAGAAGAAGAAAAAAAAAATTGTCTTAAAGAATTCAAAGAAAATTTATGGTGAATGCGAAACGTTCCACTACTGTTCGACAAAACCTTGACAAATTTCAATCCTCATTGGACGATCGCAATCTCGTTGGATTGGAAAACACCGTGGGACACGTTATCTGATAAAAAAGAAGTGCTCAAAGATCATAGGTGTATGTAGGCCGGCCACTGGAAAGAAAAACTGCGGTCACTTGCACAGGTTGAACAGATTCCTGTGAAATAGCTTTTAACGAACGAACGTGTCTGGCAAAGAATTTTCGAGGTTTGTGTAACGAGAAGTTTCTATAAAAATTTCACGCACCTTGGATCCAGAAAGCTTAAGAAAAACTTTTCCTCCGTAGAATTTTCCTAGGATGTTAGATTCGATCTTGGCGGTCTCGTTTAAATTGCGACGAAATTTCGCAGTTGAGAAACGATTTCTTAAAAACCGACCAACACACTTTTCCTCGCGAGGACGTGACGAAGTGGCTCGCCTCGTTTCTCTAACTGTGTTCCTTCATCCAATCGTATGTCGATGACTTCCTCCTTTTCGAATTGAGAAAGTTTTCTCGAAGATGAAAGCACGACATGCTTTCGCCTACGATACTACGATATTTCAAGATTCTTCTCAAGAGAGAAATCATTGAAAATTATGTACAGATAATTGGTGAATTGTAAGAGTATTGAGATAATTTTTGAATTCCTTGGGAAAGAAAAAACTTTTTTTAAAATTGAATAATTTGGAAATATATTCTTCTCGATTCGTTTCTTCTAAAATTAAAAAATCTCTTTCGAGAGCTTCGAAAAAATACTCTCACACTTGTATATTTTCGTTTGATGAAAAATTATGTAATTGTGAAAGAGAAGCTACACTTCGCAACTTGTCAAATCGCTTCTATCATTAGTTGTAAGAAAGAGAAGAAGAAAAGAAAAAATTGTGCAAGAGTATCCAGATGTCGACTTTCAAAGTAGAAATTTCTATTCTTGAAACTTCTATTTCCAAGATCATCGAATGATTTATAAAATTTTCTCTTTCCATCTTTTCAATTAAATATATCCTGGATGGAAAATTAATAAAGGCGTTTCATTCAGAAATTGAAATTTCCTGTTACCTCGCTAGTTCTCGCAATAGCGATGGATGAAAATTATAATCGGAGTAAACTTCACGCCTCTCGGACGCCAGAAACGCTTAAAATTCTAAAGACGTCGGTTGTCAATCAATGAAAGTTATTTATTCCCCGATGGACCGTTTCCAACTTGTCTATATTCGTACCCCCGATTTGTACAACAAAACGTGACATTCGCCGTGCCTCAAGCTTTCCAATCGGCCGACGAAAACCTCTCGTTTATCCAATTCGAGATCCTTTTCTTCCTGCAATTACAAAACAAATCTCGTTTCCTCGAAACAAAAGGTTCGTTCATTTCGCTTTGACGTGAGAAAATTCAGAGCTTTGAAATTACTTAATAAACTTCCCATCACCAATGTTGTAACCGGTTTGTACAAATGATTGAATTTTATCTATGATTCGATATATTCGATAATCGAATCAACTATTGGGTAAGATTTGTGGAGGAAGATCATCCAATCGATTGGAGAAAAAATATATATATATAATCATAATCGAGTTTCTTTCAGAGAAAAGACCTCACCGGTTATCACGAATCTCGCGTGGTTGATTTATTTCTGGACTTTGCTGCGCGTCTCAACAAATCCCGATATACACTTTGACAGGGCGTAACAACTTGCTGAATACTCACCGCGATAAATATACTGGACGAGTGTACGCCAACGTTAACGTTTGAACTCCGAAACTTCAATGAGACCAATACACAGTTACGCGTATTTGTATAATGCTTCTCTCATAATATCGTGAAATTTCTAAATTAAATCATCGAGTAGTTGAACTAATATTCCGTCTTTAGAAATATAACATTGATCGATTGTTATTTTATTTATTTTTAGGAGGAATGAATTGTCATTTTTTTTTTTCATAAATAAAATAAATGCGATTAGTCTCGAGTCTGAGAATATAAATGACATTATTATTGAAGAACGGCTGTCTCGAGTGTCAAAGTGGCGCGTAACATTTGGTCGATGATAGGTTCTATTTTAGGTGCATTGTCACTCGTCGAGGTCTCGTGAAAGATGGGTGACCACCACCATCAACGCTTTTTCACCGGTGATGTTTTAATTAATTTATTATGATATAATAATATATAATAACTTTGATCTTCTTCTAATCTCTGCTTTAAAAGCTTGCTATATGCATTATCTAATTATTCCTGCAGCTTAAATGCGGTATCTCTGTTGTATGGTCAATTAGTGGTCGTGTTAGTGTGTGGTCACTTTCTCCAAAATTAGTAAGGGATATGTTAACCGCAAGCTGCCATATATGCAGGATGCATTCTAGAGATTCTCTTTCACTTCCAATTATTATTCGTGGATTTTATCATTCTACGAGATTTCTTTCTTCTTTTCAGAATAAAAATTGAAACTTTAAAAGATTTTCGTATCAGAACATATCGATTTAGTTAGTTAGAAAGCGAGTATTTTTTCAGCAAACGAAAACAATAAAAATTTTTAAAATCCCTCAAAAAAGAAAGTAGTAAATAAAAAACGCCAAACGAATTGCAACGATAATGGAATACAAAGAAAAATGTATTACACGGTAATAAAATATATAATTGAAAAAAATATCACGAAAAAAAGATTGATAACGCATCAAAGCACAGGGATAAGCGAAATTTCCACAAGAAAAAAAGATCACAAAGAACGGGTTCCAAAAGAATATTCCATTATAAAAAAAAAAAAAAAAGAAACGAATAAAAAATTGCTTATACGAAAAAGTGACATCGATATATAAAAATTCGCTATATGTGTGCGTATACGGATAACGTTGGAATCGATGTAACGTACATATATTCCGTTTCGCAAATTTTCTATTTCCGTCTGACCACCGAACGCTATTTACAGAGCTTTATTTCGAACGACTTCAAATTTCGTGCTTGAAACAAACGATCTAACTACGTTCCATGGGAATGGAACCCCTACTCTCTTTTAGATATACGTCAGTAATTCAGATTATTCTTTTACTTAAGATCGAACTTCAACTTTTATATCTTCCCGAAAGATTTCCAAACCCAATTGGATATATCATCCGTTATTTGATATATTTATCGTTTTCTTATTATATAGATTTTAAGCTTGCAATTTTATTAATGGAAAACTATCGAAATGGCCGTTGAAAATTTTGATATAATTTTGAATTTGATCGACAATCAATTTCAGATGATTGTGAACTTGATCGTGAACGGTTAAATGATAATCACGTGGAGAATTAGGAAGCCGAATTATTCAGTCAGCTGAGTCATTCGAGTATTCGAATTCCGTGGAATTTCTCTCTCTGATCTTTCATGCGACATCGACATCCGCTCAACGACTCGCTCTTCGAGGAAGCCTATAAATTGTCGGTAGGTGAGTGGCAGCTCTCGCAAAATTATTTAGAAACACGAGTTTGTGAAATCGAGTCGTTCCTGTAAACGAACTATTTTCGACGGGTTTTAAATGCTTAAAATCATGGTGATAGATAAACCTGGTGGTTGGTAACCTCCGAGCTTGCAAGTTTTCCGATCACCGGAAACGATACGAGCCCGCTTCCGGCTTGTTTACGCGTGGCAGAAATCGATACACGAGACTTTTTTTCCTTTTTCCCCTCTCAACTCGTTCATCAACCTCGTCAGATGATCGCGACACGACCGCGGATGTACGGGAATCGTGAAAAATGGATATCGGGGATTTGGATTATTTATGGAGCTTTCGATTTTTTGGGCCACGTTTCGCGGAGGATTATTTTATCTAAATAAAAAATTGGAGGCGTCGATGTTTGCTTCCTTTGAAGAAGGAATTTTTCTATTCAATTAATCAAAATTATTCTTTTCTTTTAAATGAGAGATAGCTTTTTATTATCGTATTTAACAATTTTGTTTAATTTTATTTAAGAGGAGAATTAATTCGATGTCTTGGTTGGAGAAACACGTTACCCGTTATAGTTAGAAATATATGAAATTCCATGGATATTATTTATATTTCGAAGTCACGATCGATTTTTACGACAGAGTTATTTGCCTGCCAAATCGTGTCGAACGAATGTTCGACGTTACATTCGAGAAGCTGTTGCTCTTACCGAGTTCGGTCCCCGGCCAAGTTGCAGATAAATTCGAAGGGTATCGTTCGCTCGATATTTATGATGCACTTGTCGGATTCTGTTCACTTACGTACGAGTGAGAATAAATATACACGTGTGTACATGTCCAAGTTCGAAAATACATCGTGTCAAGTGTATCATCCACGTAGAATTTCATAGCTGTATAAGGCTCTGGTGTATTTTCAGAAGTGATCGACACTCCCGATCTTTGAAGGTTGTCGAACTCGAACTTTTTCTTCTCGAGGTCAATTTTTAAATATACGTATCGCCTCGATTTATTCTTGGTTTTAAACTTCAATGGTGAGGGTGTATTCGCATGAAATTTTGAAATTTCTAATAGCTCTTCTAGTTCTCCTAGTAGAGATAGCGACAAGTTATTTGCCAAAAGAATTTTTTGTATCTTTGGCAAAGATAAATTAGATTCGAAACAAGAAGATTCTCGTATAATGGAATTGTATTTTTACTGCGAGTTTTAATACCGGGGATAAAGCTACTTCATCTAACATGGAAACTCGCTTAATCCACAATAGTGTTGTACCGTATCTTATGCATACAAGTCGTCCTATTCAAAGTTCTATACAGGGTACGAAAAGTTACGGTGCAGTAAAAGTAAGGAAATACTATCCGCGAAATACAATTTTTATTTAAAAAATTTTAGAATTATTCTTTCTTCCTCGCCCCTTAATAATTCGCTTCTCCATCTTTCGAATTGAGATTTCGTCGAATATCGTCAACAATTATTTTAATGTATAACTTTCAGTACACCCTGTATCTCTGTTTTCTTTACATTGCAGTTCCACCTTGCTTCGAATTGTTTCCAATTCAACCAACAATTTTCTAAATAACGTTTCGACTGCGTTTCCATATATTTTCAGGCGACACTAATTTCCCTCCCTGAGAAAGGAGAGTCATCGAATCGGTTACGAAACAAGCCTGGTTGGTTCGTAATTCGCGTCGAACAATCGTTCCAAAATATTTTAAACAAGTTTATTCCCCTTCAGCAACAAGAATGAGAATCTTGTGTTCATAGAATTAGGGCAGGGTGAATAGGGGAAGGAAAGGGATGGATAAATGCGTTAAAAATTCGTCGAGGAGGACGCTCGTTACAGAGGGGGTGAACTCGATTCTGCAGTCTCCCTTTTATCACACCGATGTGAAACAGACGCAAAGCGAAACGAGACGATTTCTCCAGGCGACAAAATTAAATTGAAAATGAAATTAAAAGATGATTCGTGGCTGGATGGAATTGTGGAAAATAATGCAGTTCAATTAGAAGAAGGAAGGGGAGAGAGAGAGAGAGAGAGTTGTTTAAGTCGCGGATACGCCGCTAACGAATTCCAGGAAGATTGCCAATCTTTTAAAATAGAGATGGATGATTAACGTTTGTTTACGTTGTTTCGTTGTGAATTGATTTTGGATTATTTTATTAAGCCGGTGCATATGAAATTTCGTTTCTTTTCAGAGATCGATTTTGGAAGGATAATGTGAACCATCGAGCTTTTTAATTATAATTGTTTTGAGATATATTTAGTGGACGGGAATAAATAAATTTTCTTTTAGAATAATTGGACAGATTTTCTTGTAATCGGTTTAAATTAGAAAAGGAATGGTAAGAGGCATTGGAGAGAATAATAATTTAATATTTGTTTTCCATTAAAAAAAAAAAAATTAGTTTTAAAGAAACTTGAAGAGTTGAGTTCGAAAATTTTTTTTAATAAATAGAATAACGAGATCAGTTGATTAATTGAAAAAATTTTATGCGAATCATATTTTCGAAGAAATCGCGTATAAAGAAATTTCATACGCACCAATATTTAATATCTATTTCATATATTTCGATATTAATTTAATGTTTCCATGTGAGGAGGGTTGAAAAATGCTGCTGGAAATTTTGATCGATCGATTATACTTTTTTCGATCTCTCGCCTTTTGATAATCGCGCATGTAATAAATAAAATTATCAGTCGAACTTAAAGTATCCCGAACAGAAAGTATAGATTTTATAATTGCGTCGATTTAATTATAATTTACTCGTTTTTGTTTCAACGGTTCTCGTTTATATCACATCATCAAATATCGATATTTAATTAAATATTTATCATATAAGCACAAGCTTAAATGAAGCTTATAACTGAAACGTAATAAACTCCCTTTCGATCTTAATTTAGAAAACTTTGGTATTGTGTTGTTCAATATTTTGCAACGTGTTAAATAACAATGGAAAATATGTATATTTATTTCCAATTTACGCTACGGAGTATAAACTATAACAAAATATTGTATCATCGATAAAATTTCAATACCGTTTTCTCGCGAGTTTACGTTTTTTGTTGAAATGATATCGCGTTAAGGAAATTAATTCGAATCGAAAGTTTTATCTCATGGACAACTAGAAGAAGCGAAACGTGAGTTCTTTACACGATGAACATTATCGATAAAAAGAAAAAATGATCCAGCCACTCTCATCGTTATTCAAAATACGATCGAACGTAAAATCACGTTAATCCAACATCGTATCGACGTACGCGCTTATTACACGTTTGCATCGTGGGAAAAAAATTCTGAAGAAAATTTATTTACCTCTACTTTTGACCCTCGAAAGAAAATTATAAAAATTTCATAACTTGTTCACAACAGTTCACGATACGGAGACGAGGATATTTAAATATCCAAAGGTATGGCATTAATAATAATATTCGAGAACGTCAATTTTAATTCTCTGAAAGGTCAAGCGTCGAGAAAAATACGAAGAAAATGCGAAGAAAACAACTAGTTTTTAGTTCAGATTTTTAACATTCGCCATTTGTTATCCGCCTCTCGATTAATTTTCGCTTGTAAAAACTTGGCGAAAGTAAAATGGGACATTAACGGCGTATAGCGTACAAAGCCATTTGTAAATCGGGAAATTCGCTTGATCGCCTTCTACACGTAAGGCTTCGATCGATCTGTAATGATCGTTGAGCGTGTGCTCGGCCATCAGTTCATTAACAAAACCGATTAATGAGGCGCGTCGATCAACGATGGCGTAAAAAATCCGTGTAACGCGATCAACTATCACGACGTCGGCCTCGTTTCGTACACGTTATTATCGTGCCTATATTTCGTTCCACCGTGATGTCGTGTCGATTCGAGTCGTTCGATTCGTGACATACCTTTGTGTCGTTTCGATCTTCCAACTCTATAATACAAACTTGATCTGCATTTCTATATTTTTCATTCTTTCATTTCTATTCCTAAATCATACGGTCTCTCTTGTTATTATCGTGTTGAATATTCATCCGTTTCTGTTGCTTTTTTCAATTTTGTACATTTTGTCCGTGATTTGAAAAAATTTATTTATTCTCCATTTTTATTATTATTTTTTCTTTTATTTTGTTTTTTACGTGCAAATATATTATAAATTATGGGAATTTAAAAAAAGAAACACACGTTTCATATTTGTATTCTAAAAATATAAAACGCCCCACGTTCTTATAACATTTCCAAAATATCCATTTCTATATATTAATTTTAATTTAATCTCGTATCCTTGAACCCTTCTAATTATTCTTCGTTACAATACTTCCTCTTCAACTGAGATTAAAAAAGGAAAAAAAAAAAGATGAACTCATGATATTTTGTCTTGCAGTCTTCACTTATATCCAGTTCACTTTCCAACTTAAGAAAAAAAAAAAAATGGATTTACCACATTTTTCCTTTTCACTTTTCTCCTCTTCATTTCTTCTTCTCTATTTTCTCTTTTCTCCAGAGTTTACATTCTCCCCCTCCTGTTCCTGTTCTTCTCTCTCTCTCTCTCTCTCTCTCTCCACTTTCCTTGTTCGCTTTCTCGCGTCCGATCTCCGTAACCCTTTCAAACTTCGAAACACACTCCCCCTTCTTTTCACCCTTCACATTTTCTTCCCTCCTTTGTGCATCCTCCGCTATTTGTCTTCCTCTCACCCTCAAGACTCGACTGTCTATCCATCGAGCTTCCCCTTCCCTTCGTCTCTCATCCTTGACTTGAACTTTACTCCCGCCACCCTAACCCCATTTGTTATCAGCCCTCGTTAATCTCCCTTCCTCTTAACAATGTCAATCCACAGCCTGTAACTTTGGAATTTCGATAGATTTATCGATTTATCGTGGATTCTCCATCGAAAATTGCCATTGCGTATTTTATTAACCCTCTTCAATCAAGAATCGAAGAAAACGTGCACGTTCTGTCCATCCTTTTCTCTCAAGCTTCTCTCAAGAATAGGATTTGCGATGTACGTTTAGCGTGATTTTCCTTCAATCGATTCTTTGTTAATTCTTTCCTCTTGATTCAGACACCATATTTTAATTGTTGTCACTTTGAGAATTGTAGAGAAGAGAGTTAATATCGTCATTATCGATTTTATTATACAGGAACGATTGAGAACGTTTTTCTTGATATATATTCTCTCCTTGCAATATGTAATTTAGATACTTTCTCGTGGATTAAATTGCACTTATAAAAAGAAATGAAATAGTTTCGAAAGAAATTCAAAATTATATAGGTGATTGGATGTCTCGGATAACTTTTCTGTTATCGTGGTAATTAATGAAGGATGGAACGAATTCGTTCGTCGACACTGATGCTACGATTCCATCGACACGATGATCGTACACGTGTGAATTATTTCCCTTAAGAAAACGATGAACGAACGATGATACAAAATTTTCGAAATTGAGAAGTGTAAAGTGAAAAACGCATTGTATATTTTCATCGTTGAACGATCGTGATTAATATTCAACGGTTCGAAACGTTTCGCCTATATGACGAGAAAAAAAAAAAAATAAGAGCGGAAATAACGTACCACGAAGAAACTGACACGCGAGAAAATTGACTTTTATAATTAACACGAACCGTTTGTAATTCGCGCTCACCTGGTCTAAATAACACGGTGCTGAATGTGTAATTGTTTATTCAAACGTAACCAAGCGTAATTGTAATTTACAGCCCCGGACAACCGGCAGAGAAACCACCACGCGAGTGTGCGGCCTGTTTTGTGCTTGGTTTTTAAACTTCGTCGTGATGCGCATGATTAATTCGTGGAAATCGATACACGATTCGACCGATGAAATATTCACGGTGTCGTGCATCGGAACGGCCGTTCTAAAACGACGGAAAGATCAATTCAATCATCGAAATTCTATCGACGTTCCTCTACTTTTACGTAATCATTCTTATATTTAGGAAAGTAAATATGGTTCTGGTAATAAATACGACCTTGAGAAGGAAAAAATACAATTGCATCGTGTACGAATTAAGAAAAATTAATCAGGCGCGTATCGATATCCCAATATTTTTTGCCACATCTCTACGTTAATCTCTACGAGTAACGAAAAATTTCTCGACGTTCTCGAATTATCAACATTCGAAAACTTGCGAAATTGACGGTACAGGACAAAGTTGACCCAAGATCAACGCGAAATTCCTTCTCAAAGCTCGTGTCTAAAGTGGAAAACCAGACAGTTTAAACTTTACAACGAGAGACAGAGAGAGAGAGAGAGAGAGAAGGAGAGGGAGAGAGAGAGAGGAGTGGAATGGTAACAAAAGCAAAGTCGTCCGAATTTCAGTTTGCCCGCCGCCGAGATCCGTGTGTTTACCTCGCCACTGCAAACATTCCACCGTGTAAATCATCGAACCCTTTCCCTTTCCTCTCTCTCTCTCTCTCTTTCATCCCTTTGGTCTTTTCTTTTTTCTCTTTTTTTTTATTATTCATTACGCGTCGCCGCGTCGCTATCTTTTAACTTTCGAAAAAAAAAAAAAAAAAAAAGGACGACGAGGCGAAGGAATTCCCTCGCGTTCTATCGATTCGCGCTTTTTTATCTCGCTTATCGTGCATTAAGGACGCGTCTTTGCCTGATATTATCCGAGCAAAGTGACGATTACGAATATTGTTATCAATTTTGTATTTGTTAGTTCGTTCGATTGTACGTTCGATGATAGAGGAACGAAATTGTTTAAGTTTTTTTCTCCCTCGACGAACGTATAATTTGTGAATGAGGGCTTATCACACGTTGAATTAAATTTTGAGAAAAGAGTAATTTTTGGAAGATTTATACGTTTATTCAAAATTCTGTCTGAAAGAAGTCTGAGTTTGTATATTTTTTTGAATAGTTTATTTTATTTATTTATTTATTTATTTTGAATGAGAGAGACGATTGGAATAAGAAAAGGAATTTTTCATATTTTTTGATGATGAATTGTGAGGAATAATGATTCGAGTCACATTTCTTGGTATTTTATTTTAATTGATGAAAAACAAGGTTAAAAGAAATGTTTGAAAAAGGAGAATGAATGGAACGAGTGAAAGACATGCAAATTAATGAAAAAAAAAGAACGTTTTGATAAATAATTAACTCTTTAATAAAAAAAAAACGTTCTGGAATATTGTATAGAAAAGAGAGGATGGATTTGAAGTAAATAAATAAAGTAAATAAGTAAAACAATTGCTAATGAGCTACTTATCGCTTATTCAGTTTAATTACGTCTTGAATAGATATTGGTATTTTTAGCATAAAAATATTACAACTTGGAAATTTTATAAACTCGTACTACTTGAAACGTTATTATTTCCAGTATCTGTTTTTCAAATAATTAACACAGAATCCAATCCAAAAAAATTAAATTTATAAAAACTAAATTTTAAAATCAATTTCAAAATTCAATTTCAAAATTTGTTAACACTGTGAGTGCTTTTACTTCGTAAAAAAAGCTTGACATTTCCTCAACATTTTTAACCAGAACATTTACGATTCAACTTTCAATTTTGTACGAGTTTCATTTCTGTCAAACTTTCGTTCGACTGTTATAACAATTTTTTCGAATATTCTTCGCTACCACGAGTCACTTTATAAAATTCTATGAAACAGAGAACAGTTTTCATTCGAAAAACTTTTACCTCGATTTCACGATCAACTCCAAATTCGAGTAAATACGATAATGGAACGGCATTATTTCAACTTGGTTTTAACGCAAAGGCCGTTCAATCACGGCTAACATGGCGCTCGGTCTAATTAGAGAAAGTGGCTTCATTAAAGGAACGACTGCAGTCGGCTCTTGTTTTTGTTTGTTTCAATTACGTCTTCTCTTCTCCTCTCCTCGACTCGTTTTTATTTATTCCAATTTGTAATTTATACGTTTCCGCCTCGTCAATCTGATCAGCGCATATTTCAATCGTTTCGAATATTTAATATCGAATCGAATCGCGCGATTTGTATAACGTATAATAATATCACGAAGAATAAAGTTTCGAGTTTCAATCTGTTGAAAGTTTTAGTAAAATATTCGAATTTTTAAAGTAGAGGAATTGTAATTACACGAAAATGGTATTAATTAATTCGATTAAAAAAAATTAAAAAAAGATTATTAAAATTCTATAAGTATCGTACTTTTGAAAACACTCGTGAAATTAGCATTAATCCATCGAAAAATTCAACTTAAATTTCATTAAATTATATTTTTTTGTAGAAAAGAAAAAAAGATAGCGTAACAAGCTATTAAAAATTTATAAATTTTTTTTTTATAAATTTATAAATTTTTAATCCAAGGTCGGAAAGGTTGACGAGATTGTAGAATAACCCTGGAGCTAAAACAACGTCGAGGGAAAACATTTTAACAAGTGCTTTCTCCTTAGAGAATTCCTGAAAATATAAACGCCCCTCGACGAATGGAACATTAATACTTATAATTGCGTCACGCGTTATTAAAATATTCTTTCTTTCTTTCTTTCTTTCTTTTTTTTTTTTTTTTTTAAATATTCCATTTCCAAGTTAATGCTGCGATGATCGATGAAAAATTATTGGTCGTTTATCGTGTCCTTAACTTATCCGTGTGCATATCCAATTTTCTTTTCAACCATGCATATGCATAGGGAATATCTGGGGGGAAATTGAATAAATTTTTAAGGAAAAATCTTGACGAATATTCATAATGAATTAATCATT
Organism: Apis laboriosa; assembly: GCF_014066325.1. Lineage (NCBI taxonomy): Eukaryota > Metazoa > Arthropoda > Insecta > Hymenoptera > Apidae > Apis > Apis laboriosa. The sequence goes on from NW_025223857.1 coordinate 4,757,074, forward strand.
TGAAATTCTATTGTTATTCGATCTTTGGTATGAAAAATTTATCAAGGTTATTCCACTTTTAATAATTGAATCAATAATTAAACTTTTCTTCCTTAGATCCTTATTATGCGAGTGGCCAATCGTTTCAACTTTACAATATGCCTCGTGTTTCATTTTATTCATGCAAAACGAACGAAATATTTTTCTCCCATTTCTTGCTTAATTGCGACAACGTCGACGTAAGCACGACGCAAGTATTTTTCTTTGATAATGCGATGAGCTTCAAACGTGATTTCATCGGGCGACGAGGAAAGAAGAAAAATTGGAAAATGGCGTTTTTAATCTAGATCTTTGATGATAATTTTCTCGTGACATTTAAACTTGTGGATGTACGTGGAATATGGAATTCAATTTTCATTCTCTCCCTTTAAGTTAACAATAAGGCGTCCTCCTCCCACGACGAGAAGGTATTGGACGGAGGAAAATTAACTCGAAGGCGAGGAGGAATTTCAACGTGGAAAGCGTACGTTGATCTACGATTAATCTTCTAATTTTAATTATCCCCGCGAAAAAATAAATCGCGTCCTATTTTAATCCCTTCCCTTTATAAACGGCGGATTCTTTTTCTCGATTTCTCGAGACCCAATTTTACGATTTCGTTCCTTTTTCAACCGAGGATACGATTAAAGATACAAAGGTAGGAAAGAAGAAGGCTATTCGATTAAAATCGATCCTTCGATCGGTCATCTTCGAACTTCGATATCGCGGATAAAACTTTGTCATCGATCGACAGTTGCGCAACACGCTCGCCAGAGGCACATGTACTTCCGTCCTGAGATCCACAATAGAACAAACACTCCTCGGACCATCCCTCGGATCGAACCCAATTGAAAACAAAAAATCTCTTCCTCCATCTCCAATTAGAAGTAAAACGAAACAATCGAAGTTTCGATATAGCCTTGATCGCAATTTCAAGTAATTTCGATCGAAGCACGGAACAAACATGGCGATTCGTCGAAAATTTTCAACCGCGTAAGTTTATTACTTGCCAATAAGCTTAATTTCGATGTGTCCAATTTATAGTGATGAACTCAGGATAGAAATGTTTTATCTTCCGTATGAATTCAATTTAAATTCCACATCCGCCATTATTCGTCATTCTGGTCAACTCATTGAACGTTTCGTCCAATTTGATCGAGTTTCGAATCATTTTTATTTACACTTGATCTGATGATTTACGATGATCTGTAGATCATTTATTTTAAAAATTGGAAAACGTTAATAAAACGTTTATAAAAGATAAGCAAGTGTTTTCTTAATGCAGAGACTGAAATCTCTATCGATTCACTGTAATAATAATAGAAAAGTAATAAAGTTAAAAGCTAAGTATGAAATAATTTGGGATAATTTTGGAATCAACCGTGGTTATCGTACTTTATGTTCACGAAATTAACTCTGCATAAAGAAAGAAAAGTAACATAGCCGTTTTTTTCGTTGGTGACAATGTAACGATTTCCAAGAATTTAAAAGAAAAAATTCAGAACAGAAAATAGTAGAATCAACTTGATTCGTCGAAATTAAATTATTCGAAGGGAAAATTCTAATTCTCCCGGTGTACGAACGTATCCGCGAATTTCGCTGGCGCAGCGAACTTACTTTGCATATTTCGTGTTCGGATCCCTTAAGACGTACTCCGCGGATCCGGATTTTCATTGCCTTTGCGATGTTGTATATCAAAAAAATTATTAACATTCGTCTTCATGTTGTAAACCCTCAGACACTGTATGCACTCTATGTACGCGAATTTTTACGAATTTTATTATGAAATTTGGTTTACAAATTGGACAGTTGACAGTTGTAATGAAATTCCGTTTTCACACTTTTACACGGTCCGTGATTTTTGCCATCCAAATTTCTCTCGGTATCATCCGCGTCTGTTGAATGTTTGTGGAACGTGTGTTATTATTACAAGTTAAAAGAGAATTTTCGAAAAAAAAAGTCAATAAGAGAAAATTGGAAAAATTTTTCATCCAAATATATGTATATATGATATATATACGTAGCAGATTAGGATAGAGGGAAGATAGGTATTGTATATCAATGTCAAAAGCAGAAGATGGAAGCTCCAAGTTAGGTCTTCGATTCAACTCCGAAATTCGACTAAGTTTAGCTGTCGAATCGAATCCAAATTATCCAGAATAAATCGCGAGAAGTGGAATGGAATTGTCGGGTCTCGACGTTTCAAATGAGAATTTTTCTTTCTTTCGCGCGTTGAGCAAAGATTACGGACAGAGTTTACGAGCGAAGGAGGAGGAAAATGTTCGATCGGCGTCGAGCATCGCGTGTAATTAGGTCAACCGATAAAAAGGCAACGATTTTGAATTATTTATCCAATCTTCAGACGTCGTAAGCTCTTGTTCGTAGAACGCGAAGCACTCGCGAGAAATTGTCTCGAAAATTCCCGATCGAGATTATCGATCTGCGAAAAGAATTGCTGTACGAAAATCAGAAAGGCAATTTGGGCCGGATCGGGAAATCGATGGGGGGTCGAAATGGTTGGGGTGCAGAATGGGGTGCAAGTTGGGGAAATACAAGTTCCTCATCTTGTCGATCGTGCGCCTCTTTGTGAGAACGTAGAGAAAAGCGATTTAAGAGCGTTTAGATATTCATAAAGGAATGGTAATCCGTGAAATAGCTCGACAAATGGCCGTGATTATATTCAATGGAATCGTGTTCCAAGATTGATTTATTCCTGCTAATATTTCGTGTTGTAGTTGTATCAAGTTGTATTTTGTGATTTACAAAAATGGAATAATTGAATCGAGGATATCTTCGTAAAAATTATCTTTATTGATTCTTCTCTTTTTTTCTTTTTTTTTTTTTTAGAAAGATTGAAAAATATTGTATATTTTTGAGTTTAACTTTTGTTATTTTATTTTATTAGAATTTCGCTCTTTTACGAGCCATTTAATATATAATATTTTTGAAAAAGTGAAATTGGGCAGCAGTCGTTTAATTAGACTTTTTCAAAAAAGTGTCAATTGCATATATTTAAAATTTTATTGCAGATTTATTCGTTTTCTACTCAACTTTTATTTCAAACTTTTATTTTCGAATCGAATCAATATAAAAGCAACCTTCCTTTTTTTTCTCCCCCTTTGAATAGAAACAACATTTTCGAATTAGCAGGGTCAAAAAATAATAAATGAAATTTGATTATCAAATTCGAAACACGCGCACTGCGATTCGATTCGATTATCAAGCTCTCCATAAATCAATATCAGCAACCTGTCGTTCAAGATACCGTGAAATACTCGATCTGTCTCGATGCTTCTATCACGAATATAGAAAATGTCGAAAGAATTAATCGTTATTGACAAATCCCTTCTGAACAAATCGTTCATCCGTAAGTATCATCCAATGGCAAAAAAGGAAAAAAAGAAAGAAACCAATCGTATTAGTCATTTCTCGGCTCGAGGTTTATCGAGCCCAAAAGGAAAACAGACGTCGATCATATATCGTCGAAACTTACGTGTGGCCATTTTTTCAACAGAAATGGAATCGAAAAAATTGTTGACAAACGTAAACGCGTCTCAGACTGATTAGGCTGCTCACACCTGTTTCGATATCGTCCTCGTTCACGCGTTTCTTTACTTCCTCCAATTTTTCTTTTTCGTAGCCCTTGTGCGATTTCATCCCCGTGTTCTCGATTTTTTTTTTCCATTTGCATAATTTATAAGACTTCCTCTCGAGGAACAACTTCTTCTTCGAGTGTCAGGAGTGAGTAAATCGGGGGAGAGATTAAACGAAACGCGTTTCTAGAATCGATATCGTGGAGAGTATAGTCAATCGATGGTGTTTAAAGATTTAAAAGTTCTTCTTCGAAAAAATGTCTTCGAGAAACACCGTGAAAATTATATTGTTCCCAATTTTCGTAATTCATTCTTCTCTGTTATTCAATTAAATTTGTACCTTCTTTTTCCAAAATGATTTTTCAAAAATTCTCAAAATTTTTCAAAACTTCTCAAAATTCTTTAAGTTTATAGTTTTTAATTCTTGAGAAGAGAAGAAAATCGCATAGGTTTAAATTATTATTCGCTCTTAAGAAACTGTCTTGTTGCTGTCTTAAAAAGTCAGATGTGTCATCGAGTTGAAATTTGCGAATTTGGAGAGAATTAGGAGATATACAATTTAAATATTAAAATTATGGCGCAACATTGACAAATCTTCAGACCCAAGGATCTCTCTTTACATTTTAAACGTACTTTCTTTTAAACACAATCCGCGATGATATGGGGAACGACTTCCGGGGTTGACCTACATGAAGCATCGCCCGATTAAAGCTGGAAATCTCTTTTTACGCTGCAGTCAGGGAAACGCTCGCTTATTAGCGCGACAAGAGGCGGATGATGGAGTGGAGGAGCAAGGAGAAGGAGGAGGAGGAGGAGGAGAAGGTGTGCCCTCCTCTTCCGGATTAACGTGACGCAATATCGTTCGAACGAAAATTCCGCGATTCACGCAGCTGGATCATTTCGAGACGTTCTCCCTCATAATGAACGCTTTCAACGCGGATTTTCTTGTTTATCAGACAGGTTAAGCTCCTCCCCTCTCCTCCCCCTTCTTTTTTTAATTTTTTCCCCTTTCCTTTCGCTTCCACCACGATTCCACTTTGTCTCCTTGGTCATTTCTCGTTTTTCATCAGATTCAACCGCTGTTTTAAGCTTCTTCGTCGTTTGTCGACTGTTTTGAAGCTCGATGAGAGATTGCATGCATTCATATTTTTTCTTTTTTTTTTAAATCTTTCAGAAACCTTTTCAAATTTGCGGTAGATCGAGCTTATTTTCGCATATTTTCCAATATTATTTTCTGGAATGCATAACGAATATTGTGGAACGAGTTTCCCATATTTTCAAATATTTATTATTTAGTTGGAAATATCCAAGGCGTTATAAAAATCATTTATTTAGCGTGGATATGTTATGTGCGAAAATATGGAATATTTAACAGTTTATGCAAAAGTCTACGGAATACATATAATATCCAAAAAGCAATAAATAATCCAGAGTGTAATACGCATTATATTTGAGGAATAAAACAACTTTCCACTCAAGCTCCATTTCTTTTAGTCGTAAAAATGTCTAATGATTTATGTATTTTCAGAGACATTATTGAAACTTTTTGCAGATTTTTTTAAACTCAATCCCTTTCAATCTAGATTTCTTTGGATTTTTGTTACAAATGACTCGCAGATACAATTTTTATTCCAAAGGCGAGGAGGAGAGGATTTTCGACTCGAGCTCAAAGGAATTTATGGGGAGAATTTTGAAGGAATAAACCGTTGAAATTTCTGCTTCTTGGTACGGATGCATCTAGAGGAACTAAATTCCTAATTCCACTTCGTGCTTCTTAATATAATCACATCTCGTGCTCTATGTATCTTTCCTGTGCTCACGTTGATAAGTTCGCACACATTGGCGTACGATCAACGAGAGGTGAAATTATCTTCTTCGTCCTCTTCTTCGAACAACAAGAGAATCCAACAAAAGAAAAACTCAAATGGTAAATGGAAAAATCGAATCAGCTCGATTCGATTATCGCGGAATGGGTAATCGATGTGTTGTTAAAATAATCGAAAATTAATTAAATCACTTGAATTATTCATTTTCACGATGTGTTATTATGCTTAGGAAGTAGTAATTATCGAGATCCGGATCAGTATTTCCATAATTAAAACGAGATTCATTTTCAAAATGATATAATTAAAAAACTGTAATTAATTAGAATGGTGATATATATTTTTTCATCCTACAATTTTCAAATAACATATGAATAACGTTATAATTTATCATTCTTGCTGTTACTTTATTATTATTTAATTTCAACTTTAGAATTTTATCGTCAGAAAATTATTGGAATTAAAAATAGATAGATTAGCTTTTATCGCGTTGAAATTCATTTATATTGAATATATAATGACACGTTGCGTATCAGATTACCATTATATTCGTTGTAACAAATATTAAAAAAGTACTTTTCATAGAATATAAAAAAAATAATTTTCCGAATTACGAAGATCGCGTGTGAAAAAACTAGACCAGGTTATTTATTCTAGCAATCTATATATTTACACGTGACATGGTCACGAAATTGCTAGTTTTATCGATATTTTATTCACATTGTTGCAAAATCGAAATGTTCCAACTCATATCGTTGAAACGAAAAAAAAAAAAAAAAATAAACTATATGTCACAGTTGAAAAATATTATCGAACAAACAAATTCATGAATTTTCGTTCGTGTGTTTTACGACGTAGCATTACCACGCCGTGCTTCATTTTATAGTTGCAACTTCTAACACGATTATATTATATCATATTAAGGTAGAGATTAGGCAAGTAGACAAAGGTTAAGAAAAGGTAAAGGGGTTAACTTGCGCTGGTAGCAACTGATTGATTTAATCCTATTGCACTTTGTCTTATTGCGTTGAAAATATCTTCTGATACAAATGTCAAAGATCGATCTTTCTTGAGTATTTTTGCGATTTCATTTTCATCGTTCAGCCAGATGTTGTTAGAATTTGATTTATGATACGTGTATTTAAAAAGTGATTTCGATATTCGAATAATTGATCGATATTCGATAAAGTGTCCAATAACAACGTATCCAATAACAAAGATGATTAATGATATATATATTGATTCCATTTTTTTTTTTAATATCTTCTAATAATTCAAACTTCTGGAAAACGGTTAAAAAATCGTAAATAATATATCTACATGTGAATTCGTAATTGGTAAATTTCAAAATTATTTGAGACGATGATATTACTACGTTCCACAAGAAATAAAATTCCTCTCGAAATTCCCCTCCATAATCTTCGCCATATACTTTCGAAAAACGAAATACAAAACGAAATCAATTCATCATATTCACGATTCGATCCTTCACACGAACGAATCCCTTACATCTCACCGCTCGTTCCACTTTATCCTCCCCTTTATCTTTTCAATTATTCCCTCAATCCTGGAATCGGATACCTACGTTCTTAATCCCGCGATGAAGATATACGTGAAACATTAAACAAGAAAGCGGAAGGGGTGGAGTTGGATTTGATTGCCGAAGAAGAAGGGAAGGTTGGTCGACCTCGGCCTCCTCGCCTTACTTCCCCGCTATAAAAAATTTCGTTGCAGCGGTTGCGGCGGGGCAAACTAGAATATAAATATTAAATACCCTGTCGGTGAAATTTCCACGAGTGGTGGAGGGCTCGTTCAAGCGGCGTGAAAACACGCTTCTTAGCGCGAATTCTCCCCGTCCAAAATGGCCAGCCTCAAAGGGACAAAAGGCGCGCGGAGGGGCTTCGCCAGGAGGCGGCGAAAAGGGGTGTCGCGGACGAAAAAGGGGTTGGCTCGTTTCTCCTTGTCCCTGCGGCTGGTCTTTGTTCGCGCGTACACCTCTCTCTCTCTTTCTCTCTCTCTCTCTCTCTCTCTCTTGAAATTAGGAATAAAAGTTTTTTTGTCGATTCTATAGACTCGACTCTTCGTAGCAGCAGCAGCTCTCTCCATTTCTCGTTCTTTTTCGTACGTTTAGGAGAAAAAGGTTGCTTGCAATTCTTTTCGAATTCTTGTGTGATTTACTTTGCGATATTTATTTTTCTTTCTTTTTTTTTTTTTTTTTTTTTGGAAGTGATATGTGTTTTATTGTTATGGATTCGTGGTAGCTTTTTGTGCCTCAATTTTCGTTTTTTTTAGGAAAGAGTTATTTAGAATTCTTTTCGAGTTTTTGGGGATTTATTTGATAATATTTCTTTTTTTTTTTTTTAAGGATGATTTGTCGCGTATTTTATTACTGGTTGATGCGATGATTCTTCGTCTCGAAAATCTGATTTTTGGGATAACTGTAACGATGTCGTGTTTGTTATTGATAAAGTGAATGATCGATATTATATATTTAATCGTTTGGATTAATTGCGCTTTTCATTTTTAATAAAATAAATTTATTTGTATTCGTATATTTATTGTATCTATTATTAGTAAATTTCCATATCTAAAAAATTCGCAATATTTTCCAATACGCAATTTTTCATCAGCACAGTATATTGTATTGGTATCAACAGTTTATCCTATTATATTTAACAAATATAAATCTTCGGGCAAAAGGCGAAATTGATCAAAAATTTATCCAAATTCATGGGACGCGAAGGTTGAAAATGACATTTCGCTTTAAAACCGGACTTAACAAAGAACGTGTCGATAAATAACTCTTTTGTGTTTTAAATATGCGACAATGATTAAATCATCGCATCAATCACGAGCAGTAATTAGATCTCGTCATAATTGGAAATCCCGGCGAGGTTTTCAAATTGACTTCTTTTTATGCAAATCAATTGCGCGCTATAAAAAAAGCGAAATCAATATATATAACAATCGAAAAAGAGAAATATAATAACGTCTACGATAGAGAAAGAAGAGTGGTTTCGAGCTGTTCCTGGTGGCTGTTCTATTTTCTCCACCGCTTCGACGAATCTATTGGAAAATGTATTTTCAGAAGGCTCTGCGTGAATGGTTTTGAATCGTGCCGCGATTGAAAAGGTTTAATGGATTTTATTACGGCCTTCGTTATAAGACAGAAGATCAGACTAATCGTAAACGGGACGATCTCCGCTATTATGTAATTTCAAATTCTTCGTGATAATTTCTGTCGTATCTTTCCATTAGAGTTTCGTGTTTCGAAAAGTCAATTGTGAGAGTTCGAAAGAAACTTTTTTTATCTTCAATCTTTTCCTCGAATATATTCATTCGGAGAAATATCGATCGCGTTCTGGTTTTCGAAAATATCAAAAAGGGAACTCGACAAGCGAAACACGTCTAAGTCTACGATTGAATTCTCATGTCTCGATATTCGATACTCCGAATTTTCAACGGCCACTGGCCAATTTTTATCGATTTATCGACGTAAGCAGCGTGAATTTAATCACCCTCTGAATATTTTTCAATTCTTCAATTTTTTCTCTCATCGAACGTTTGGTCGTTGCGACATAATACATAAAAGAGAAAAAAATTGCATCGATGATCGATGATTCTTTTGTAAATGATTAATTTATCCTGAATTTTGTCGAAATCATCGAACCGAAACTGAGATTGTATTCGAAACAATTGATACAAACTTTTAATAAATAATGATTCATTTGAGGAAACAATTAAAGTAATATTTTAAAAGTAAGTGTAAATAAAAAAAATAATGTGATGTGAAAAATTGAAGTAAAAATAAAATAAGATTTTACATTAGATAAAGAATTGTCGTGAAATTAAAAAAAAAAAAAATGAATTAGTAAATAATATCTCGATACAATCCACGCGAAACAATTCGTTCTACTTTTACTCGAAGGAAATTCGATCGTCGCGTTTAATCGTGAAAAACCTTGCTTATCGTGGTAAAGAACAAATTTTCAGGAAATTTAAATTAACTTGCCGTCATCTTGGAGCGAATTATGAAGAAAACTGGAATAACCAGTTCTCATTTCCTTCGTGAAATCGTAACGATGCCAACCTGTGTGTAACCGAAATTAAAATTTATTCACCCCGTTTTTGAGAACAAAAAAAAAAAAAAGAAAAAAGAATCCAGAGAATATTCGAATGCTATTATAGAATTATTAAATCTATGATGATAATATTTAATTAATCAGATACTTTGATAGTTGAGAACAATTTCAAAACTATCAGACGCTCTTCGAGTTATTATCTAAAAATAACTTACAAGATAATAACAATTTCTTAAACATCCATCAGATATAATACATTATCAATCACTATAATAATTGGATTTTTCTACTCGATTAATTTCATTGTCTGTTTCCATCGTTCTAGACAGTAACAATCATTCTGTTTGCTCTCATCCATCCTTGATCCCCGAACTTTCGTTTCAAAGTAATTTACCTCAAGATAATAATAAATTCTGAAACGTCCATTATACATACAATCAGCCATTTAAACTAATATACTTTCTATTCACAGAATTTCGAAAATTCGATTCTATTCAATCAATTTCCTCATCTTCGACTAATAATTTTCCAGACTAATAATCATCGATCCCTTCGACCTCCTCCAATTTTTAACCAATTTTTAGAAAATTATTAATCGAATTAATAATAACTCGAGACGTTGACAATCTCTTTCGTCGGATATAATTTCATTATCAGATTATCACAGTCATTAACTAGCAGAATTAGATCATTCTATTCGATCGACTCGATGATTGCCTATTCTCAACAGCATTCATTCTAGACACCGATAATCACCCTCCCACCCCCGTTCACCTTTTCCCCCGATGAACCGACTGACAGAAACGAAGAGAGAGAGAGAGAGAGAGAGAGAGAGAGAGAGAGGGGGGGGGGATAGCCGCTTGATTGGATTTAGTTCTTGGCGATTGAGCCGATCGCTTCATTGCATTAATCTCATAGCGTACGATCGAGCGTACAACTTCTTGAAAAGGTTTATCACTCGATCCTTTCGAGGCACGATCTTATTTATCTGCAAAACAGGATCGAACACGCATGCGTGCGAAAAATTGCTCTCTCGTGACGTGACGGAACGTGGTTGTCTCGCTGTAAAAGGGCAATTTGGATAAGCGATTTCAACGTCTCCGATATTTATACAGTTTACACAGTTCCACGTGTCCGTTTTATCCATTTCCCTTTTTTTTTTTTTTTTTTTTTGTTGAAATAATCGTGAATTGGATAAGAAATGCATATTGCTAGTGATAAATAGATAAGCGGGAGATTATACCCACCAGATTAGACTTTGGAATAGTTTATGAAAATAAGGTTAGATTATAGGAATGCGATTGTATTTTGAGTTAGAGAAAACGTGTTTTAAAACGTGGAAATTAATTAAATTATTCTGCGATAGATATTTTTAAATAGATATTTTTTTTGACTCGATTTTTAAACCTGACCATTATAAAGATTGGCTTGACCATATTATTGTCAATCGATCGAGGGTTGAATTTCAATCGTCACGAATAGATAAAACAAAATCGTACATGCTAACAATTATGGATACGAATCATTCACAATGATAAAGAAGACATTTTCAAAGAATACAAGCTTGAATTAAACATTATACCATTTTTTAAACGATAATACCCAGCCACGATTTCTCAAGTAATCTCTATCATAGTCTGCAACGTGACAATCATGAAGACAGAAACATGCTTCGAAATATATTAATTCTTCTTAAATCGCAATACAATCTTCAATCTTCAAATTTTATTCTCACCTCAAAATTGACTATTCGTTTAAAGAGGAAGATTCTCAATCATCCCAACGATTCGCGCGAGAATTTTCTCTGTGATGTGGGCGAGGAATAGAGCCATCAGCGAGGGGAAGAGGGGAAACAAAGATAATCGATTTAATAGAGAGAGCAGATAAAAGGCCTTTCACGTCACTTTGGATCACTCTACGTGTACCTACATGTATCTATATATATATATATATATATACTGGTCTGTCTGATACGTTTGGACGAGCAACCGGATGGATGGGGGTTGGTCGAATCGTTAATTCGAGTCCGATTGGATGGTGGCACGCGCGCGTTTCATTGGAAAACGATCCTCCCTGAACAGAAACAGCGAAAAGGAGCACATCCCTGTTGTATAATTGTACCATTTTACCCCGGCTGCAAGCTTGTTTCGCGTTTAACGATCACGTTCCAAGAGGAGTGAACTCAAGGAAGAAACGAAATTGTTAATATTTTTTCAACGATCGATGCGCATTCGTCTGGATTTCAGTTCTTCTGGATCTTTTCTTTTCTCCTTATCTTCCTTATTTCATTCGATATTCCGCGAGATATTTTATATTTTTCCATGAAAAGATAATCATTGTGTCGCGGTTTTGATTCATTGGCGAGCGTACGCATGAGATGAAAAAGAGAAAAAAAAAAAAAGAAATAAATGGAATGTGAAAGCGGGGAATAAGAATTTATACCGCGTGGAAACTCGGTTAAAACATTTACATGTAAGCTGGCACGTTCTTGGCGAGAAGTTTCCGCGAAATTTGTGACGGGGAAATTTCATATCGAATTTAAATTCGAACGAAAGGGTTGGAGGTGAATACCGCGGAGGGATCGAGCTGATCCGACACCGTGCAAAAAGCAAGAACGAAGAAGAAGGAAAAGTTTGTTGATCAACTGCGAAACTATCGTTTTTATTTCCTCCCTCTATGGAGGAAACGAGTGACGTGTAAACTTTTAAACCGAAACGTTTTACGTCGTCGTGTTCCGTTTTTATTATTAGAGATCGAAATTTCATTTCCTTAGATCAATTGTTCGAGATAAATTAGAAGAAGGAACGACAAGATGTAGTAAGAGGGAGACGGTTTTTTCCAGAGATTACGATCGCCAATTTTCTGATATTAATTTTATTTACTTTTTGAGCTCAATATATTCTTTTTCCTCTGATCGTGTACAATGCTGCAGCGTCTCGTCTGATCTCCTTATTCCATCAGTTAAATTTCATCCACCTAGATAAACGTTCCGAAATGATGATAAAGTGGACACTGTACTATTTACAATTTAAATTTATTCAAGTATCATTAAGAAACTTTATTAATTCAATTACGATAATCCTAAAAAATTAGCATACAAATTTCCATGAATTTACATTTTATATTTCTTTTTATTCTGATGCTCGACCGACAGAGATAATTCCACGACAACAAAGATCTCCATTTTCTGAAATTAATCAAAGATAAATGATAAATAATAAATTTATACGGCAAATATTTATGTAAGAAATCCGTGCATATATGTTCGAAACTGGTTTTATTTACGCCTTCAGACCGTACACAAGTGTAAATACACCAAGTCACTATACTTCAACTGTCGAATTAGACGATGTCGTTTTAACGTGTCACGAACACAGAGAAAACCCGATATTCAAAATTGGTCGATAGAGAAGACTTTCCTCGATTGAGGAAAACTGAAGAAGAAAAATAAGAGAATCGTAAAAAAAGAGCGGAAAGTGAAAATTCTCGAGAGATTGAGGGTAAAACGGCCTCCTGTTCACGGGATGGAGAATTTCGACTACGTTGAAATTAAAGTCCTCGTCGTTTAAAACCTCCCTGGGCGATATCTCCCGTGTTCTCAACCACTGAAGAAAGAAAGAAAAAAAGAAGGAAAAAAGGAAGAGAAAAAAAAAAAAGGAAACGAAGAGGTGAAAGAAGCCAAGGAAGGAGATCAGAGGAGGAGGTAGACGCGGGGAAAAGGAAGAATTTGACCAATGGATCGTAATTCAGATTTTCACCGACCTAGATTTTCACCCTCCAGAGACATTTTCTTTGATCCATCAAAACCTTCGCGAAAATGTTTAGAATCTTTTATGAAACTTACGAAGATGTTCAAGAAAATCTGTTCAAAATCTTCAGTAACAGAAGTTGGATAGATCAAGAGAGGCCAATCGTTGGAGACGACCTGTCATCATCCTCATTGCTTCTGATTCTTTTTTTTTTCGATTCTAAAGATTATTTATTATTTTTTATTATTAAAAATTATTTCGCCTCGATCAATATACACATATATCGCGAATATGACTACAATTCATACAATTTCGAGAAATCTCGTGAATCCTTAAGAAATTAGAAATTAAAAAAAAAAGTAATCTCTATTATTTCTTCCCTTTGATCAGTGGAGCCATCGTTGACTCAGGTTTCGACTCAGTCCTAGATGCACTCAAGGCGAGAGAAACAAAATGATAAATTTCTTTCACGAATGTGTATATTTGTGTGTGCTCTAAAAAGGCTTGTCCATTAATAAAAATTACGTGGATGAGATATTTGTCTGAAAAGTGGGTTTTCGCGGTATTTATGGGCGAAGAGCTCGTTTACTCGGCTTTCCCTAGTTTCTACTCCAGAACCCTCGGACTTGTCCACGTGACAGATGTTGTTGGATATCCCAGAAGGTGAGACACTCGCCTCGTTTCACCAGGATTGACCTTTTAAACATCGCTCGGGGTGTAAAAAGTTTGTTTTGCATATTAATACAACTTCGAGATTGAGAAATTGAATTATTTTTAGATATTTATCGCTCGTGATGATCGTAAAAGTTGAACGCGAATGAAATTATTATTCAGGGATGGATTTTCTTTTTTTTTATGAATTTTGGTAACAACTTAACCGAATAATATATTTTTATTAATTTAATAACGTCTACTATTTGCACTCAATTTTAATTGGGATATGGAAATTTCGAAGTAATAAAGAAGAAAGGGTGAAACACACGTTTAGAATATTCCTCGATACTCGATGCAAAAGTACATTTCCATGCCACCTGTACAGGGTCATCTATCACACAAATCCTACGTGCTTCCAGAAAAGATTGTTACATTTTCAGAACACATTGTACACGATCACTTTATCCTATATATATATATATATATATATTTGCACGAACTCTTTCCTCCTCACACCTTTCTAACAAAATTTTCATCGTTGAAAAATAAATTTCATCGTTGAAAAATAAATTCATGGTTCATTGAAAAATAAATTTTAATCGACGCATCGATCAAATTACCATCCGGAATAAATAAATAAATATAGAGAAAATAGGGAGGGGGAGAAAAAGAACAAGATTCCAGAGGAGTTGACTTCCGTTTATCAGAGAAATGTTCCGTATCTTGGCAAGAGAATTCGAAACGAGGAAACGCTATATCGGCCGTTCATTCGCAACGACTGCTCTTCCTGTGCGCAATACGTGCACAAATCCGACCACGGTAATGCTATCACACCGCGTAGAAGTGGCGCGCAGCCGACTGAGAGAGAGAGAGAGAGAGAGAGAGAGAGAGAGAGAGAGAGAGAGAGAGAGAGGCGGTCTATTTTTATACGCGAGGCCGGGATCGCGTATGATAAAGCATTCTCAGAAATTTCATCCCTCTCCCCTATTTATAAAAGCCCGGGGAGAAAACGTTCGGGTGTCGTAAAAGCAAATGTTCGGCGAAAGGCTGAGTTAACCGATGGATATTGCACCGCGAACGGATACGTGAGGTAAACAATGCTACTTTATGGCGTTCTCTCGATGAGATTGCACGTAAGCGATCTCTTGTGCCCTGTTCTCGCACAAGAGAATTGTCTTCCTTTTTTCTTGCTACGAATCGAATTTTCGCTTCGATCTTATTATTGCACCGATAATGGATAATATTTTTCTTCTTACTTCGACTTTTTCTCTTCCGAGAGACGATACGATTTTGTATAATCGGCGGAAAATATTTATCTTTTATTTTATCTAATCCATGAATTCTTTGGAATTAGATTGATTCATATATTCGTTTTTTTTTTTTCGATATGAATGGAAGGAATCTTAAAATAATAATAATAATTAGTTAAACGAGTCACTGCAATTTTTATTTTTTATTTTAATTCTCGATCAATGAAACGATTTTATTGGATAATATCGATTCAATTCAGTATCGGTGCAATTTACATATCGGTTATGGGACGGTAGTTTCAAAGTTTCCATTTCTTCTTTCTCTACTCTAAGAATTTTTAGGATATCTGTTGACATTCCAAATTGAAATTTGGAAATTTCTTTCTCCTTTTTTTAATTTTTCTAAATATATAAATGGAATAATCATCGTATTATACATGTATTACATTATGAAATTATCGACACATACATCACTCTAGCGAGACAGCAGTACACGATGGCCGCGTGCAAGGAAATCCTAGACATTAATTAGTCAATAAAGTTGATGTGCGGCTTGCATACGCGGTGTCACGAGTTCCACGATCGATTTCTCCACGAGACGCGTTTAGTCTTGTCCCCCGTCGTATTTCCTACGTCGTTCGTCTCCGACCTTCCAACGAAACGTTTCGAGAACTGGTTGGATCGCCAAGTTCAAGAACCATTATACGACGAATTCGACGATAAATTGTACATTGTATCTATCCTGCACGAAGAAAACGATAAATTCGGGAAAATAATCGGATCGAGGTTGAACTCGAGCCAAAAAAACAAACGGGGTGAACACTTGGAGAATACAATGTTGAGAAATTCGAAGGAATGAATGGCTCGGCCGATTGAACGCCTCTGAAAACCCTCTGTTCGCGTTTTATAAACATTGCAACGATGGAAACTGTATTTTGAATGGAGTTACTGTAATAGCCGCCTATACCGACGAGCCGGGTGACGATGTATTTCGTACGAAGGCGAGTTTATTTTCATATCGTTATTGGCTGAAAATTCGAGCCTCGATATTCTTATATCTTTTCTGGTTTGCGTTAATATTTGATTATTATTATTATCGTAATGTGTTGCTTGTCAAAGAAGTTAGGAAATATAGGAGGGCAGCCTATTAAGGCACTCGAAACGCTCGTTTTATGGTCATTGTGAATCTGGAAGGTTTACGATTTTTAATTTTAACAGCCGTCTTGAAAGCGTTTCAGAGCGATTTTACGAGTCTCGATTACGAGTCTTTGATATTTATTCTTGATTCATTGGATAAAATTGGATAAAATTTTTCAATATTCTTTCGTATTAAGAAAATTTAATTATATTTCTGTGCATAGAGCAAAATGTATTTATGAAAAATTTAATTGTCGAGTCAACGTCTTTCTCTAGATAGTTTAGAACGCGTCTTCGAGACATCGTCGTTAAATTGCTCTATGCGCAGAAATTTGTTACTCTTTAACATTTTCGAAACTCAATGAATAAATTGCCTCCCGTTAAAAACAAACCAGGTGAACATCAATCGTTAACTAGGCAAAGAGATAAGGCTAATAAGATTGAAACAACCGATTGAAACTTCCTCCTTCGCAAACTGAAAGTCTCTATATCGAAACTTTGTCCCCTCTGAACCACGGAGATCTTTAACGAAGATGAGCACTGGAAGCGAAATGGCAACGAAGTTAAAAGTTCACCAATGTATTTCCTTCGAAAATCTTTCATTATTTGTTATCACTCAACTTTCGTCCATCGACTATTATTTAAATACTTCGCTTCTCGATGCATTCTCAAAATATTTTCTCTCCTCTCTACTCGCCTCGAGAGTGTTTTTCCCAAATGAAAATATCAAGAATCCTATATATCCATCTGATAACTCACGTACGAGTTACCAAGAGAGTAAAAATAATCTCGAAAATAAGCGAGAGATCTTCGATCTTGTCGGAATACATTCGTTTCGATACTCGTTTCCATAACAAAATTTTCAAGATCCTTTTTTTCTTTTTTTTCTTTTCTTTTACTTTTCACTTTGCTTTGTTTGAATTCAATTTTATCGGAACGTCGAGGATCACGGTAAACTCATTAAACGATTTTTGAAGATGGTAAATCGAGTACAACTGGTTTCCACGGATGGAAGAATTCCACGTTGGGTATAATCTGTATCGGTGTGTTTGCTTTGTTTCGCCATTGAAACGGCCCTCGAGTTGTTCAATTAATTTTACGTGACGCGTAATGAGATTTCCTGCTGTCTCGGGGATCCATCTTTCAGGGATATGTCTCGTTGGGTTGCCTCGTCTTGCATTAAATTCACGTCTCTGCCTCATGATGTAACGATCTCTGTTATATATATATATATCTAGAGATACGTATTATAGCGTTATAGTAAAGTTACTCGTGTTATAAATTTGTCCCTAGCATCAGACATGTCGTATGGAATTGGAAAATTTTTATTCCGACTTTTTTTACGCGTTTCCAATGATGTTGCATATTTGAGATACTTCTTGCGGTTGAATTATAATGATTGCAAAAATGTATTTGCATATTTTTCCATTTATTTATACGTATTTATCGACTACTATGAAAATAAAAGAAAAAAATATGATGACAAAATGATATATTTCAAAATATAAATTTCGCGAAATCTATATCTCCAGCATTTTTTTTTTTTAAATTATTTGAAAAGAAAACCAAGTTCTTTGCGAACAAAACGACGAATTTTCCTCGTTGAATCGAAATCTTGAAGCGAGATGTTCCACACACGGTGGCAGAGGGAAACATCAAATTTTTAAAACACGGATAATAAAGTGGCGTGTACGATCGTGATCGTTTTCAAGTTGCTTTTCAAATTCCCGGGGGGTATTGGTAGTTTTAATCTAGAAATGGATATCGAGGCTCTGTTGATAACTGATATTGGATTGAAAAAATCGGGAGGGGATCGAACCGGGTCGAGAGGGTCATTAGAATTTCATCGTGGAACACCAGGTTCGATGGATGGAAGGGTATAGGCAAGGTTAAGCTATCCAATATTTTGTTTAACGATGTTATATGTATATATATATACGTGTGTGTATGTGTGTGTATCGGGTTTCTCGCGTGGATAGACGCTCGAGTATCAGTCAGGATCAAGTTGTCCCGACTTTCCACGCGTTGTTCTGGATTCTGATGTTATCGCGTTTCAAAGAGCGGCGGCGTGTCACGATTTCGAAATGCGTGGTTAATTTGCGCGCTAACGAGCTCAGGGTCTCCCATAGACGCCACACGAAAGCAATTTACACTTGGCTGACGACGCTACTCCGATCTCCAATTTCGAAGTGATTTTATTCAAAATTTACGCCGACACGTAATCCCATTTCGAATTTGCATCGCCATTTTCCTCGTTGAACGAGGACAATGTTTCTCGATCGTGATTTGCCATTGATGAAGATGATGAGGTATCGAGGTGTTGATTTGTAAGAAAACGGGCCAGTCATTGGATGGTAACCAGTGGATTATAATATCGTGATTAAATATTCTTTTCTTTGATATATAGTGAAATATTTATGTGGAAAACTAGGAATAATTATTTCATTGCTAACACTCGAGACGATTAATAGATTCGTCTGGATCTATTGGATCTGGATCGATGAAATTTGCATAACAAATTTATTAATCCTGGTTATTTTAAAAGATTGAATGAAAAGTTGAATTTAATCATTAATTTAATGATTGATCCAATTCTTTTATATTTATATTCTGTTTATTTTAATATTAAAAATTATTAACAGAAATTTTTACGAACAAAAAGTTAATAAAAAATACTTATGATCTAATGGAACTATTTGAAAGTTAATAATAAGTAGAATTCCCTGTTGAAATTACTGAAATCAAAGGATCGAACCAATCAAGTGCACCATTGTTCACAACAAAGAGGACCACTAAAACTCTCCAAAGTGGCTACTTTGTAGATGATTCGATTCTTCTGAGGAACTTCAATGCGTCTAGAATCGTAAAGTAAGTCGAATTTATTAATTCAAATCGATTTATCAATCCAGGAATCCACAATTAACTTATAACATTTAAAATTTAAATCTAGGGATCCCTAGATTCCAAAAATCGACGTATCAAATTTCAGGTGTCTTTGTAATTCAAATGTCTTTACAATCCTCTTCCCAATATCAAAAACACGTCATCTCTTTTTCTCTTCTATTATTTTTTCTTTTTTCTTTTTTTTTTTCATTTTTTCTTCTTGACACCCTAGTCGAACAGAAATAAAATTCCGCAACGTCCTGTGGTTACCCCGATCGATTACCAGCGAAGGCAACGTGCTATAAACACTTTATCGATCAGTGAACCGTGTCGAGATAATTTTCATTCGTTTGAAATACGTTCGAAAACAATAGGAAAATAAATTAAATAATTTTATATATATTTGTCAACTAGGATGTATTTTTTACTTACGCGTCAAAAGATTCGTACGCAGCAATAACTTCACAAATATAAACGAGTGGACTGGAGAATGAAAATTTTTTTTGAAATAAAAAAGAAAAGTTTAAAACCAATGCATGTCAAGTTTTTTTTTCAAACTATTATTAAATTTTATTCAAACTATTTGATATTTATGAAAAATTATTCATGCGAAAATCGATGTGTGAGCGCAAGTGGAATACTTAATATATCAAATTCGTTAATAATTTAATGGAAACTCATTATTCTTAATTTCCTCTTCGCAGAGGAGATGTTTCTAGAAAAATAATCGAACTTCCTCGTATCACGTGACTAAAGCTGGGATAATGAAATATCCGGCTTTTTATCCCCAATTCCATCAGTAGATTTCTTTTTCAAATCTTAAAATAATTCTCCGATTACTCGAAAGATATTACATTTCTCATTCTTCGTTATTGCTCGACCAAACGACGTCCAATAATTTTAACAGACGACAATTTGAATCTGAAAAACACAATAATAAAGAAAATCTTTAATTGAAGAAAAAAAAATTAGAAATTAATTATCACTTGGACATCAAGATTTATTTTGATCTCCTGACGCGACGTTGACAGAAAATATACTTTCATTAAAATAAATTCAAGTTACATCATATAATTAATATAAAATGTAAGAATAAATGTAAAGTAAAATCATTTTCAATCGAAATTACACTATGAAAGAATTATGCAATTCATGCAATTTTTCTCACATACTCTCTTACATACATACTGCGAACCACTCTCGACAAAGAATCGATCAGAATATCTTCGATCATCCCCTTCTGCACCAGCTAAGAATCAACCACAGCACTCTGGCTCATAATAAATAAGAATAACATCACAATGCAATTACGTGGGGGGTGTTCGTTGCCCAACAATACGATCAGGGGACCGATACTGGAGACGAAATTGCTAGTTGAAGAAGAGAAAGAGGGATTCCTAGTTGCTCACGACGGGAGTGGCACTCGTCTCGTGTTCCAACCTTCTTTCCTTGCTTCTTCCTCCATTTCCTCCTCTTTTCAACCAGCCTCGACAGGGAGGCTGGCTCGATTTTCTTCAGAAGTACACATTGTAACTCAAAACACGAGTGGTTGGCCGTCTGGCAGGGGTTGGCACGAAGTTTAGAAATCGCGAAATACCCGAATTGGGGGGAAAGGGAATATTTTAGAGTATGTAATTAATAATTCTCTCGTTATTACTCGTAGGTAGAAACAGGAATTTGGATGCAATTGGCGTGGACGATTTGATCCGATTTGTTTGTGAAACATTGATAGATATTGGGTGGGGCGGAAGATCGATTGGGTTAATTCTTGATTATGTTTGTAATATTAATCGGAAGTAAGTGGTCAGAAGCTTCTGAATTTGCCGTTAAAGTTAAACGAAGATCTGTTGTACGATCGAGTTAATATCGAGTTTCAAATACATAGTAATCACTATGTTGAGCCTCTATTACACGAACAATAATAGAGGCTTAGTTTCATTTACATTCAGAAAATGATTATTACGTTATAAAAATTATATACAGTTCACGTTCGATTAAATTTTCTAAAATCTAGCTATATTTTCTTGAACTATTTTTTTTATTTCCTGTCGAGATTTGTATATCGTCGAATAATCTTAGAAATTTTAAATTATGAGAATTAAATCTTAAAACGGTGCCACTTTAAATTATTTCGTGATTTTATTGGAAAATAATCACAACTCCGATCGATCAATTTTTTTAAGAATTTTTAAAAATATCTTTGCTTATCTTGATAAAATATATCTCCACCAAATTAATTACAAAAATTGCATACACATACACACATACATACATATCGTGTCAAGAAGCGACGAATACGACTTACATCCAGTGGAATTTCTCGAAAAGAAACATTATGCAAATTGAAAAACGCACGGCACTCGAAAATTGGTTGTCCCTCGATGACTTCATCTCTCTCCCTTTTTCGTTCAATAATTTTAAGAGAGTCATCGTAGCGAGCGGATCACGGATAAAAGAGAATCGCAAAACACCGCCAGACGTGAATTTCGTCTCGATGTACGATTTCCGGTGTATAATCACGGATGATCGATTCGAGGATCATAGACTCGATTGCATTTTCCCTTCTCGACGGGAGAACAAAGAGGAAATCCTTTCTCCTTTGTGCACGAGGCAAAGGAGTTTTGAAAACAACGATAAACGATGGCCGAACGAATCTTGGCTCGAGATATGTCGATCGAAACGTAACGATATCGTTTCCTGTGAGATCCGTTTTCGAGTAGATGGAATAATAGATTTTTTGAATTCCATCGTCTATCTTCTATCCTTCTTGTTCTATTTTCGTACTTATGCGACATCTGCCGAATTTTTTAACAACTAATAGCAAAGATGGATCGATCCATATAATTATTACAATATTACAATTCACAAATAATTTGTAAAATTTATTTCGTTAATCAAACTAGGAATGCTTTGGAGGATCGATTATACATGTCGTACAATGAAAATTGTTATGCAAATATATTGATTAAGACTTTTCTTTTTTTAAATATACACAATTGAAGCAGAGTGAGACTATTCTATCTTCGTTTCGTTTTACTACGACACAAATTTAAATTGCTATGTAACTAAAAGTCTTGAATCACTTTTAACACTTCAAATATTTAATAAAACAAATCAAAAGGAAATAATTAGTAAATTAGTAAATACTCAATATTTTTCTCCGATCAATTTTTATTTTTACTTTGACGTCTAGAATTAACTCTCCAAAGATATATGTTCCATTATATATATATATATGCTTCACATCTCATTTACCATTTGTAAAAAATCTTCTATCAAAAATAATATATCTCCAAACGTTAAATCTTAAAATTCCTCATCAACGATTATGTTCCATAAAATTTATACGTTTCATTTCCCTATTATCGATAATCGTGGTTAAACAGCTATCGAGCTATTTACACAGTAATGATGTGGACAGGACAAGGAAATTAAGCAAGAAATTTCGAGCATGGAATTCATGAATAACAATAGTTCCCCGGATACGGAGTTTCGACGAAACTCGCCGTATTGAGAGACTCGAACAGTGGACAGACAGGTCGTCATTGTGTTTTCGATTAATTGGAAACGTGTCTGGAATTGAGTCGAGCCGTCGAAAATGATCGGACGCATCATAACCGAAGTCACATTGCATTATGCACATCCGTTTCTTGCCAAATGATCCCACATACCGCTTGACGTTAATTCGATTAAGATCGTTCGACGGCGTGTATTTTAGGCGACATCGACCGATATTGGCGTTATACAAGCCTGGATTATACGCTCGAATATTAAACGAGACGATTCTTAATGAAAATGGACGGGCGGGAGTGGGAAATGGAATTGAAAAATAGAGAAGACGGGAAATTTCGAAATTAACGTTTTCCTCTCGCATGCTTAACGAAATGGCGCTCGAACAGGAATGTTCGAAAATAGAGATATCCCCTGTATGTTGGATAACTGGGGATTATTAATTGAATTTAGATAAAATTGATAAAATAATGTGGATAGTTGAAAAGTTGGAAAATTGGCATAATTGGAAGAAGTGTAAGATTTATTTTAGGATAAGTCTGATTATTATGAGAATGAGCATCAGCTTGTCGACCGAAAATATTATATTTATGAATATAAAGATTGTGGAACCAGCGTTGAGAAATAGAGTAAGAGAATATTTTATTTTGCCTCTCGATTGTTCTTAATGATAATTTTTCAATCGACTGTTACAGATGATACAGAGGGGAACAGATAAACGAGTGTAGGAATTCCAAAATGCTGAATAATCTCTTCATTTTTCTTTATCTTCTAAAAGTAGGAATGAATGATATAGAAAAATATTTTACTTGATTTATGATTTATATATAAAATCATAACGATGAGAAATGAAACAAGAATTAATTCCTTCACTTTTTCATTATAATATTCTTCATTTCGTATACAAATCGAAGAAACGCACAAATATCAACTATATAACACGAAATTTCAAACGTTCTTTTTGAACGCCAAAAAATAAAAATTCAGCAAAAATATCCATCACCAAATTTGCCAAAAGATCTCGAGATTATCATCGACAGAACACCAATTAATCCCTCTACCCTCTACTACTCGTTATTCAGAAATATCATTTTAATTTTTTTATTTTCCTTTCCCCTCTCCTCTTTCCTTCCCTCAAGAAAACAACAAAACAATTTAAGCACAGCCAAGGTTCAACAAGCGTTGATTAACGAATAGATTAGAAAGAAAATTAGAAAAGCGAAATTTACTACTTCGCCATTCCGGTGAATTGTTACGAGGTCGGTTACGAGGAAATGCTCCCTCCCACGATATAAACATCGATTAAACGGAAAGGGGATATGGTGTGAAAAAAGTTGGATGGTCGTTTCCCGTTCGTTCACCGCGAACTTTCGCGCAATTTCTCGGCCAAGTTATCGACACAACCCGAACGAAGGATCGATGAACCTTCGCGGGGGCTAATTTACGACGCAATCCGCTTTGGCTCCCACCCGATGTCGCGAAGCACAGGTGAGAGCCAGCCTTCCTTCCGCCCCCTCCCCATATCGCTTAATTAAGTTAATGGACACTTATTACCGGGGTTGTCCTGCCAACGGATGCTCCTCTCCCACGTCCATCGATCCGCCCTCCCGCCCGTTTCCGCTTCGTTTGAAATTCCTCTATGGAGGGGAGGGGATATTAATTCGAATTAGGAGAAATCTCGGCCGCTTTGATTTTCTTGTTCAATTAACCGGTTGATCAAACAAACGATCGAGAGAGTGTATAATTGCAAGTTTAGTTTTCTGTCGTGGGATATTTGCTCTTTCGGGCTCGAGAGTTTGAAAAACGCGAATAAAAAGTGTTTTTTTTTTTCTTGGAAAATTTCAGATGATCAGAATGTACGGATGTAGAATTTGGTTTTCGAGTGGATGAATTTTTTAAATTAATTAAAGAGTTGGATATTGAGATTCAGGAGATCGGTCTGTGAGGATAAGTGAGGTAATCTGTATAGATTATCAGCTCTGTGTCTTGTGTTTCTCTTGGAAATTAATTTCATGATTATTATTGGAACGAAAATATTGAATATTCGGGGAATTTGTACTCGAATAAATTAATTAATTAGGAAAAATGAAAGAGAAATTCGTCGCGATTCGTAGTCATTGATTTGTGGTATTAGAGCGCATTAATCAGGTTCCTCGCGCTCTCGATACAGATGCTCGTTAATCAAAGCGAATTCCAGCAATCTGCGAGTGCCCATTAACTTCGATAACTCGAAATTCCACGTGGTTATCCACGTAGAAAAATTGTCATCCATGATTTACGAATCCATGCTTTATCTCAACTATCGTGTTATTGTTTATCTTCTGTTCATTTCGATTACTATTATTTATACAAAATTGCAAATAATAGAAGAAAAGTTAAGAAAAATTTATTCAAACTTCGTGTTTCCACGAGCATAAAATACTCGTTCGAAAATTCGTGTCGAGAATTCAATTTTACACGTTTCCACACGAATCCACGATCGAATCTTGAAAAATAAAAAAAGAGCCGCGAAAAGAACATCTTTGAGGCGTGAATATACAATTCCAGGAAATGGAATGTTTCATTAAAACGTGACTTCGTCACGAGTTTTGCCTATATAATACGTTTTTCTTTTTATGTAGACGAACTTCGATATTCCCTTTATTTTATGCTACTTTCGATTTCGATACATGTAATTCGAATAAATCGATTTTTCATCAATTTGAATTTCTTTCATTTTAATCTCACAAGGAGATACAAAATTTCTTGATTGAATTTTACTCCCAGTTGTCTTCCATTCATTTTTGAGGAAAATATAAAACTTTTTAATTTCATTAAAAGACCTCGTCACGAGTTTTGCCTATAGAATATGTTTTTCTTTTTATGTAGACGAACTTCAACCTTCGATATTCCCTTTATTTTATGCTACTTTCGATTTCGATACATGTAATTCGAATAAATCGATTTTTCATCAATTTGAATTTCTTTCATTTTCAATCTTATAAGGAGATTCGATTGAATTTTACTCCCAGTTGTCTTCCATCCATTTTTGAGGAAAATATAAAACTTTTTAATTCGAGTTTGGTTTCAGCATCTTTCCATTATCTGTTTCAACTTCAAGATACAAAATTCTAATTTTATTTCAACATTCCAATATTTTTCACTCTCAAGAGATACTTATTCTTCGAATATTTTTCATAAGATATAATACCGCAAAATTCTGAATCATATTTCGACGCACGTTTCACGAACCGAAACAAAATAAAAACAATCGTCACAAGTTAATTCCTTCCACTATCAACATATGTGGAAAACACAAGCTTCTCGAATCTATTCGCGGTCGTCTGCCGTACGGAAAGGTTGTCGTTACCAAACATTAGTGGTTCTTCGCTCATCGCAAACGCTGCTCAACGAACTTTCTCGTTCGAACGGTCTCGAATATCCATTTAATGCGTGCATTAAATGGACAGACGACGCGTATCCAACGATCGTCGTCGTGCAATATTACGTAAGTCAGAAACGAGTGGTATATCGATCGCGCTATTAGACCCATGTAAACGTGTTTCATCGACGACATTTCCTCGACGTTTATCCGCGGAAAATGGAATGGAGAAAGGAGATGGTTGGACGACGCGTCGACCTTGTGTATCGAGCCTGTGTATCGCGGAGAATATGATTTGAATGAAGCGATGATTAAATTATTAGACGATATTAGACGTGCGTCGACGAGTGGAGAGATTTCCATTTTCCAGGATGTTGTTTCGACGTGCGAAAATATTTGCTCGTCATACCCCTTCTTATTAGAACGTTCGTCTTCGGTTGAGAGACATTGAAAAATATTGAAATTACGCAGCGAGAGCGTGCGATATTGCGTTGGTGCGTTGATATCTGATCTTATGCGTGTCAAAGTTGCGTGTGTATATTGTGATTCGAATATTCGTGATTCTAGTATATTCGTATATATAGTTCTAATATATGTATATTTTTTAATGTTAATTTTTAATATATGTATATTTTAATTTCTACGATTATTGGAGAAGAGTTGTTGTTTCTAGGAAATTTTGGACAATTTATATGTGCGGTATTTCGCTGAATATGGTTATTTATGATATAAAAGTGATAGAAGTTAAAATATACTATACGTTTGGTAGTAGTTGGATTATCAGATCATTCATTGCGTTGTACAATTTTTCGGTAAGCATTCGAAAACATTCTATTTTATCACCGAAATTCCGTGGTCGGAATCGCATTCAACCTCCCGATTCTCGTAAATTGAATTTATTCCTAAACTACTTCCTGTATTACTATCGAAACTTTTGTATTTATACGTACCGAATATTTATTCTCGTAATGTTTCGTTCCTTGTATAAATTAATCTACGTATGAACTTCTAGGTATAGGTGAATGCGAGTTAACTAATAACTTCGTAATTATACGTTCGTTTTTGGATTAAACGTATTAAATATTTCGAAAGGAGAATAGAACAAGAAAGAAATAAATTTTACTCGTACTTTACTTCATTTCATTTTAGATTATATTTTTTAGGTCACCATTTCTGGATCGTTGACCAAAAAGCCACGAGAAGAGATAAATAGGTTGTAAACAGTCGGTTCCACCCTTCTTGGATCTTAATCTTGACAGAATACATCCTAAATCATCCTAAATTCTAAATCCAAACCAACACTTTTGAGAAACCATTGCACAAAAAAAAAAAAGAAAAAAATACGTACAAAATATTTTATTTTCAAAAATTTATTTCCAAAAATCAAGCAGCGGATGAAGTCAAAATCACTATCCTTTAAATTATTCAATCGCCAAATATCATTGTATTCAGAATATCTTAAATGCCAAATTCCTAATCCTTTGACAGAGAATTGCAAATATTATACTTACTCAAAGCAAATCAAATTTTCAAGGGTGCGAGGGTGTAGAGAGGAAAAGGGCTTCGAAACGGAATTCGAAACGTCTGAACCGAATCATTTATAAGGCGATCTTTTATTGGCAAACCGACTGGAGTGGATTTCCAAACAACGTGCAACAACTTCGATCGACCGCGAGCTTTAATTAGAACCGTTCTAATTAATCCTCGGTGATCTCCTCGAGGAACAATCGATGAATCATAACAACCAAATATTCCGGAAACGTGGCTCGCCGCCATATTGTCAGCTCGTTAAGGCCTCGGTCTGTCGACGCGTCACCGACTCATCAAACGTGTAAACACAACGAGAAACTACCGCAAATTGCCGACTAACAACCCTAGCTAAACCTTAGAGAGCGAGAAATGGGCTCGTTTCCTATCTTGACGACCCACGTGTGAGTATCATTCAATGGAATATTTCCATTATATCGATGTAACAAACGGAGGATTATATTTTTTCGAATTCATGGTTCGAGAATTAAAAATCTTTTCTTCGCCTCGAGTTAAGTCGTATTGCAGTGATTGGTTAACTCAGCGGAAATTGATGGAGGAGCGTTCTTCAATCGTTGGAGGAACTGAAAAGAAGAGGGATTCTCATTGAAGGTAGTTGCTATCGTTGATGTGGGTTGTTAGGATTAAGTAGTTGATTAAGTAATTAATTATGATTGATTTTTTGGAGAATGAATAAATCGTGTTTCCTTTTTTTCGGTTTGGTAAAACTAATTGAGAAGCAATATTGAATTATAATATTATCAACACTAAAAGTATCAATAGTTATGTATCCAAATTTTTAACGTAGTTGTTTAATTGATAAATTGTTCCCAAAAGAACGAATAATTTATCATAGTAACTTTCTTTCAACGAATAAATGTTCAAATCGATGATCAAACGAAACTACCACGTTTATTTCGTACTGTAATGCTTTACAGGGTTCGTTTAAATTGCGAACACGCGTACACCAAATTTGCAATTTAATCCAAGCTTGGATTTAAATTCAAAACGGATCGCATAATTCGAAAGAATTTCTCGCGAAGAATTCCCTAGGAAAATCGATCGCGCGTAAATCTAGTAGGCAGATTTCTCGAGATTTTTCTCGCATTTTTTTTCCCCTTTTGACATTTCAATGTATCCGTCTCGTGGAGAATCTCGTTGCATACCGTAGGCTTAGCTCGATTCGATTTCGTTTTCGGAAGCGTTTCGTAGTAATCGAGTGAACGTAGACAGATAGATCCACCGATTATATAGTTGCGCGGCCTTGCGTACACTTCGGATCGAATCTGAATAAAGCATGCGTCCATCATTTATTTTTTTCCGCCGGTACGTTTATAGCCGCTTGGTGGTTGATCCATCGAAGGATATCGATTCACGTCGCGACTCCAATTTTTCATTGCTCTGTTCCTTCAATCGATTTAATCGGGCTGCAAGATAAATTCAGAATTTGAATACGTTGAACTCGTACGTATTAATTTGAAAAAGAAAAAAGGAACGAGCACAATGAAATTTTCCTAATTAGAATTAATCATTTCTAATATCTGATATTCGTTTTTTCGAGTGCTCTGTCTGTTCCTTCAATCGATTTAATCGGGCTGCAAGATAAATGTAGAATACGTTGAATTCGTATCAATTTGAAAAAAAGAGGAATGAACACAATGAAATCTTTCTAATTAGAATTAATCGTTTCTAATATCTGATATTCGTTCGTTTTTTCGAATGCTCTGTCGTGTTCTCTTCAATCGATTTAATCACAAGATAAATGCAGAATTTGAATACATCGAACTCGTATCAATTTGAAAAAAAAAAAAAAAAACGAGCACAATGAAATTCCTTCCTAATTACAATTAATCATTTCTAATATAATATTCGTTCGTTTTTTCGAGTGCATCGGAGACAAGGATAAAGAAAATCGTGTCAAAATTAAAAAAAAAAGAAATGTACAAATTCTGTTTCTTCCAATTCCAAGGATTCGACGGTAACTGAATTATCGAACTCGAAATGGAAAGCAATATATATGCGCGGATATGAACACGAAGAAGAGTACGAATGGAAAATACGAACGTTAGGATTTGATTCGATATTCGTTTCTGTTCCCCTCACTTGTCGATGAACAAGTGAGAGAGACCCAACGATTCTATCTCTAATCGGTAGAAATGTCGTTTCAGATTCGCGAGGACGAAAGGAGGAAGCGGCACGACTGTGTGCGCAAGAAACACGTTATCGGGTGAAATTCCACCGTCTTACATCCGGTTCTTCATCCGAGACTATTAGACACGATCGTATTCCATCGTTATCTACCCTCCTCTGTTCCCAACCAGCAACCCCTCGTCGCGCCCTCGTCTCTTCATTGGCAACCGTACGAAAGGATTTACTCCCCGAGACGTTGAGATTTTCTCGTCTTGAACCACGGGATTTCCTCCCCGTTTCTCAGACCTTTTTGACAAGTCTGACAAGGGTGTACGCTCGATCGGAAATAACTGATAAACTCGATGGAATTAAGAAGTTTCTTCCCTTAGAAAAAAATCGAGCGAGAAATTCGTTGATGGAATATTTTGGAAAATCCAGGGGAAATCCTTCTTTATCGCAAGTTGAACGATCATTGAAATCATTTTTACTTAGGATAATTTGTATATCTGTTCGTGAACAGATCGTTTTTAAATTTTCGTCTTTTCAAAGAAAGGAGGATTTTTATGACTCTGTGTTTTCAATCGAAGATTGAAAATATTTTGTCTCGATTTTTCGTCAACGAGTTTTCTATAATATATACATAGAGAGAGAGAGAGAGAGAGAGAGAGAGAGAGAGAGAGAGAGAGAGAGAGAGAGATTCATATTTTTCTCACCAATATTGACAAATATTGAGTGATACGTTCAAAGAAGACATCTTGTAGCGATATCTTGTAATTAATTTAAAATTATTCAGTATCTTTGTTATCTTCCAGGATGGCGTTAGTAAAACAATTTTTCTTCTCTGTCGCTTCATCGTTCCATCAAAATTAATTAATAATCCGTCGAGCGAGGTTAATCGAATCTCATTGTTCTCTGAAATTGAAATCCGACGGTCATAAGTCGATCGTCACGTAGAGTAATTTCTCTGTATATCAATCTTATCGCGAGCATCGTCTACATTAATAGCGATCTTCGTCATCGTTCACGAAGTTTCCTCGAAGTTTACACGAGTAAGCCCTGTTTAATGTACCTTTCGAACACCAAACTCGCTTCGATTCTCATCCTTAACTAAATAGGGATGCCAAGAGTTGTAGACTCGCCGAGTTATCGAACCTTTATCTTCATCGAAGGCGCAACACGTTTGGGCGGAGTCAATGGTACCTAATTAGAGCAACGAGCAGCAACCGGCTGAAACTCGGTGAAAAGTGCTCATTAACTGCGCACGCGGTTTTTCCTTCTTTTCTTTTTTTTTTTTTTTTTTTACAACCTACACCGATGACAGAATTTTTGCGAATCAGGGTCAAGAAATTTCCACACTTTTTTTTTTATTCGAGAATCCACTATATTTATTGATTTCAAAGTTCAAGTTTTAAAGTTTCTTCATTGTTTGCTTGTCGTGTTTATTAATTACAAATAATTTTTTCAATTTCAAATGAAATTTCTATAATTTCTCTCGATGATTTCATAAATAATATAAAAACGTTTTATATAAATAATTTAATAATCGGTAAAACGATTTCTCCAAGCTTAATAATCGGAGTAATGGCATCGATCAAGGATGAACGTAAGAACAGGCGAGATCTTGGGTTGGGTCGATAAAGCAAGTGTCGATAAATCAACAGCAAAGAAGTAAATCGCGGATCAACGTCTCTCGAAGATCCTCGAAACCTCGAAGGCCGTTCTTTCGCTATTCTAATTAATAGACGAGGCGGGCGAACGAGACGGCTTCAAACACGACATCCAAGTGCGCCGCTGCCGCCTGTCCTTCGCGTTTACATGTCCCAATTCCATAATGCCTCGGAGAAGGACCATCCAAGAATACTTCTGGGCTTCAAGGCGAATTAAATCGACCCGTTTCAGCGATTAATTTCTCACTTCTCTGGCTCATCGGTCGCCAAACACTTTGCCACACGGAAGTACGGAGGGGGCTTTGGGAATGATGCTGGAACTTTAAACGATTATTTGCGCTGTGGGTATAATGATGACAAGGATGATAAAATCGGTGAAGGAGGAGGAGATTTTTACTAACTTGAGTAATATTACTTATAATAATATTTCATATATTTTTTTCAAATTTTAGAATTAATCGAGAATTAGAGAAAGGAAGGAAAAAACTTGGAAAATAGAGCGAATTTCAATTTCTGAATAGTAGATTTAACGTGACCACCTACAGAAACGCGGGATACAAAGTTTAGAAATTTGACAGTCGATCTTCAAATGTTAAACTATTCGATTTGTGTAACTGGGATACAAGCTCCCTAGCTCCCATTGTTCCTCGCTCAGCCAGCGCAACATCCTTTAACGACGAAACCAATATCGAACCCTACCCTTTCCTCTCTCGACCAAAGACCTTTGACCTTCCACCACCCAAATTCATTCCATTCGAAATGTAAAGGGCCGAATCAACGAATCTCTTTCGCTCGAAACGAAGAATATTCTAATCAAATGATCATCTCTTTTCTCAAAGAGCGAAACAAAGATGCCACACGTTGCCAAAAGGTATATACGTATTTTTATTAATTATGATGTTGAATCTTGTCACGAGGTGCGAATGTGTGATAGTAAATTATATGTGATTGTTTTTCGCAGTATGTTAATTCGTTGATCGAATAATGCTTCGACGATGATTTGTATTTACTAAACTACTCGTTCATCCTCTTCGAAGAAATACGCCATGGAATTAATAATAATACACACTTGCGTAAATATACAGAAAGCTATTTTCGCGACTGTGTCGAGGATAAACACGAGAGATCGACACGGTTTCGACGTTGTTCCTAATGCGTACGGCTTCGTATTTGTGATAATATTATAAACAGAGGAACGTTTCCACGGGAACTGTCACCAGTTCTGTCGCTTCTGTGTTCCGGGACAAAAGGCGAAGAAGATCGTCGACGCGAATGCGGGGCTTCTTGTATTTTTTCTCGCGGAGCGATAAGGGAGGTAAGAAAAGGATGTAAAATAAGTTTCAATGGCGAACAACGCGCCTTTCTCTCTTTCCGTTTTTTTCCTGTTTTCCGCGAAAACAGAGAATTTCGAAGGAATTTTTTACTTCTTTTGTCGAGAATGTAGGTGTTCGGTATTTTCGATCGATAAAAAGGGAAAATTTTGAGTTTACGACAAGATTGCTTGGCGTTTTAAGAAGTTTAACTGGACGAGACGATTTTCTTCGATTTTTTCCTTCTCTAGTTACATTGCTAAGTCCAAAGAAAAGTAGAAAATGAAAAATGGTGAAATGAATTTGGTTGTATCACAAATTATTTAAAAAAAGTATACATTTAATTTATTTGTTTACGATTTAACAAAATGTGAGTTATTGATTTTCGAATAAGAGAGAAATAATTTTGAATTTTTCGAAAATTCTCATTAAATTCTCGATATTTTCAATATATTGAAAAATTTGTTACTTAATAATACTTCTATGTAAAATGTATATAATATTTGTTATGAATTATTTATTCCATTTTTTTCATACATTAATAAATAATTTAAAAGTACTTTTCGAGGGACAAAAGCGATGTCTAAGAAGAGATTGATCGTTATTCAAAAAAAAGCCGCGCGTTAATTTATGCAAAATTCTTTTCATAAATTAACACGACGAAATTAGTTCTCCAACAGAATCTCGAATTCGTAG
Source organism: Apis laboriosa (assembly GCF_014066325.1). Lineage (NCBI taxonomy): Eukaryota > Metazoa > Arthropoda > Insecta > Hymenoptera > Apidae > Apis > Apis laboriosa. Next base: position 4,790,464 of record NW_025223857.1, read on the forward strand.
AAGAATTTTTTTCAAATTAACGAGCAATAATCAATCCCATTCCATTGTATGATATTTCATCCTATTGACTTTCGCCGAAACGAATTCCAATTAACAAGTGAAACAAATAACGACAAGTGAAACCTCGTTATAAAGTTTCCACTGTATTTTCGTCGAGATAATATACCGTATTTCGAATGGAGGATGGATTTTCGTGGATTTCTTCCGCGAGCGAGGAAGAAGTTCGAGTAGTAGTAGCTTTACTATCGTTCAAAATCACTTTACATCCCTGGCTGTAAAGGGATTCGAACAATTTTATAGAGGAAGCCTTAAGTCGTTGTTCGCGTGTGCAAGCGCTCGTTGGAGCTCGTGTTTGGTTGTGTAGACATTTATGAGTTGGACCGTATATCTCACGAGTATCATATCAGTTTGATTGGTCGGTCGATCTTTCGTTTCCATTGCTGCGAAGGCATGGATATTGACCGTGTAAAATACATATATCGAGGATTAACTTTAACCCCTTGCGGCGAGTTTTGGTAGAAAGGTAAAAAAAAAAAAAAAAAAAAAAAGGGCGCGTGAGAGTTCGATTTTATTTGCACAGGCGTATCTGTTTTTTTGTTGCGCGTTTGTTGCGGATTTGATTTGATTATTGTGGAAACCGTGGATATACCGTTGCAAAGGAAGAATATCGATTGAAAAAAAAAAAAATTCTTTTCAAAAGTTGAATTCAATCTTTTAGAATGGATTCGGGAAATTTTTTGAATACGTCTCGATCATTGTATATAAATATTATTTATAAAGAAATAATTCAATTTGTTAATTTTTAATTCGAGTCTTTTTGAACTTATTTACTTAGACCCGTAAATTATTCTTCTAATTATAGAAAAATAAACTCTATACGTGTTCGTTTTTAAAAAAAATGGAAATTATTCTGCAGTTATGTCGCTTTCCAAAAAAAACGTGTTTTTCATACACGTTTCTCGTTGTACAAGCACATTCTACCATATTTCCTAATTATTTCGGTGTTCATGTGTCTTTCGGCACTTGTCTAAATTCGTGGATTTCATGGAGGCAATTTCGCACCGTCCACTTTCCTCTCCTCGTCTTTTATTACCTACCGCGTCTCCATTAAATTTTAATTTATTATCCGCGAGGGAGAGGGCTGTATCCGTATTTTAAAGCTATCAAGGGTGAAGGGATTTCGCGTTCATTTGGGAGGATTGAAGACGTTTACTCGTCCATCCTCATCGCGCACTCTTTCATCCAGTGGGAAAATAACTTTCTTCGAGGATGAAATGGAAATGCGTCGGAAAAGGTGCTTACGAACTTACCACGCATTTGCTGTTGCATCATGCAGCTGCAAATACAACGAGGCTTTTTTTTTGTGTCTTTTTTTTTTTTTTTATTTTTTTGCTAAAAGCTTTCTACAAGCTGCTCTCTCTCTCTCTCTATATATAGATATAGATATAAGGTATTCTAATATTTGTTGTGAGTAAAATTTAATGATAAAAATACGCGTGTTAAATTTAAAATGGAATTCATTCTTACAAAATGAAAATACTTTCAAACTTTCAAAATTTATCTTTCTTCTTTAATTTTTTAACACTGAAGAATTATTTTTCTAGAATTGTATAATTTATATCATTTATAAATATACTTTGAGGTGTTCTATACCTCACAAAATTGTATAGAAAGAATACTGAAAGTTTGAATATGAATTTCACCCCCGTCAAAAAGATCCCTTCGTTCGTTACGCTATATAAACTTTCAACGATTAAAAAAATTAATTGAATTTCTCTACAAAATATTTGTTCACGCTAAATACGAGGAATATTGGATTTTTCAGGATAAGTGCGACGATTGTTTAAGGTGAAAAGCTATAGAACTGGCGAAAAGTTCGAAGGTTCAGAGATTCATGACATTTTGAAACTGTACGAAAGCCCGGTTTAATTATTAGATCTATCTGGATCGGTACTAAATAAAACCACCTCCATGGTTGGAACATGGAAACGTTTATTCATTGGTTGCTCGAGGTTTTTGGCGACCGACGTGACGCTATCGGCCAAGATTTGAAACGGTCGTACGTTTTCAGCGCGTCCCGTTAAACACAGAAAATATATAGAAGCGATTTTCGAGATAAGCTGTTCAAATTTCGACGTGATTAATAGGGAGAAGTGATTCAATTGATATCAATATTGGAAAGTATAAATAGAGAAAGTCTTTAATTTATATTTGTATAAAAGAATTTTTATATTTTTAGCAAAATATTCCATTTGTATGAGAATGGAAATTAATATTTTTATGAGTTACATGAGAATAAAAGGTATTAGAATTGGAATACTATGTAAAAGACAAGAAAAATAACTTCAAGATTCTTAAATGGAATGAAGTTTGTTCAAAGTAAGTATTACAAATTATATAGATTTTTTGTGAAAACAATATTTTTCTTTAATGGAAGAAATGTTTTGCAATAGATTAAACGATGGAATTAATATAAATCCATGGAATTAAAAGTGTGGTAAAAAATTTTATTAGCATCTGGAGTTCAATTTATCTTACGAAATTAAATAACACTTTCAAACAAACTTTTGTAATTGAACAATTTTTACAATCAAGAAAATAATTATTTAATTTACGTGGATTCCGTAAATTTTTCACTTTCACTTTCTCATCGATTATGTTGCAGAAACAAAGGCGCAATAATTACAATTTACAAGAATAGTAATTTCACGCCGTATCCCCCTGTATCTGATATTAAAATTAATTCAAGGACGGATTAAACGCGACCCAAGTGTAATATTACACCCAGTTAGCATCCAGGTATTTTATCGAATGATGAAAAATATAATTCTCATTAATATTCCCTGCAAATTCGAGGTAAAGGGAATCGTTCAATTTCATTTTTCTTCAAATCTATCACGTTCGAATTTGCGCGCGGTCAGCAATCGACATCTGTACAAATTGCGGTTGCATCTCTGGTCGGCCATTGCGAAATAGCTCGCAGTTTTTTCAGAGACTGATGGACGAAAAAAAAAAAAAAAAAAGAAAAAAGAACCCAGACTATTCTGGTCCATCCATTATTCCTCATTTACGTTCTCCGAATTGAAGGGAAACCCGAATTTCATTTCCATGATTCGATCTCGGCCCATGCTACATGTTGATGAAATTTTGCTCTTCTTTTCTCCTCGAATACGCTCTGTTACTTTTGCCCAGAATTAGAATTTTCAATTTCGACCGTCGTTCCGGAAGAACAATAGGATATAATTTGGTTTCTTATTTATACTACGTTTTAAAATTAAAAATTTTTGAAAATTTTTAATAATGGGATTTGAAGAAGAAAAAAAGAAAACACGAGACAGAGGATTTTAATAAAATAGAGTTGCGTGAAAACAATATAGGATTCTATCGAGAATTTTAATGAATAAAATTTTTGAACGAAAAACATATGATTCGAGAATAAAAACTTTTACGTTGATACTTAAAAATCTTTTGTTTAATTTAATTAATTCTAAATTTAATTCGAAGGAATTAGACACGAGAACGATACTTTTAAACCGGTGAAAATCTTTTGGAAGAGGGGATTAAAAAATTTTCAATTTTGCGTTGAATGAAAGAATAACTGGATATTATTCGGATATTAACATAAGAGTTAAATAACACGAGGTTTTATTCACGATTGTAATTCCGGTACAGTTACCAGAGTTTAAACCGTCGTATTTAACGAGAAATCGAGTAAGCCAGACTTGTGAGTTTTAACGCGAGGGAACTGGAACGAGAACGAGTGACAGGCGGATAAATCTGCGCGAGCGAGTAAACGAGGGAGCGAAAATGACGAATTTCACGACGAGGCGGTCTCGAAGAGTCAAGGACCGTTTCGTTTGAAGCCAACGACACGTCCAATCGGTTGTCGATACTCGAAGGGTATTTACGTACCTCTGCACAGCGGCTTCGTTCATCCATGTTGAAAATCAATATTCACACGTGGCTTGGAAATTTGGCTGGAAACATTGATCCTTGGATTTCCTCTGAATTTTACAAAGATTTTCAATCCACGTACTTTTCGTAGGACGATTTTTAATGAACAGGAAATCAATGGAGATGAAAACGAATTACTTTGAACCACATTGCGTGCACGTGGCGTGGAAAGTAACGCGATAAATCATTTTAATTTAATCTCGACCCTAGCCAATCTTACAAATTTATCTTTTTCACATATATTCTCCAATCTTTCCTCGATAAATCCTTATTCATTTGCTGTAAAGTAAAATTAGATTGCGAAAATTTGTATATCTCAGCTGCTTAAAACTTTCATTTACAAATACCGATACCTTAACAACATTAAAATTGCGAAATTAGGAATTATCGTGACCAACGTTGCTCGCTTTCAAAGCGATTCCCAAAGCGCGAAGAATGGAGCATTTTAGAACCCGAAGTAAGATAATATCCATCCTAAAACGATTCGCGTTGGTTGTTGCAGGAAATGGCCACGTGACGCGACGACAGAAAGGAAGCCGGGCGCAAGATGAACACGAACGGGAATGTCGGCTCGCAAGAGGGTGGGAACGGTACCGATTACGGCTCGAGCGAGGAGACGGCCGCCCTGCTGAGCAGGGCGCCACCCCCGCCGGTCGTTGTTGCCGCGGCGTCTCAGGGCAAGCCGGTGCTCACGCGACAGGATCGGGCAACCTTTTTGGTTGCCTCGCCACAATTGTCCGTCTCGGGGCTCGGCGGCTCCGAGGAGAGCGGCACCACCGAGGATCCGGCCACGAGATCGGTACCGGACATCGAGCTGTATTGCAGGCTCGACGGCGAGGCGCAGCAACCGCAGCCGCAGCCGCCGCAGCCGCAGCCGCAAGCGCAGCAAACGATCATAGCTACCGTGGGTTACAGGAGCCGGCAGCCTTCCCACCAGCACAGATGTCGCTGCGATCGTAGAGACTCGTTGGCCCCTTCTTCGGCGCTCCATCTGGCGAGGAGCGTGTCAAGGTAAGGGAAATGTTTCTTTCCTTTTTCTTTTCTTTTTTTTATTTTTATCCTCGGTGTTGGCGTAAAGTGAATGATAAATATCTTTATCCGTATGTGTATTTTTATTGCACGAGCGAGAATGATCGTGGGATTGATTGTAGATATATAGGTTAGGTTGATCTAATTTGAATTTAATGAAATTGGTAATTGACTTGCGTGACTGTGAAGTTAGAAAAATAATGGAAACAAACGCGAATTTATAAAAATAATTTTAATTAGTAAAGATGGGTAAAAATTCATGTTAGAAATTCACGTTATATGAATATATATCGATTATGTTAGAACCATTGAATGAATTATAAAATATTATGATTGTGGAGAAATTAGATGATTTCAGTTTTACTTGCTCATTAAAAGCATCCCAATATATTCATTGGCTCATTGTGGTTGATCGAGTCAAAAGTTAAATCCTCAATTCAACTCGATTACGAAACACGGGAATATTGGGTAACCATAACGGGGAAGTTTGAATTTATATGTAACTGGCGAAGTTCAGAAACTTCGCCTTCAAATTCAAGACGAGTTGAAGAAGAGTCGAGACTCGTAATTTCCAGGATATTACACGACTCCCAACGGTTTCAAGTTAACGCCTCATCTAGATTACGAGCTACTGTTTATCAGATCTTTTAATATCCTCTCAAAGTCGTGAACAATGAATTAACGCGGAACGTAATTTGGGCGGATTATCATCCACCCAAGAAAATGATATATTTTCTCTGAAAATTTAGTTACAGGTTCATCCCCTTTCTGTAGTTAGCTATCTCGGCCGCCATAATTCCGAAAAGGGCTTCGCTCGCGAAGGTCTCTGATACAATGTTAAACCCACGACCTCGTTTCAGAATTGGCCACGATCTACTAACCCCTATCACCAGTATTTTATTCTCTAATTGCAAATTCATGGTAAATTCTACTTCTTTTTTTTCTTTTTTTTTTTTTATATATATCTGTTACATAATATGCAATAGAGAGAAAAGAAGCATATCGTGTGTCCGAACTGTATCTGATATTCGTAGAAATTTGTGCAATTTGTGTAATTGGTATAATAGCTGGATTGTATTTATGCGAAGTACAAATCTGATATTCTTCGGATATTTTCTAGCTAGATGTGTACGTCAGAGATTCAATACGAAATAAATTCCATCTATATTTAAGAAACGACTTGTTGAGTAAACTAAAAAAATTATAATTTTTTAATTAAACAATATTTTCTGCTTTCAAGACAAAAAGATCAATCGAAAAATACAAATAATTATAAAATACGATCGCACATTGAAGGATGAATTCACCAATTCTTTCAAAATACATTTTCAAATTAATTGGAAACCAAACTGTGTATAACATCATTGTTCAATATGAAGAACGCACAAAGAACAGAAAAGATCGTAAACTGTATTAATTTTCCCGTTCCATTCGAGGAGCATCGAGGCAACGTCATTTAATCAATAGATAATTTACGATCGACGATAATTTTGTTTATTCACTTGCAACAATTTGCATCAACAATCGAATCATCGACGTAACATCACCTATCTCTATTTCGAGCTGATTATATATCCTTCAACGGCCATTTCACGCCATTTCCAACCGGCTGAAACTCTATTCACGATATGGTATCCTTCTTTTTTTTCATCATTTCTCATTTTTCTCTTTGCGAGAAACGTATCCTTTTGTCGTCGATGAAAATTCGAAAAAAATTCAAGAAAGATCCATCATCCCGTCGATTTTTCCTTCGACCGTTTCACATGACTTTCTGACGATTTCTCGAGCGCAAATAGCGTGAAATTTGTCGATATATCCCGACAATTCCTTTCAAGAATTCGTCTTTATATGTCGTGTCTTATAACTCTTAGATGAAATAATACGTACGTATAAAATAAGTACGTGAAATACTTGAGAAATTTTGGGAAAACTTGAAAAGAATCAGTCTTTACGATAAGATTATTCTTTGTTTTAGATCTTTCTGCGTTTGAAAATCGTAGGTGAGAAAATTCTTTTTCTTTCTTTCGTGACAGAAAAAAATATATAGATGTTTATTATTAAAAAATAATATGTATTTGCGTGCTCGCGTTTTATCATGTTTTTCACGTTTCATTTTCACAGTAATGCTTCCTTCGCCGTGGTTAAAAAAAAGCAAGCTGAAGTAATCTTGTTCTCCATCAAGATACTCGAGGAAGGTGCGATAATTGGCCACTTATTCTTTATATCAGGCCCGGCAATTTAGTTTGAAATCACGCTGTACACCATTCTATCCTTGGCAAAATGTTTCCTCCTTTCTTTTCTTATACTCTTCACAATCATCTTCCGAAAAGTACGAAAACTGGTTCGCAATTTTTTCCCTCGTGACCCGAACTCTGTTGGGCGAAAACGACCTCGCGCGAGTTTCCGCTCTTGAAACCGTCGGCCGAAATCCAATTCCTGAGACAACACGGGATCTCGATTCTTGGAGACAACGAACTTCTTTCATTTTAAGGGGGGGGCCAGGAAATTGGAGTGTGCCTCCTCGAGATAAGAATACGAGATAAGAATACGAGATAAGAATACTTCGGCTATGCTCTCTCGCCCTCTTCGCGTTATCCATCGAGAATCGATCGTCCCGTGTATCGAAAGGATAATCGTTTCTAAAATGAAAATTCTGAGTATCTATTACTGTTATCTACGCGCCACTTTATACCTGGATCTGGCTATGGTTGAAGATCGCGGAACCAATTTTGCTTGGGAAATGGACTCGTTTTCGAGACGAAGATTGAAATATAATTTCCTTGTGAGGAAGTTACGTTGACTTGTTTGCAAGTTTCACGATTCGACAGGAGATTATTCGGATATAAGAATGATTCTTTCGATAGCGAGAGTATGCATCAAGGTATTGAATCTTTTGAAAGTTGAAAAACACATTTTTCCATTTAATAGAATTGAGAGAAAAGAGAGAGAGAGAGAGAGAGAGAGAGAGAGAGAGAGAGAGAGAGAGAGAAATAGAGAAGAAAATTCCGTAATAATTCTAAATATGGAAAGAAAGAAATTTGAATATTGAATCAGAATTTCGATTAAATCGATAATTTTTCCATTTATAATTGTTCAAGACAAAGATAAAGTATAACATAGAATACTTTGTAAACTTTTGTAAACTCTTGACTTTTGATTCAAAGTGTGGAAAAGTCAAGCTTAAGAACGCTATATTCAAAAGGAAACTCTTTAAAGCATCGAGAAACTCTGTTGTGCGGATATATAACGGATAGGACGTATTTTTCAATTTTCAACAGTTCGAATTCGAAAGAAACTTGGAACATATGACAGGTGGCCGTGAATCATTATAAATTAATCCTATTAAACGGAGTCTCTGGTTGTTCGGAGACGGTAGCATTATTCCCAACGACGCACGAAGTTGTCGGGCGGGATGCCATGCTAAAGATTTATGGATAAGGCGTCTGCGAAGGGACCAGTCGAAACCCAGAGAGCATGGAATTTTCATTGGGACAGCATATGGCCTCGAATATAATATCCGAAAGGGGTTAGACGAGAGCTTTCGAGAGCACCACCCAGGTCCAGCAAAGGATAAAGCTGGCTCTTCGTTCCTCTGAAATTCTTCGTAAAGTGCCACTCTTCCTTAGACCACGAGGAAATTGAAATAAATGGCTTGACACTTGCACGTTACACTTTTACACGAAAGATTTTCAAGCTCTAAGGAAATATATGGAATTACTAAAATTATTAATAAAAGAAAAAGAAAAAGAAAAATATATGGAATGTGAAATATATGGAATGAAAGAAAGTTGAAGCTTAATTTTCCAATTACGCACCTACGTATTAGTCAATTGATAAAAAACATTGGAAATACATTGGAAGATTAAAATTACTGCGCATTAGAAATGCCTGTATGTAAACAAAAATTGATCAAAGCTCTCTACAAACGCTTGATCGAACGAATAATTTATTATTTTTTTGGTATCTGAAATATAGCCAAATTATTTTATCATCCTCTACGTGTGATCTAATTTATCTCCTGTAACAAAATAAATATATCCAAGATAATATCAAAAAAGTTACTCAAGAAAGAAAATTCTGAGAGATTCGCCTCTAGAGAAATCAGATCTTCGGTCCGACAAACTCGGACCAAATGTTAAACCACCTACGTTTTCACGTGTATCAAATTCGCCCAAACTTTTTCATGCAAATATATCCACCTCTGCGTTTTCCACACAACAACGAATCTTCCAAATGTCTGCTGTACGATTGAAATTGGTGTAGAACTCGTTCGCAGACTGCGAATTCTGCGAATTGGAATTTCGCGATTCTAATTTCGTTCGGACGATAAAGCGACTCGTGGTCAAAATTGGAGTCGCGTTCATTTCCCGTTTAATGGCGTTCGAGTAAAGTAGCGATTGGCAAGCGTCATAATCGCGTTATTTCGTGTGCATAGGATCTATTGACATCGAATGCTTTGACGTTTCGCTTAGCCAGAGTTAACGATACCTCGAGGCAATTCTCTCTCTTTGCATCGACAACCAGTTCGAACCAGAGACCCCGGTCACGAAGATGGTGGACAAAGGATATTCCAAAGGATTGTCGCGGCATAACTGGAGCACATTCTCAAAATCGAATTAGCTATCTCGGTGAAGCGACGCTCCTTTTTCTTCGTTCTTTTTCCTTTTTCCTCTTCACTCTTGTTACTATTATTACTCACTGTCGTGTACGGTTTGTTATCGGGCATCAAGTTAATGAAATTAGAGCGAGTTAATGTGTATCGTCTTTAATTGGAGATTAAAAAGAAACGATCGTGGTTGTAATTGTGTTAATTGTCGCGGATATAAAAACGAATAGATACTTTTTTTTTTATTTTTAAATTAAATTTCAGAATATTATGCCATTTAGATGTTTGGATGTTGTTGGAGGATCTTTTTGATGAAATTTTCGTCAAAATTTATATATTGGATTTCTTTCAAATGACAAATTTGTTCGAATTATTGATATTTTCATTAAATTTTGATTTACGAAAGAAAGACACTTAAATCGCAAATATTTATTCGCAACGTTCCGTAATTTCAATGTTTCATTGTTAAAGGCGTTTCATTTAATTACTCCAATTAAATTCGAACTTGATACGACGTTTCGTATGCGCCAATTACGTATCTCATTCATCTCTGATTCAACTTAGAACCAGAACTTCTTCTGTCCCTACATTTTCTTATTTGCAAATTGACATTTACATTTACACAGAGAGCTTGGTAAAATAGTAAATAGTACCAATCACGAACGGATTATTGCAAATTAATTTATGAACAATGAAACATTCAAATCTTCATACACTGGTGGAATCAACTAAATAAATCTCTCGATGTTTACCACAAGGAATGGTAAAATTACATGAGGAAATTAGTATAAAGGAATAATAAAGGAAGAATCGTCGCCTATTTCGAACCAACTCAAATGACAGATTTGAATTCTTCTCGATGCAGATGTGACGATTGTGATCGATCCCAATCATGCACCGTGCCGATTGTCAGCTGTACAATATGTCACTGGCATTGCTCAAATTAACACGCATACCCATGTATCTATCTATCTATATATATATATTGAATATATTACGTATATAGACAATGGATTGGAAGTGATATAGTTCCATTGACATCCATGTATTTACCAGTCGCATAAGATAATTAACTTCCAATACCGAAACTGACGATATAGTCCTTTGTCCGCCCAATGAAATTTCATTAATGCAATAACGATTGATATATATATATATATACTGAAATATTTATAATAATATGTTCTTGTGGAATGGCAGCGTGGAGTAATATTATAATGGAATTCGTAATCAAAATGAAAGGATATTTTACTCTTGTAACGAGAACAGATTATGGTGATTATAAATGGGACGTTGAATAATTCGACTCTTAGTAACGAGATATGATGATGATTAGATTTCTGAGAAAGCCTCGGATACGATCTGATAGGATTTAATTTCTGGTAATTATTGAGAGAGAGAGAGAGAGAGAGAGAGAAAGAGAGAGAGAGAGAGAGAGAGAGAGAGAGAGAGAGANAGAGAGAAAGAGAGAGAGAGAGAGAGAATTCTTTTTTTTTAAGAATAAGGTATTGGAAGGATAGTAAAGTTTTAACAAGAATTTTAACAAGAAAAAGTTTTTGATTGGTTCCAACGTGTGAATTGAGAATTAAGGAATATTTTTTAGATTGTATCTAGTATATTTTTTCTTATTTATTATCGTTTCTCTTTTTTATTTGCAAATAATATAGGATGTTAGTATTGTATAGATTTTCTTATTGATTGATTATCACGTTTCAGAGGGAAACTTGAAAATCTAATCTCAAAACTTACAAACTCGATATCCTATCTATTTCTCAATTAAATTTTTATTGTTAATTAACATCGGAAAATAAATTCGGAGAGAAAATTCTAGGAAGATCAGGCTATTCTAATAGTTATACTATTTGTTGTTACACTTCCAGAAATAATTTTTGTTTAATTTGTAAAAATATGTAAGAACGAGTTGTGTCTACCGGTTTGAGGGCAACACACTCTAAGATATTTTAGGTTTACGACTTCTGGTAAACGACAGAAGAAAAGGAAAAGCCAAAAATATATAACCCGTGTCGAAATGTCTTAACCTTCCGCGAAATCTCTAAGTCGAGGTCATCCTATTATTATCCTAGGTTTGCTCTTATCTTAAACGTTTCATTTCTTTTTTCACATCTCTTCCACAAATCCACGATCTAGTGCCAAAGTAATTTTTCTATAAAAGAGGAAAAAATATAAGAAAATTCTATATAAGAATTTAAGAATAATAGAATTTCAATATCGTAGATTTCAACACATATAATTTTCGAAAATATTCAGAAAAAAATGGAATTTCAAAATCTTATCGAATTCTCAGATTATCTAATCTCGATCAAATGTAATAAAACTATATATAATCTTCAAAAGATAAAAAGAATAATAATAATAATATTTCAATCGCTGTTATTTCAAAGTATAACACAATTAAAGAGTATTCGGTAAAAAATAAAATATAAAAATTTTCCACACGAAAAACACGATCTGTTTCCAAAGATCTACTTTTACTGGGAAAATTGCTGCATGAGATTGTCACCGATTTGATTTCAACCGGATGTTAGATCGATCCAGGATTAATCGAGCTCAATCGATAACACATGCGACACCTGTGTGTTCCAGGGAGAGCGTGAAGAGCGGCCACCACTGTTGCCCTTGCCAGGCGCCTCCGCCTCCGGTTCTGGTCACAACGTCCCCCAGCGCGCGCATAATACGGCAGAGCTCGCAACCGGAAGCGTCAGCGTGCTGTTGTTCCGGATGTTGTTGCCCGTTGCACACGGCCACGGCGCCGAGTGCTGCCTCCTTGCGGCAGCTGCGCGAGCCAGGCGACGGAATTGCCGGCATCGCGGCCGACTCGTTGCGGATCAATGGAGGGATTCGACAATTCCGGCAGGTAAGCGGGGCATCTCCCCCCTCCGATCTATTACGAATTAGAACCGATCGAACGAAAAAAAGAAAAAAAAGGCTTTTTTCGTTCAAGTGTTTGGCACATCATCACATTTTGCACGTGCACCGTGTCAGCGCGTCCCATGGTCAGTCAGTTCAGTACATACATTATTATTATAGATCCATCCACTTGGATTGCACACCCTCTCTCCTCCCTCCCCTCGCGTTCATCCCTTTGTGTACACGTTTATCATGCTTTCTCATGAAGGGGCGAGAAGGAAATCCGGATGCCTAATTCCACTTTCGAGATTGTTTTAAAGCGGGTATTATGGGGTTGGTGCGTGGGGGATATTATGAATCTTATGGATGGGCTGGAAGGAAAGGATAACGGGAGTTTAAGACAGATTTATGGAGGGCGGTGTGCAGGAGGGAGTCTCGTTCCATCGGACTCGTATCGGTAGATTGGTTAAAGTGATTTATTTTTGGTAATGGTAGATTAATCGAACTTACGATGGATCGTTTTAAGGAAGGATCTTTAAAAAGGGGATGACGATATTTGGTCTTTTCAAGTAAGGTTTCTATGTCGTCCTCTGTTTTTTACGTATAATATCGTGCTTCTTTTTAATTAATTAGCGTATAAATTTTTTTGTTCTTGCAATTATTGAAAATTATCGTGCAAGTACTCTCGACGAAATTATTATTAATTTTTATGAAAGAAAGAAGCATAAATATATATGTAACATTCGTGGGTAAATTGTACTGTTAATTGATAAATATTAGGAAATATAAGAAAACTCAAAATCTTTTTCAAAATTTAAACGAACTGCGCAACTTTCAATTTCATTAAACGTGATATTTGAAGAAATGCAAACTGAATTTCGAAAAATAGGCATCCAAGTTTCCTTCCGCACGATCGTTCGTGATGCCTCGTGCCATCCGCGCGATTGATACCAGAGAAAAAGACAAAATGGAGAGACGTTCTGTTGTTAGGTGTCGCTGTGTCGTTGTTCATGCTGCTTGTATCGTTGATGATCCGTCTGATTGGTGTGTTCCAAATTATTCAAAGCACGTTGTCGTGTTTGTAACTGCGTCCACTCACTTTGGTTTCCACCCCCTCGTGCTCATCGTGATTTCGATTCTTCCTGTTGCGTCTTCTTTCGAAGAAATCCGAGTTTTTTCGCTTCGCACTCGAGCTGTATTTTCCTTGTTTTTCCTTTCTTTACTCTTGAATCCCTTTTTTTAGACTTGCCGACGAAAGATTAAAACTAAAGAATTACTCGTTGAGCTAGGATTCAATCTTAGAGATGGTTGAAATAATTTATTATTAAAGATTCGAGAAAATTTTCTTAATTTTCGATTCGATTTGAAATTGGAACAGGGATGTATATTATTCATTAAAACATTTTTTTTAATTCCATTATAATCTTTGGATCTCTATTTTTCCTTTCTCTCAAGAAACAAGAAGAATATTTCGATTATTTCGACAATGATTAAACGAAAATCACAATGATGAAATATCATAGACTTGAAAAAAAATCATTTTAAAGAAAAAGCAGAACAACAAGAAAGAATATTTTTCTTTAGTCAAACGTTATAAGCACAACGTTCCAAAGAGACGAAGCCACATCATATTCAAATTTTTTCCCGGGAATAATCCTTTTTACCGGTCAATCGCGTGTGCTGCCATCTAACAGAGGGTTGAAGCATCGACTGGAAAACAACCCTAAGCAACAATGTTCGATACCGACGGACGTGGCGAGGAAAGCGAGAATCGATACTTGATAAGGAGTTTGTCGAGGGATGACGAAACGTTCGGTAACGTTGCTGATCGTAGATGGCACTGCGTGCAGAGAATGATTCGTTTTCGAAAGCGTGGACACCACTCGGATACGTACCACTCGAAGAATTGGTAAAGAAGCTCGACTAGTTGGACAGAGAATTGTCATCGATTGCTTGGAAATACATGGAACAACTCGTTCGATGGAATAATAGGCGGAATATCAATACGTCGATACGTTCGAAATAATTGATGAGATTTATAAACAGAAACGAAACAAGACATTATTTTTGATGGATTGATTCGAAACGTGGATTTTTCGTTTCATTTGAAATTGATTTACATAAACGAAGGAAAGTTATGAGAGAGATGGAATTTTTAAAGGATTTGAACGGAAAGCATAAAAAAGGGGGTGAAAAATATTTGATTTGGATTGAATAACGATTCGAAGGAAGATTGTTTGGAAAAGTTTTAATGGGATGGAAGATTTTAGATATTGGTCAGTCTTATAGCGATGTCTCCTAAATATTTTCTTGATAGGATGAATAGAGAAAAAGAGGAGGAGTAAGAAGGCAAGGACGAATGGTTGTCTTTTGACGAAAATTTTTTCAACATTAACATTAATTTTATCGTTTATTAAAATTCGAAAAGATAATTATTTTGAGAAGAATAAAAATATACATAATTATACACGTTTGTTAAAAAATTTTAGAGCTTTACATGTTCGTTACAAACATGAATGAATTTAATTCCATTTATTCTTATCAAATCATAAAATCATAATCAATTATTAATTAACAAATTTATTTATTATAAAATATATAATATTCCAAAAGCGTGTAAATTTAATATTACAACGGAATAATCGGAATATTTGAAACAATTAGAAGATCTCCAATATTACAAACGAATAATTACATCGACAATAATTATTAATAATAAAACGGACGAGCGCGATCCAAAAACAATCGAGATCCTGCTTACGTGATGAAATTTTCATCCCTTCACATATACATATACATAATCGCAGAAAGATGTACACTTCCAAAGAGGAAGGTAATTTGTTTATTCCCAAGAGTCGTCCCTCGACGAGCGACGAAATGAATCTTCCGTCGTCATTAAAAGAGATTCTTGCAAAGAAAAAAAAGAAGCAAAAAGAAAAAAAATAACAAGAAAGAAAGAAAAAAGAGAGAGAGAGAGTTAGACTAGAGAGGAAGAGGAAGAAGCGAGCGAGATCACGACATTGTTAGTTTAATTATCTCTCCTCGAGGACGAAACACCTCGTATCATACTTAGAACACTTAGGACAACCGGGAATGGAAGGAGCGGAAAAGAAGGGCTTTGTATGCGATTCTGGCCGGAAGCCAACGGATTATAATCATGCTTCTGCATGTCGCGCACCAAGGTTCCCGATACATAGTACATACGAGAGATAATTGAGACTTTTTCTTTTTTTTTTTTTTCCATCATTTTTTTTCTTGTTTCATTTTTCAGTTACGTTTCTTTTCACGATGTGTACAAGTATATTTTTTGATTGACATTTTTTGATCAAAAAAAAAAAAAAAAAAGAAAGGAAATTCGAAGAGAAGAGCACGGGTTAATGAGTAGTACGAGGATGGGGTTGTGTTCGGTCTATTTTCGAGGGATGAATCGGGTGAGACTGTTTAGAAAAATGATCCGCAAGGATGAATTATTCATGACGTTTTTGTGGCGTATAATATTCCAAGATCGATGCCCTTTTTTTGTTCTTATCGCGGTGATTTTTTGTTTGGCTTTTTGCCGGTCCAACTTATGGCTGACCTGTTCCACTGCGCCCAGTTCGAATTATCGTATAATCCTATCTTTTTGTCTGATGGTATACGGACGTACATCACAGTTCTTTGTCTTCTAAGTGTTGACGATAACTTAGAAATTTATCAAACTGCATATTCTTTTTTTTTTTTTAAATCTTTATTCATTTAAACATCGAAACGAAGAATAATTAACGTTTGACTAATGACAAAAGAAAAATGATTGCGGATGTGTAAATTTTTAGAAATTGTAATATTGAAAATTTCTAAAGAAAGACTTCGCTCTCCTCCCCCCCTTCCCTTTCTTTTTATTTTCAAGCCAAGTGCTGATTAAAATCTCGATAATTTTCATTTTTTTGTGCCAATTTCGTACGTTCTATATTTTTCTTGGGGGAGTACGTCAATATAGAGTCGTCGAAGGGAAGAAAAATCCCAAGTTTCGTGCCGCGCCGCTATAATGACGTTGTAAATCTGAAACGGTACACGTGTTTCACGTCGGTGTAACTGCATCCTGGGAAATGAAGCGGATGGGATCCGGGATTTTAAAAGCAAGGACAGCGGTTTTTATGTTTTTATCGCGTGCAGACGATCTTAAGCACGCCCCGCTTTGGGGAGTTCTTTTTCATGTTCGTGCAAAATCTATCGGGATGCACTTAAAATGATTCCTGCATCCCCACTACCGATAAATTTCGTCCATCTCGAAGAGTGCTAGAAACAGAGGGAAAAGGGGAAGAGAAAAAAAAGAAAGAAAGAAAAAGTATAAAATATTTGAAAAAATATTTCAGATATCTTAATAAATGTGTCTTTTTTTTTAGTGTACATATGTATTATATATTTATTAATATATATATATTTTTATTAAAGATATCATCAAGAGGAATTTTAAAATTTCGAGAAAGTTTCATTGTACAAAATTTTCCACTTTGATTTTCTTTCTGTAACGACACTAACTTGTACACTTTGAAACACATTTAATCGGTTGTTCCAAAGTTTTCCAAGGAAAAGTTCTGTAAAAACACGCTTGCATCCATTATTTTACCGATTGCGATAACATTTCGCTGTTTTCCTCGTGTTTAATATTTTAATCCAATACTTTCCTCGTTTTCTTTCTTTTTTTTTTTTTTTTTTTTTCTTATGAACGTATCCCTTATTCAGGTTGTGCACACAATTAATTAACGTAGCGTCAGAATATTCTGTTACAAATTTATATTTATATTTGCCACCTTTCGATACATGGAACTACATTTTACATTTTACATTTACACCGTATAATTACAATATATAATATTTAACTCGCATCAAACTGTAAGTAGTATATAAAATCGTTTTTGCTTGAGAAACTTTATCCATCCTTGATTATAATTAATCACTATATATTAAACCAAAATATTCCCTTGAAATGTACGCTTTAATAACTCAATTTTTTATTACACAGTATCCTACAAGAAATATCCATCGTTATTGAACAAAAATTTACTCAAATTACGTACATGTCAAAACCAGTACTCATCGAATCGTTGAAATTTCAAACTTCACTCTCCCAAGTTCAAAGAGATCGAAACAACAATTCTTCGATTATATTCGATCGATAATCAATCATGAATGAATTGTTGCTTCTCTTACAATTTTGCTCGCTGTAAATGTTCACGGACGACGAGGAGAGCGAGGATCAAACACTCTTGGATTTCAATCAATTTCAATCAATCGTCGCCCCTTGATCCTTGGATCGAGCAATCGAAGGACCATCGAGCCAAGCCTCCTTTCTTAGCTCCGTTTTCCGGGGATAATGATCGAGGATTGACGCGAGATTCGTACGTGCGGAACGTATACATTCACGTGGCGAATTCTCGTGTCTTTTTTCTTAGAATACCGAACGATTCTGGCAAGTGGAGTATCGCGCCACCCCTTTCGAAGTGAAATCATCTGTTAAATTTAATATTGCATCGTTGAGAGGAACTTGGGCTTTGAGGTATGCAATTTTTGTGGGAGAAGAATTTGACATATTAGAAATTCGTTTAATGTTGATAATATTGCATTGAAATTTAATAATAATAATAATAATACAATTGGAGAAAGGGAGCAGAGAATTTTTTATTTTGAAAATTTGTTTCTTATTAATTTTCGGTGGAATATCTTTGATTAAATTTGAATTTCGAAATGAAAATTCGAAATGGAATTGAATGTGGTTATTGGACGTGGAGAATTACTTTTCATCTTGGATACCATTCCGGCATGCGAAACTTTTATGAAGAATATAGAGGAAACGGATTAAATCTAGCGCTTTATCTTAAAAAAAAAAAAAAAAAGGAAAAAAAAACTAACGTTTTTAATTATAGGCTGAAAAATTCCTTCCATCTAGATTATTTTCGACGTGAGTAGAAAAAATACCGATACTATAACGTCGATACGCTTCAATTTGAATTCCAATATATATTTCTCCAGGAAAGGAATGTGGAATTCGAAGATCTATAATACACTCGAATTTTGTAGTTAATATACAAAAAAAAAAAAAAAAGAAAAGAAATCACTTACAATCTATTATTTAAACTATCCAAAAAATTTGGAAATTAAACGTACAACATAACTTTCATAAAAATTTATCGTATCATCCTTCGATCTGACTTTTGATATTAAAAAAAAAAAAAAAAATTTACGAAGCAAAATTTGTAGAACGTATTCTACAAAATGGTAGAAACCGCATTGTTCTCTTCAATTTCTGATGGCTCTGAGTTTCTCCGGTTACTTAATTTGAATGCATCGTCACGCAGAGAGAAAAGAATTTTCGACACGTGGTAACCTGATAACAAGGAACTCTGTTGTGGAATCTCTGTTCCGCCCGTAATGGCTCGTAAATGGTGGATCGTTTTGTCGCGCGTTTCACGAGGGCCATGTAGACGGGAAATGGTTGATCGAAATTGACAGGATGGATCGTGAGGAATCGAATTGAAACGAGTTTCAGACTTCTGCCCGCCTCCTTTCCTTTCGCGAATTTACCCTTTGATCGATATTTCCTTGCCACCAGCATCGTGGAAATTCGTCTTTCCAAAAGGATGTACCCTTTCCAATTTTTTTCTCCCCCCTCCCATTTTTTTTCTTCGCGGTGTTTGTGCGCGAAATTTTTAAAAATTGTTTGATCTCTTACTGTTTACTTTCTTTCATTTTCTCTCGTAAAATGTTCTTTCCTTTTTGAAGAGAATGGCTTCGATTTTTACCAGGGTTCAAATCCAAGAAGAAATTGATCATAATAATTATAGTATAGAATTCTGTAAAGGTGTTATATTATATTATACAGGGTAAAAAATGATAGAAAACCGATTCAGATATTTACAAATTTAACCACATCGATTTACTAATCGCCCAATTAAATCTCGAAGCGAAAAGAATTTTCGAACGATTCACACGAGTGATTTGTTGCGACGAACCACTTGGCCCGATTAGTAATTCATCGATTTCAATTGAATCACCAATTCAAGCGAGATGATATCAAAATATAATACGACACGCTGCGACAACATTGTTAAATAATCTCCATCCGCCCTTGTAACATCACGTGGATGACCAAAGGGAATAATGAACGAGAATTGGCAATTTGCAGAGCCGAGTCTGTTCGAAGGTCGATATCAATTTCCCTTTCTTCCGTTGAAAGCCCCTCGTTAAAAGGGATTGGATAAAAACCATTGGTGAATTTACCGCCTACGTTCCTCTTTTTTCCTCTTTCTTTTTCTTTTTTTTTTTTTTTTTTTGCATTCCCTCCTCTCTTCCTCCCCCCTTTATGCGTAATTGGGGGAAGAGAATCGAACAGGTCATCATCAACGTTTAATCGTCGATAGATAGTGCTTCGATGAAGAGAACGATCACTTTCACTTTTCATTGTTGGGAATTGAATGAGCTTGGAATTTTTTTTTTTTTTTTAGATGTTTTTTTTTCGATCGTTTTCCTTTGATAGAGATTTTATCGCCATTGAATGGCATGCGACGCGATTTGTTTGTTTGTTTTTTATTTATTTATTTATTTATTTATTTATTTGAAGCAAGCTTGAGGACTGAATTGATCGGGGAATGTTGATCCTGTGGGAATGTGCTTCTTCTGGGAACATTCTTTAGATGTTTTAGTCGCTTTCGCAAGCATTTTTTGGAATGTACATTTTCTTCGATTCGTAAATTTTCACGAGATATCCGAAAGGAAATTTTGCAAACTTCTTTTCGAGATATTTATTTAAAATATTATCAGAGGAAAATGTATGCCTGTTTCGAAAATGTCGATTTTTAACGATGATGATTAAAGTTTCATTTCTGTTTCGAAATGTAACAATTTCAATCAAATCCAAGTCCAACTTCGAAACTTTTCATCTATCTATATAAAAATCAGAAAACGTACAATTTTCTGCTCGTCGTTTAAATTACAAAAAGGAAAAAAAGAAAGGTAAACAAAACTTTTTCATTCGAATAATATATAAAACAGTGTAAACAGTGTAATACTTTTAAAATTTAATGGAAGAGAAAGATAACGGTTGGAGAAATCCCTTGAGCCCTTTCACGACCAGGTGACGAGTGTTCTGGTAATAAATTTCATCGCGGAAATCATGGACAAACGTCGCGGTGGCGGTATAACTTCCGATTCCTGGTCGGTGCATTACACTTTCGGAAGCAGACGAGTCACTCAGTTTTGAAATATTTAGGATCCGGCGCCGCCAGACGACCCGGTTCCAATATCCATCCAAACAATGGAACCGAAAACTTTCACCAACAAGACACATCCAACTTGTTGTTCCAGGAAATACTCGTTCGAGGGTGTAAAACGCTCGAGTCACGCCTGATTCAATGGATCGTCTTGGTTTAGAAACGTTCAATGCTCGAGATCGCTATCTTTATTAACGCCAGATTTATTTCCACCTGAATATTATTCTCGTGGAAATTTGCGCGCAGTTCGCGTGATTATTATGGTCGTGTTATCTTTTCGAATAGCTCGGTGATACACACGTTCATATTTTCCGTGAGATATATATATTAAAAGAATCTGATAAAAGTTTGAGAAAAAAATGTTAAAACTAACTTAATTACGAATAAAAATTATCGTTTGATTTAATAATAAAATCATAGAGTTTTAAAATTTACGGAACAGAAATTAGATCCAAAAGATTATTTGAAGTTGAAAAAAAGAAAATTAGAAAGATTTGATGAAATTTATCGGATTTATCGTGGGAAAAATATTCCTTTCGAGGAAAGGGAAGAAGGGTCTCAAAGGGTCATAGCTTCGTTAAGGACACATTTTCTATTTCTTCTACTGGTCGCAAACTCGTTGTCTCGGATCGTTAACCCTCTACTACCCTCGTAGCCTCGATTATAAGCAAAAAAGTCAACTAATCGTATCTCGAATCTCCTTTGAAGGACCCTTGTAAGATAGTCTAAGCCACGAAAAAAACTAAAATTTCGTAGCTTCTTTATCTCGTAAGAGATGATCCTTATAGACGATCGAGTCGGATTTTATTCATCTTGACGTCTTCGTCACTTGCCAAGTCACTCGTTTCCATGAATGCGAAACAGCAAAATAGCTCGATCCTCTTATATAGGGAAATTTTTAGATGGCCTCTTGATCTTATTGAAATTGGCAAATTCTTTTTTTCATCGGAAATATTTTTACTCTTGTTTCGTCGTATATAATTAATTCCTATCGCCTATCCTAATTTTGATTAATTAATTTTCAACACAATGTAGAAAAATAAGTAGAAGAAAAAAACAAATGTTAATCGCTCTTCGTAAATATATCAATATAATCAAGTTTGACGAATAATATCAATAAGGAATATTCGACGATTCCATTTCACTCAATTTCCTTCGCTTTTCAATTTCGATTCTTCCCCTCTTCTTCCTTCCAATTTTCCAAACAGTCTATCAAAAAAAAAAAAAAAATCTCTGATTGAAAAAAAATCGAACGCTCCAATCCTCCAAACTTTCCTTCCAAAGTCTGTTACCCCCCTCTCGAACCGAGAAAGAAACCCTTTCCCACCCCTCGGCGCGGCCGCATCGAGCCAACCACGGGCTTCGAACCTTTCACCCCCGATGAAGCCAACTCGATAACGTGGATCCAAAGTGACTCGACCGCATTTGAATAGATCCCTTCCTTTGGGTCGCTCCAAGCAGTGTTCCGCGACGGAGTCGCCCCCGTAACCAGCCACTCCCAAGTCTGCAGTTTTGCGGATTTCAGCGGAGTAGCCGCGCTATTATTGGACTGCCGGATTTTCGCGGAATCAGCGTAATCTCGGGCCCGAACGCTCTCGAACCGAATATATTTTCCGCCTTTGCTCCACCCCTCGTGATCGCCTATCCCGTTAAACGGTGTAATTTATATAACCAAGATATAATATAATCTCCTTTCCTCACCTATACTTTCTGTTCCGCGTTTCTTTCTGGCTGCGTGCAAATTGGAAAGCGATTATTTTCCGCGGATGGTCGAATGGAAGGGGGAAGGGAGGGAGAGGGATAGTTTTTCGATCAAGTTTTTGGAAATTTGTGTGTTATGGAGGATAATCGAAATGTCGTTGATTCTTTGGACTCGAGAAGTTGTGTTTTTTCTTTTCTTTTTTTTACCTTGGAATGGAATATCGATGCGCATACAAGAGATTGATACCCGTGATTCGAGTTTGTACAACGAAACGATTCAACGAGCGTGTTGAGTGATGTTCAAGCGTTGGTAGAAAAATCCGAGCCAATCACTCGCAACGGAATGGGGCTTGAAGAACAAATGCCGATCTTCGAAGATCAATTCGAAGATCAATTCGAAGATCGTCGCTCAATTTATCGCCTTGACTTAACGTTAACCCTTTTCATCGCAAACAATAGTCTGAACACATTCGATACAAGATGTTTACTCGACTCGCGAATTATTCGCCTCGTTGGTTGGCGATCAAAGGGGGTTAAATCGAGCTCGAAGAAATCAGTTGAGAGAGAGAGATTACGTCTCTCGACGTCGTGCGAATCCGGTGCATAATTTGCACAAACTCGAAAATTATCCTTCGAACCTTTTCAGTAGACGAAGCCTCTCCTCCCTCCTCCCCCGTAAAGCCAAAGCTTCCTCGTGGCTAGTAGCGCACAAGTAAATAATTAATCGATTTCACGCAGCGTGAATCGATCATTAGGCTTGGCTGAAGAATCGGCTTTCTAAGTTTCCAGGAGGAATCCCCGACAAGCCGCAAGATGAGAGGTTAGAGCGAAGTGTAGAGGATCCATGGTGAAATTTCACCAACGATACAAATGTCCACACAGTAGCGACACAGTAGCCCTCTGTTGAGCAGCATCTGGTATCTTCGTTCGTTCGATCATCGAACAACATCGTGTTCTCCCCTCTCCCCACCAAAGCCTCTCTCGCCCCGCACTCTCACCATCGCTAGAGCATACGTGTACGCAGGCATATTGGTATGCGAGTCACCACGCGAGCAACGTAGATAGATAGCAAGTAGCAGTTTGGCAGACCTTTAAGTAGAACGCGATAAGAATAACATCATCAATCTGCCGCAGCGGCGCGCCATCTGCTCGTATCATCATCCATTAGCAGTTCTTTTGCACCGTTAGACCCTGATGAGTCTGATTTCACGCCTGGGAAAATAATTTCTGGATACCTTCGTGCTTCTCATTCGATTGTTCGCCACGATTTAGACGACTATCTCATGAACTATTGCTATTTTGAGGATCGTGCGTAGTTCGAGTTGATGAAGACCTTGTTCACCTTCCAATCCAGTGCAGCGCTGTTCACCGATTGTTAATATGGGCAGTGATAATGGGATAGGAATCTGAAGTTTTAATTTTTTCATTTTGTTAGTATCTCTGCTGGTAGGTTTGACCTACGAATTTTCTGTAAGAGTCGATTTAAAAAAGTCTCGAGTTCTCATTCCGCCCATAGTTTCATTCCGTGAACAGCATTGTCCTAAATTAAGAAATCTCGAATTTCATTAGCTTCGCTCCCCTCCCTATAGTTTTTGGACACCGTCCATGGACTAGAACAATTCAAAGATTCCTCATCTGGTAGTTGCCTTCAACGATATTTTCTACGAGCCTAGAACAGTAGTAGAACAGTAAAGTTTCAGTAAACCTCCATTCTCCATTCTAGTTTTTACGCTGAAACGGACATGCACAGATATCCATGTATGCCATGTAAAAGCTGGACAGCACTACGTAGCCCCTTGCCACCCGTAATAGCTTCGCCATTACTGCCGAAACGGCAAGCTGAACCCTGTTAATCTAATACCAGTAGCTTTCAAGTGTAGAACAAAAGAAAAAAAAAGAGAAAAAAATAGCGATCAATTTAAATAACGTAGAGAATCATCCGCTTGTCGAATTATTCGTTCACTTGCTGCCTTCACCCCCTTCTGCCCCCATTAGGTAGCACATCCCTTTCTTCGCGATGGAAGAGTAAAGAAAGACAGGCCCAGAGAAGGATTGAGAATTGAAGATATTTCCAACACTAATGTTGCTTTTTGTCTGTGATCTATTTAATTCCATGATTCCACCTATGTCTCTATGTCCTCTCTCTCTCTCTCCCTCTCTCTGGCTTTCGCACGATGCACCGGGTGATTTCGAGCTGTTTGTCGTGGTTTCAAATGGCCATGCGTGTCATCATGCTCTGCGAAACTTTACGACATTCAAGGTACATTCAGGAGGAGGAAGACAAGAGCAGAAAAAAAAAAAAAAGAACGACAAGTTTGGCGAAAGTTCCACGATCTCGCAAGTCACGTGGGGTCGAGTAACTTTTATCGGAATTTATTATTATATTATATTATATTATATATTATATATTATTATATTATATTATATTATATTATATATTATTATATATTATTATATATTATTTATATTATTATTATTATTATATATTATATATATTATTATATTATATTTATTATATTATATTTATCATCTTGTCATTCCTGAACTGGGGTACTTTGTATGATGAAGTTTGGCGGGAAAGTGTGTTGGCCGCACGGCAAACAGTGGGATGAATCACCCTGTACATGGATGATTTAAAAGGGAAAATCGATGCCTGGGTAAACGGTGTATCCATCATCCGGACAGATCAGCCACGTGTCTCTCTGATTCGGAATAAAGTCGGTGAAAAATTTTCAAGATTGGAAAAAGAAGAAAATAATTTTGCTTTCGATTTGCTTCAGAGTTTCAGGGATTATGGATACTCCTTTGATCTCAAACACTCTCTCCGCCCGGATTTTGATGAATTCGTTATTCGGTTAAAGGTGATGTCTTTGATTGAATAATAAATAAATCGTGTGGGACGATGAATTTTGCGAAAGAAGGGGGAGAAGAAGGTTTTGTCTTCATGATTATTCAGGACGTGGGATGATTCATAAGTACGTATGTCCGTATTTCAAGAGCGAATCTATTCAAAATAATCATGCGAATATATATTCTGCGTACTTCGCTCGAAGTTCACAAACGAAGTTACAAAACTCGTATAAACTTCGCAGAGACCTACTACTTTATTCGTTCTGATAAGATTAAAAAAAAAAAAACAAAGTGTAACGAGATTTCAAATTTTTCAATGTACATTCCAAATTATTCTATTAAAAACACTTATTAACTCGTTACAATATGCAGATTTAAACTCTTCAAATTCGAACATGCATTTACGAATCATCTCATTAGAAAAAAAAAATTCTGCTCTTTTTTTTATAACAAAGCATCAATCTTTCCCTTTAAATGATCCCGTGTGTTGTCTCTTCTCGTGTGTTCCATATAGAGTCCACTACAACCTACAAGTCATTCGTTCAACCACTTGCACCTGTAATAATAAACCACTTTCTCTCTCTCTCTCTCTCTCTCTCTCTCTTTCTCTCTCTTTCTCTCTCTCTATCTATCTGTCTATCTATCTCTATCTCTCTCCACTGTGTCTAAGCATTACTGTAAGAGTGCTGTAGTGGAATAACAAGGTGATAAAAACACGCCCAGTTCCCCTGGTGGTGCAAATCGTCGTCGACGACAATGCCGACGACGCCTCCGCCTCCAATGGCCACGGTGCCCGGCCCAGGCTCCGGTTCTGCCTCTGGTTCCGGTTCACAGGGCGCCCAGGGCGTCTTACTCTGCCCACGTACGCTGTCTCAGGTCCGACGATCACGGCTACGAAGGGCCCTCACCGAGGCGACCGCCGAGACCGTCAACTACGTCAAGACGGTGGGCACGACTACTTAAGACTAAGCCTGATATAAATATATATATATATATACATATCTTAAACCACTCTACACGATTTAGCGCAATTTTTCCTATAGCAATTCGTACACACGCACTGACGCACGGTGTTCTTACTGTGTTCTTTTGGAACTCTTTTTCTTTTCTTTCTTTTCCTTCCTTTCTTCCTTTAAGAATATTACATTACAGGTTTCTTGGATTTTTTTTTTATCTATAAGTGGGATGTGGTTAATTATTTTTTTTTCTTTTCTGGAATTATTTTGTTCAATCAAATCGATCGAGAAGGTAAGAAAGATTGTTAGATTATAGAATAGGTATTATGGAAACGTAAGAGGGATATTAATTGCAATGGTAAACTTGCTCCAAAAGAACGCAGAGAAGGGAAGGGAAACGACGAGTCTGATCTAATTTCCTCGTTACGATCTTTCGTTTCGATGACAAATCCGGATTTCGGGCATAAAAGATCGAAACGATTCGATTCCACGTCGTTAGCGTTCTCGCGAGAGGGGACGAATAATAAAAGGCTCGACTCACACAAGGAACGTAAATACACGTGTCTATCGATCGATCGATGGAATTTATGACGAGTGACGAGAGACCAAGATTAGTACGAAAAAAATTGAAATTTCGTCGAAGAGACGAAATTATTATTGTTTTTCTTTTTTTTTTTTTATTACGTGTGCTGTCGCATTGCGTTGTGCGCACATCAACGACCAATTTTCCAGACGATACCTGACTACTTCCATTAGCGGCCCACGTGAGTATCACACATGCAATATTAATTCTTTGACAAGTATTCCTTCCAAACGTATTATTGCAGATCGATAGAATTATAAATCAATCTCTTGTAAATTAAAGATCTAGGGAATTGAATAATTGTGTTATTGTTAACTTGATTTAATTTAATTATTCGAAGCAAAAGGGATTAATTCGTGTGAGTTAAGCCTTGTCGTGACACGTGTGTGCCCGCGATATTAATGCATTTTTGCCGTGCGTACGTGCGGTTATGCGAGCACAGTAGTTTAGTCACTGACTCTTTAATAGATCCACCACGCCTCTCACCATTGTTCACCGCTGTGAAGTATTGCCACCAACTTAGCCTGTGTCTCGCACCAACCGTCACCTGTATTCTCCAACATATCGGGGGAAACGTCGAATCAACGCCGTTTCGTTCTTTTTGTCAAACGTTTATTGAACGGGATAACGCGTCACGATAAGATGGTTCAACAAAGAGGCCCCTTTTTTCTTCGCTCTGCCAATTTATCTCTTGCAGCAGATCGATTAGTTTGCGAACTAGAGTTTAATTAATCGAGATATCGAGAAGATTGGACGTATAAATTTTTTTACGATTTTATCACGAAATAAGAAGTTTGGCGAGTTCGAGTTGCATCGTGGAGTTTCGACGCACAGTCGAAACTGTGTTCGATTAATATACGTATATACGTTTCCATGGAGGAAGTATATTAAGTAGAGTAGAGCGTGTGGATCGATCGATTATTTCGAATGGAATTGAAAGAAGGTGGAAGAGAAAAGAAGGAAGAAAACGTAGAGAGAGGAAGAGGGAGAGTAAATAAAGGAAAAGATGAAATAAAGAGAGATGAAATGAAAACATTATGTGATAGAGCGAAAACAGACGGAAAGAGGAGATCAAAGAAGGAAAAGTAAAAAGGAAAGTAAGAAGGAAAAGTAAAAAGGAAATTAAAAGTAATATTTTCCTTCTTCTTCTTCTTCTTCTTCTTGTTTCAACTAAGTGGTTCAAAGTATGAACATCTGTTTTCTCATCATCTTAAGTAAAGACTTTTAACAGTGAAAACCGTTTTTAAATCCCAACTAATAATAAATAGGCTTATAATACATCGCGAAAAATATTAAAATTTCTGGATCACATCACATGGAATCTCACGACAACACGTATCTTATTCTTCTTTTTCTTTCCTTAATTCGCAGAAAAATCGCGACGACGACAGATTTAATACCATGCTTATCGCAACACGTGCACTAACACTCTTTTTTTTTTCAACACTTCGAGAAAAGATTTCTCCGCGTACGTGCGGATTTACGATCGAAAATTTTTTACCTCGCAAAAGGAGGTAACCTCGTAAAATTTCCAAGCATAAAAAAGTCGCGTATCACGGAAATTCGGCTTCATTTTCTTTCTTCCCGTCATCTATTTTCCATCTTTTTCTTATCAAATTAAACGATTGAATTGTGCAAGGCTTATTATATCGATCGCCATATTTTAAAATATAAATTACAGATGGGTTATACAGCGAAGGAGTGACAGTGATCGAACTGACTCGCCTTTGCATATAAATTCGGTTCTTTCGGTTTCTTCGAGAAGAGCGCATATGGTTGATTTGCTTGACATATCGTGTTAAAGGGAGCAGTATGGAGAAATGTTTTATTGAAAAATCAAAGAGACATCTCTGAAAAAGAAAAAAAAAAAATACTTATTCACTTCTTAAGATTGGAGCTTTATATTTAAGGGATTGGGAAATCTTTTCTCAACGAAGACGCGTAATCTAATAAAATAATAATTAATAAATAGAGAAAATAAATTGCTATTATAATATACACGTAATTTCGCGTTATCAAGAAATTCTCTTTTAAAAAAGAGAAATCTTCTGTCGCAAGTTAAAACTAAATTCGAAAAATGTGAAAAATTCGATATCTCGATTTTTCTTTTCTTTTTTTAAAAAAAAAAAGGTGATTTAGAGCGAAAGTGCAAGAACAACGCGTGGATCCATTCGGTCGCTGGTTGTCATCGACAACGATCAAAATTCAGCCGTGGACGCATTATCGGTCCACGAGCGTAACAAACGACGACAATTTGGCTCGTTTGCCCGTGCGTTCCACCGTCTACCGGTCGGAAACAGTGGCTCGAACAAATGCTTTTGCTTTTGGAAATGGGCCTCGAAACATGCCCTCGGTAAATTACAACGATTCCGGAAGACCGAGTCTCGAAACTTGGTCTCGACGAGCAGACAGCGTTAAATTTATCTCGAGAGAATTTATCCTGGTGGACACGCCTCGTCTTTTTCCTCTTCCTCTTCGTCTTCGAATTAATAGCGCGAAGACCGAGTTCGTCGATCATTTCTTGAATTTATCGATTTGATCGAATGCAAAAATAAGCGATAAGTTCTTTTTGTGGAAAATTTTGAAATTTTATCTGATCTCAATGAATATGATATTTTATGGAAAAATACGTATAGATATAAGTATAATTTTTCTGTCCACAGATTAAGTTACTTTTTGTAGGAAATTTTTTATAATTTTCTCTGATTATATGATATATATAATCATAATATATATTCGTCGAGCAACGAAATATGGAAAGGAAGGTGATTCGTGAATAAATCAAAAAATGTAGGATAGAATTTTTCCACGCGACGCTCCCTATTTTATCTTCAGAGAACATATAGTGCATACCCGCCTCGCCTTTTCCAGCTTCCATGCGTGGATTAATCCCATGGAACGTCGATTCTTTTGGGAAATTCTCGAATTTTTTGTATGACCTCGATATTTGAGGAATACAGGGAGCGTTTCGTAAAATCGTGACACGAAGATGGAAAGTACGCGCAGAGTCGAGAATAAATAAGATAAAAATCTTCCATTTCTTAGAATTTCTAAGAAGATTCAATTTAAAAGTTCGCTCGCCGATTCAAAGTTCTTCAAAATAAAAAAAAAAAAAAAAAAAACGATAATCTAACGATAAGATAGTCGAAAATTCCTGTTCGATCTATCCTTCAAAAAAATTTAAGATTTAACTTGAGAAACAGATTCAAAGAGACGAGTTTAATCAACGTACCTATTGAAAGTAAATCTAAAATTTAATTTGGACGTTTCTGGATTTCGAAGTATCAGTTCCCACAGAGGGACTTAATCACAGTTCATGAAGCGCATCGAGATCGAGGCGAAACAGCTTTCGCGATATTATCATACGAAAGTAAAATGAAATTACTAATCTGTGCTTCTGCCACAGCTTCTGCTGTATAACGGTGACACAATCACCGCGATATCGTTGCGATACAAGCCGATCCACGTTGTTATTAAGCGAGCCTCTGGCATTTAGACCGTGTCTTGGATAATTGAACAGGTTATGAACGTGGTGGCTTCACGTTTCCAATTCTATATTCCACGCGAACGAGGGATCGTTAAATTTATAAAATCGTCGAAAATACGGTAATCGAAATCGGCCGCAGAATCCCCTCGTTCTGTTCGTCGATCTAATTTATTCGTAAGTCGTTCCGAAGGGGGGATGATAATTATATTTTTTAATTAAAATTTCAATCGTTGGTTGAAAAGTTTCCGCGTGATAATTTCGCATTTTCTTTAGAATTTTTTTTGAAATCTGTCAATAATTCAATGAAAATTGGAAAGCGAAAAGAAAAATTGTTAGTGGAAATTTCTTTGCAATTACGTTTATCTTTTCGATAAACGTAAGAGAAATTTTAAATTCCCTTCAGATTACAAAAAGATAATTAGAAGAAACTTCTCTCTAAAAGTTATAAAAAGAAAAAAAAGTCCAATAATAAAATTCAAAACAGTGTTGCATCGATTTAAAAATTCGTTCATACCAAAGCATAACAGAATATTCTCTACGCGTAAATAAACAGGGAATCGCTATTTATCTACTATTTCACCTCTTCCATACACAATCTTCTATACAACGTGACAAAATTTACGGTTACGTTGGATCGGCTCGATGGCTCGATTCATAAACAAGAGTCGATTACGCGTGTAAAGCTTACAAAGGCATCAAATAATGTCCCGGGCGTTAAATCTTCGAAACAGATTGATTCACAGCATCGTGTCCTCTCCTAACGCTTCTAATTAATATTCCCCCCTCCTATTTGATTCCCTCGCTGCCATCGATCCCCGCGTTCTTCACGGATCAATTACAATTTCGTACGCCTTTTTTAACGATAATGAAAAGCGCGATCGAATCCAGATCGAGCGAGATCGTCAGAAAGATCGCTTTCTAAAAACCGTCCAATGTTATCCAATTAACACTTGGATCCAGAGATTTGCCAACAGGGCGGCGGCAAGGTTTAATGGAGCAGTTAATTTTGAGTAACGATCTGGCCGTGTGTTTCGAAGATCCGGCAAACCGCAGGTGAGAGTCGAGGAGACTCTGTATTGGGACCAAGGTTTTGGTTTTATTGGGGGAGGTTTGGTGTCGTTGAGGTCTATTGCGCGGAAGATAGCCGATAAAGGATCTGTAAATTTATAAATTTGGAACGTTCGTACTCGAGGGGAATCGGAACACGAGCGGATCGATAATAAAGTTTTTGGGTGAGATTAACGCGTGTGGAAAGTTGAGACGCGCGTATACAGTATGAAAGAGGAGTGCGTAGTATGATGTAATTTCGAGTTACGATTATTGTGATTAATATGATAAAGATATTTCGAATAGATTTTTCGTGTGTGTTCCGAAGGAAATTGGAGCATTGTGTGAAATTGATCGTTGCCATTTTGCCTCGATTTTCGGTCGATTATGTTCTGATTAATTTTGTAATCGCGAACAGGTAGTGGATACAGGAGTTAATAAGGATACGGGGAGATCGAAATTAATGATTAAAGACTTTGGTCGAGTTTGTGTATCCGAGGAATAATGAAAGAGGCGATCATCGGTATATCGGAGGATATACGACGTTAATTTAATTAGAGGATGCAGTTAATTTTATAAAGGAATAATTAGGCCATGAAAATTGTGGTTGATCTGCGGGGAACGTGTTTGGGAGCAATATATATACGGAAATATAAATTTTATTCGCTTCGAGTGGAAGAAATTTATAGGTTTATTAATTTAAATTTACGAAAAAATCGTGTTATGTTCGTTTCATTAATATCGAAATCAAATTCGATTCTTTTTCCGCGCTACGCTATCGCGTTTTGGCAAAGGTATTAATTAAACGGAATACGTACACATCGATTATCAGAAGGGGGATCATGGAATCGCCATTTAAACTAATCGCCAGAACCATCCGAATTGTAATTAATCGATTCGTTAATCGTTGTTTCGATAAGCTAACGTGATGAATTTCGATCGATCGATGATCAAATTATCAAATAAATAAATAATGGTGAAACGTAAAAAATACGTTGAAAAATAAATGGCTGATTAACGTGGCGACGATTCTATTATTTTTGGAAAAAATTTGCGAGAATGATTTATTCGGTCACCCGCTGTCTTTTATCTCGTTTCACTCTTTATTTGCTTGGAAAACAAACGTTTCAATCATCGCCCCGCTCCACGTTTAAGCGAAATAACAAGCTGGCGTACAATATATATATATATATATATATATAACTCGAATTTACACGAGTGGAGAGAAATGAAACCAGGGAATCGCGACGAACGTTGAAACTTAGGGATGATAGGGAAGTTTGGGTGTTAATCACGCGATTCGTGGCCAAATTCTAAGTGCGTGCCAAACTATATATAACGACGATCTTCCAACTAATTCTGTCCTGTGTACAAGTTGACGATCTTCACTGAAATAAAGATTAATAATCGATTAGCATAATCTTTCTATCGCGCAATTTTAATATTGTGATTCAAAATGATTCACGGTGGATCAAATAAGTAAATCGATCTTATCACGCGAAATTTCCAAAATATAATAAAATCCAAAATATTATCTATTAAGACCTTTTTTTGTTCTTCTTCTTCTTCTTCTTCTTCTTCTATTATTATTATTAAGAAGAACGATACCGATGAATGTTAACGTTTATTAAAACCTCTCTCTCATGAATTTTTGAAAAGAGATTAATTATTAATTACGATAGAAAGATTATGCTAACGATAAATCGTTTCTCACGTACAGAATTCGCGTGGAGAATTTATATATATCGGGAAATTTCACGATAATCCTTGCTCGGCGCACGACCGCCGAGTGCAAACCGAATCCTCCAAGCTTTCCATGAATCGACGAGTGAACGATAAAAATCTTGGAGAATCCACTCCGCGAGTTTCTCTACGTGTTCCTCTCCAACGTTCGTAATACCGATCGAGGATGGTAAATCTGATGACTCTTGGGCGAAGGGGAGCTATCGATTCCGGTTCGATCTTCCTCCCACTCCTCGACGGCTATCCATCCGATCCGACTGCGGTCGGATGCGGGCAGATTTTCGAAAGAGAAGTTTTATCTGGAAATTATAAGTTCGAAGATCAACGTTATCGTAAGAGAAATTATTAGAGAGTATCGCAGAGAGTGTAATAAATGTCGTTGAACGTGATGCGTTTATGGATAATAAAAATATACTCGTTTTATTATTTCATTATTTAAGAGGGACGAATTAATATTTAGTGTGCCTCTCTCTTCTTGTTAAACAAAATTCTCGAATTTATCTTCCGTCTTTTCTCGTACTCTTCCAGTTTCGTTATGCGATCACGATGGATACGAAACTGCTTATATTTGGCAAGCTATTTTCAACAGTTGGTTTTCATTATTCGAGTGTAAATGAGACATTTGCACAGAGAAGAATATGAAAAATATTTTACGTGGAATTTATTGTATTTTCGGAACAATATTTTATGATGAATTTTATATGAATTTCCTTTTGAAATTTTTTTTTTTTTTTTTTTTCGTTTTTCAGATAGAATTATTTTATCCTCTTAACGCGATATTTTATACATGTGTAAGATTAATATAATGGTTTAAACGGGAAATATAATAATATAATTACTGCAAAATGATCGATTCCATTTATCCATGTTTATTATTGTACATTCTGATTTCAGATATTGATAAATTTGTTTTATCACGATACATGCCCAGTACAATATAAAATAAATAAATTCGATTTGTACACATAATATATAAAATAATCAATTTAACAAATCCAATTTTTGATTTCATCACTTCGCAAAATTAAAAATTGAATAGTATCGAAAATATTCGTTGAAATTTCAACTCGAAACACCTCGTAAATAATCGTGATTAATAATCGGCTCACGAACTTAGACTTAGTTCAATCCCGTGTCCGGGAAAATATCTAAAAAAAGAAATGTCTCTCGAAAGATTTTCATGGATTCACAAAAAAGAAAAAAGAAGAAAAAAAAAGGAAAGCTTCGAAATATAGAGAAGAGATGAAACGAAGAATACAATAAAACGATCTCTCCACTCCTCGAAAAATCCACTGTTGCGGTTAAATAGAGTAAAAGACTTTTCAAACGCGGATGCAAGAGAAAGGAGATACGTTTTACAGATATGTTTTATAGAAATTTGTTTGAAACGAATATACATTTCTATTATCGACCGTTTTCGGCCAGTTTCGGATAATATAGTCGAGTATAGTCGAAATTCTTCGTATATGTGTATACCTGTTTTGATTTTGATTAAATTTTTGATCCTTTGATGCCTCCTTTTGATGCCTCCTTTGATGCAGTTCGTATCGTTTAATATTTGGTTTAGAATTTGATGAAACCCGGCCTTGGTTGTGGAAAACGACAAGCTCCAATTTTTAAAAGGAGATTTGGCTCGAATGGAAATCGATTTCGATAGCGTGCTGCGGTTGACTGGCTATAAGTCTTCCTCTGCGTTTTTCGAACGAAGAAGACGTTTTCAAGGGATCGTTACATGTCCGTTCCTTAAACCTGTCGTCATCCGTGTTATTCAAGAAACTGTCGGATATTTCATCAAGAATGAGGAATATTCATCGAATTACTTTTTTCATCTTTCATGAGACAACTCGTTACCTCGGCCACCTCGCGAAATGGAAGAATCGAAAGATGGGATGAAAAATTCAGGGCAACTAAAAGGAAAAGCGACTGTTCAACTTTTAAAAGCGAACCATTAACCGTATCATCATATTGTTCTTTAAAACTTAACAGCTTCTAATATTTTCTTTTCGTTTCAATGAAAATAAAAAAAACAAATGCCACTTTTGTTTTTTTAATAATTAAAGAAATTACGTACAACGTATCGTAACGTTAACGCATATGACGTATCTCTTCCATTTTTACTTCTTATAAAATTAGAAAATCATCCATTTAACAAAAATCTCATAATTCTCACAGGATGGTTGATAAACAAGTTATAAATATATATACGCTATTTCTTAAAATTAATAATTAATAAAAAAATTTAAATTTGATCTCCAGATATAATAATGAGATATCAAATGGCCATTGAAATTCAAATCCGCGAAAATATCCACTCATTTTAATTTAATTATTAATTGACTAAAGAAATTAAAGGAATAATAAAAAGTGACAAAGTGTATTAAAAAAAAAATAAAGATTAAAAATAATGGAACAAACTTTATTTGGCACGACGATCTCTTTCTGCCTCGTATGGGCCCCGTAATCGGACTGTTTCTCAGTCGAGGACCATCTTCATTCTTTCGTCGCGTCGGTGCAGTTCCTTCCACGATTATTATCTCGCAGAACGACGCCGCGACGACAAAAGATTTGTGGAAACGGTCTCTCTCTCTCTCTCTCTCTCTCTCTCTCTCTCTCTCTCTCTCTCTCTCTCGAGGCATCGCCCTGGCGGAAACCACTTTATCGAGGACAAAGCGACTTCGAGTGGCCTCAAGTCCGCACAGGCCTCGATCCTCTCCATCGTCTGGCTTTTTCCTTCTTTTTTTTTTTTTTTTCGGCCGAAAACCCGACCAAAACCCCGACGTTGAATCAATCGACTCTTTCGCTGTCGCGCTGCTCTCCGATTTATCGCGTGATTAATCTTTCGGCACGGATTTATCTCGTTGAAAATATTTGCAACGCGCGTGCGTCATTATTCAACGAGTTGATCGCAGGAAACGGAAGAGGGGGAGATATTTTTTTTAATACGGCGATCCTTCGATTCGAATATTGAATCTCGATCTCTGACTCTTTCACCCTCTCAATCTTTGATTTATCGAAGCGCGATTAATCCATCGAAAGAATTCATCTCGTCGCAAAAAATATTTGCAACGCGCGTAGTTTAACGTTTATGTTGCAGGAAACGTAAGAGATTTTTTATCGCTGTGTTAACAATTGTGTTAATTAATTGATGTAACGTGTGATGGATCGAGTTGAACATAGAAGATCTTTTTATTTTTCTCAAATAATTCGTACGTGAAACGTAAGAGAAGAGTGACGACAACAGGTTTTAATCCTGTCTCTTTCAAAGGTGATTCATTTTTAAAATTATAATGAATCCAAATCCGTGTCAAAGGAACCGTGACGTGATATTGAAATTGATAATTGAAAGCGTACAACGGATTTTAAGAAAGCTTGTTTATTTTTTCCCTATCGATGAAATATCGACGCGCGTTCGTTACGATATATTTGCGTAATGACACACGAACGAATACGTCAGGTTGATCCAAGTCACTCAGTAAACAGAAATAAAACGTGATTCTATCCACGTTCAAGCAATTATATATATACGTTCATTTGCCAAAAACGATATCACGATATTACGCTCGCATAGATTATAAAATCCAGGAAATTTTCGTGTTCACGAATCGCGATTTAAACGGAATTCAATAAATAGCATCCAATATTTACAATACCAATAACAAAGAAGAGAACATTTAATATTCACAAATACTGGAAACAAATAACGAGAAGTATCGAAAGGTTTACAAACGTATGGAAAAATTATCGAACAATTTGTCGCTCGAGCGCGCGACACGTTTAATAATTCAAGTTGAAAACGAAAGCATTTACGAATGAAGAACTCGTCAAACGAAAATGGAGAAGTTTGTTACTTCGCTGTTACCCTTTTAATCGAACAAATTGCAAGTGACAAAAGGAAGATGTTCGCGAGTTGGAAACACGTTAAGCGATAATGTTGGAGTTGTTGATGAATGATAGGGAGGTAGTGCATTCGAGACTGGATTACGAGCTGTTCCGTGTCGTTGTTCGCGCCAGTGATGCAAAACTGGCCTGTGCCTGACGCGTTGACTACTCATGTACTACTGTCTGAGCTAAAAAGCGCCTCGTCTACTTGCGTCGTCTACGCCAATGCAAATCGTCCATTTATTTTCATCGAATCATCGATCGCGTGTGTTTCAAATAATAGGATTCTTTCTCTTTTTTCTTTTTAAATCAGAAAGAATGATTTGAACGATTCGAATTATATATTTGTATATTGTATATTTTTGCGTGGAAATTGCGAGGCTGCTTTTTTTTTCTTTGAAGCAATAAAAGAATCGTTCCAGCTTCGTCATATTATCTTGATGATATCGCACAAAGACATATTTACGTGTCGTTTTTTATTATTCTCGAACCCCGCGTTGTTTTCCTTGGATAAAGGATCTTTCCCCCTCCGAGCTCTTCGAACAATAAACGATCGTTTTGCTTTACTGCAGCCAGTTTACCCAGTTGCCTCCAATAAAGATTAATCGAGATTGTTATTTGCTTAATAATCCCGTTTCGGGAAGCAAATGCAACGCGAATATTTGCCGAATACCTGCCTTATTGGCGACCGTTTTCGAAACAACCGTTCGTTTCGAATAAATTTCCGCGTCCAGATATCGCGCGAATGCGCGTTAATACGATCCAATACGTTTCTCGCGATCCTCGAAATTGGGATTGGAAATACCAGAGAAGGAAAATCTCTTCACTTTGTGCTTTTCGATAAATTTAACGACTCGCTTGAGTCGAAACGAACCGAGAGAAAAATGTCTCCGTGTCGAAACACTCTTTCGAAAAATTGCTATCATCGGCCGAGTGATTGGCAAAGATAAATAAAAAAATAAAAAAAGATATCCGATCAAAAATTACAACAGGTTGGGCCAACAATTTTTAAAGCGTAAACGTGTTGTTTGGAAGTGTGTTAGGGTAGGGTTTTATAGGGAGATACACGGACAAGGGTGCATAGCGTTCCATTACATGCAAAATACTTGGACCAGCTGCATTCCGAGGAGTACGTGACACTTCTAGTTAAACGTTAGAACGGCGCGCATAAATCGAATAAATCCAGCGTGTTCTCGCTGGAGCGAAGCACGCGCAATACCGGCGTATTTAACGGGGAATTTAACATTCTTAGTTTACGATCGATGTTTAGCCGGATGTTCGTTGCGCATATTTTGGATTTTTCAAACTGTTTTTCTGCTTTCCTAACCTTCGAACCTTCGAATTTCTCCTTTTTTTTTTTTTTTTTTTTTGCGTTTGCATTCGTTAATTTTTTAAAAATTGGCTCCAAAAGATGAAATTTAATTAGGAGAATAATACAAGGTATTTTGGATTAAAAAAAAGAAGATGTCACGGTTGATAGGAAGAGAAAGGATATCGAGGAAGAAACATGTGGGATTAAGAATTGAAGAGGAACGTTCATAATTTACCACTTCGTAAATCGGAACATTTGCTCTTTTCAGAGACCTCTACGGCCACCTTGTCACTGTCTGACCAAACTCTGATTTATCCACACCGTCCACTCTATATCTTTTATATTGAAAATTACATTTCTCTTCGTTGAATCGCAACGCGCAATGAAAATCTATGGACGTGTGAAGCGTACATTTCACATTATATACAACATCCATCAAATTTAAGGAATCCACGCGTCACAGTTTGGCCAAAAACCGAGGATAAATCGAATAGGATCATGATTATTATAGCTACATTTTATCAACGCTTCGAAGATCCAAAAGTTTTTAGTATTTAATTGGATCAAGATCAAGTTTTCTTGAATTAATTAATTTTTCCCTGGAATATTTCCCGATTCTTTGAATCACAACGACCTTGCGCGCCGAAAGAATATTTTCCGTTCTAACTATAGCTGTCCGAGTTGAAGCGTAGAAGCTGTCCAATCGTGTCGCGAAAGACTGGAATTCTGAATTATTAAACATGCTGCTTAAAGTCGTGTCCCGTGTTTCCTTAAAATACCAAGCATACCATGCGAATTGATCGATGAGAATTGAAGAAAGTGGCCGATATATACCAGTGGCCGTGAAATATTCAACGATGGAATCGTAATTCCATCAAGTTCACCAGCCTGGATGGAGCATACACACGTGACCGTTTGCCTGGAAATTATTCAGGATGATTGATCCTGGTTGCATACCTTCGAGATAATTACGCGAATCTAACCTTCTTCATGATGGCGGAAGAATCCGTACAAATTGATGATATGAACGAAAAACCAAAAGTTTGAGATTTCGAGATTTCGAGAAGTCTTGATTCTACTTACTGCACAGTCTAATTAGCATCCTATTTGTAGCGATATCGGCAATTTTAGAAAGCATGAAACCACTTGAGAGTAGATAACATTTATAAAATTGTGACGTTATAAAATTCTATTGATTATAATTTGATAAATTCATCCTCGTTTACGCGAATTTTCAAATCCGAAATCGTCGAATCGAATCGGATCGTACATTATCGCGTGACGAACAATGAAACGTGATACGTATAATATATTACAACATATCGAAACCTAATAATTTTATCGAAAGCATCCAAGATAATATTCCACTTCTCGACAATCCTCTCACCTCGAATATCGAAAAAGAGTCGGAATTAAATTATATCGAACGTTTATATTCGCGCAACAAAAGTGAAAAGTTTTCCATCAGGAGCGATTCCACGGCGGTGCACCCCTTCCCTTCTGAAAGAGAGGAGGGGGGTGGAAGTTTCTGAAACGTCTTCACGTGTCTTTATAATCACCGACAACCGACCCGATCCCTCCTTTTCTACACGGGATCGACACCGGGCCAAGTTACTCCATTAAAAAAGTTTCCCCATTGGCGAAAGGCCCGCAGACCTTTTCCAGCAAACCAATTTCTTTTCGTTGACTAAGTGGCCCCGTTGAAAATGACATCAAAGTTCCCGAACGAGGCAACTTATCGCCGATAAAAACCCCCTCCCCGTCTCCCCTTCCTTTCTCGCGTAATTAATATTTGCGAAACCAAGTTTCCAAGTTTTCGCGATACTTCACGCAATCCTCGATATTTTAATTGCGCGATTCGTGAGTGAAATTGTTTGTAGTGGAAGTATCGAAAGATACTTTCCAGTTTTTTTCTTTTTTTCACTCGTACAGCTGTTGCCGCTTTCGAATGGAAATGAGTGATAAATAATTCAAGTTTCATTCAAGTGTCGTATCTTTGATTTGGAGTTTCGAGTTGCGTATTATGTTTTATTCGAATCCACGAATTTCAATATTTTAATATTGAGAATATGCACGAATGATTTTTGTAAGATAAGTTTTATGAGAAACTATTGAAATTGAATTTTGTGATAATTGATTCAAATCTGTTATTTTTTTTTTTTTTTCTTTTTTCTTAAGTGTAATAGGAAAGATTGTTTCGAAACTCGTTGCTGTGTTTGTCAGAAGTTTAATATTCATAAGAAAAATGTGAGTTGCAACTTGAATTTGTTTGACGTCGTTGATTAATACGTTGATATTAATATAATATTAGATTAAGAAGGAAAGAATTCACAAATAATTCGAACTCTTGTTTGTCAACTCTTATGATTACGATACTGCATCATAAATACAAAAAAAAAAAAGAATGCTTGACTAATAAGATCTGATGCAAATTGAAGGAAAATTTGCAAATTTACAAATTTAGAGTTGAACTCCGTTTCAAGCAACTTTCCATAATATTCTATTCCCAAATTCACAACGAATCATTAATCTCAAACACCGTGAACACTTCTCTCCTTCCACAAAAAAAAAAAAAAAAAACAAAAAGGCAACTATTACGTGCTATGATAAAGCAGAATTTCTGTATGAAATCGCGCAAAAAAGAAGCGATCCAAGATAAATTAGCCGCATCACTCGGCGCCATCTCGTTTCATCGCGACTCACCAAGATGGCCGAAAGGAAAATGGCGTGACGTTCATTAATTCTTTTCAAATGTAACGCAGCGTGGAATCGTTACATTGACGAGCGCTGTCACATAACGTGGACGAATGATATATCGGCCGGGATGCAAACGTCGTTCCAAACGTTTCGAATATCTGTGCGCGTCTATCAAACCGGAAGCTCGATCGATCGATCGATCGTACGATCGATCGGGACCTAATAAACCACGGCCTCGAGAAGAGAATAATTCGCCCCTCGGCGAACGAACTTTACCTCGATGTTTTCTTTTCCTGTTACGAGACCGCAGGCTTCGTTTCCCGCGGCTTCCAACGTGTACCTTGTTCTTGTTTTTCGCCCGCCTTTTCTTCCCCCAGGAAACGGAAGAAACCTGGCGGTGGGAATTGAAGTTGAGGAATCGTTCGCTGGAGGAGTCGGCCGGTCCCTTTGGACTCGTTGAACTTGCACGACACTTTCTTGTTACGTTTTTTCCTTTTTGGTATACTTTGTTGAGTATCTCAATGGTTTTTATCTCTTTAGATAACTCTACGTAACTCTTCTTTAGTTATTTGAAATAAATAATTCTGAATTTAATATAAATAAATAAATAAATGACGAGATAAATATTTTAACAGTGTTACATCAGCAATCATTGGTACAAAAGTATATCTTAATTATATGCACAAGAGAAGAAAGTCATCAGCTTTAAAGAGGTCTCAACAAAAATATCTTTCAATTGATTTCTAAAAATTTAAAAGTTAATCTTAATCTCGTCTCATCTTGAATTGTTTAATATATTGAAATTCAAAAGATAAACATTCGTGCGCGATAAATCACGACGAAAGGACCGCGATAAATTAATCGCAAGATTTAATTCGATTAAAACGGAATACACGTTGCACGCGAGCAAAAGTAACGCGTTTTGTGAACCGATTAAAAAGACTTTTTCGTGGTGAGATTTAATTAAGCGGGACGACAATCGTTAATTTTCCGCGGCTTTTTTTTTTCACCGGTGGAAAGGCAGCGGTGTTTCGACTCCGCGATAACCGTATCAATAATTCATGAACGAATCCGACGTATTCGACGCTATATACGTTCGTACAAACTGGATTGTCGCGGGGGCCGAAATCTATATCGGGTCGAGGGTTCGTGGAGTATTCGTATTCGATGTCGCGTTCATCGATTTGCATAAGAGACGGAAGATGGACGAATCGATAACGAAGACAGGTGAGGATATTTCGGAATATTGTGAGACGTTATCCGGATGATGTTGCAATAACGTGTCGACTGGCGATGAAAGAATCGACAATTTCGTGTAAATATCGTAGGATATTATCCGATGTTGAAATATCGCGTCAACTGGCGATGAAAGAATTCCAATTTTATGTAAATTTTTCGTTGAATTTAGAATATTTATGACTCGACCACGTATAATTTTATTTGGATGATATTGGTATAATCCATCGACCGAAAAAAAATGTGGTTTACGTAAATAATGTTGTAGAGATCGAATATTCATTTCGTAGAATATTTCATTCATTACTCGAATGATGTTGAAATAATGTTGAATGAATTTAAATTTTATACGAATATCGTAGAATTTTTAATATTTATTATGACACGTGGAATGTTATTTGAACGATGTTATAATGTTGATGATGAAAGAAAAAAAAAATATCAATTTTATGATGTAATTAACATTGCAGAATTTGAATATTCATTATATAATTAATCGAAAAATCGAATTAATTGAAAAATATACGTTATAAATATTCTTAAAATGGAAATTTAATCTCACTCTCTCACTCTCTCACGAAAACGTCATCATTCGTTTAAAATACCATCGTTTAAAATAAATTTGAAACGAGGTGTCTACCTATTGGGAGATTAAATTTGAAATTAAGCTTTAAAACATTTTTTTCGCGCGACGTTTCATCCTATCCAATTTTACTCGGACGATAGATATAAATTTTTATAAATCAGCTGGATGGATACGTGTATAAAAAGTTAAATGAAGTTTTCATCCGATATATTCTTCTATGATCCAATCTTAAAGGAGCAGAAAAATTCATCCGGACCATACGTTATCGATATTTGTCGATTATACCAAACTTTGACACCCTAATATTAAAGTATCTCACCGTGAAAGTGCAAATGGAATTTTATTCCCGATAAGTTCTCGAAGTTTGGCAAATGGGATCTCGCCGTGATATGTGGCCAATACGCTTTTATTCGACGTGTTACACGTACGAAGCTTGTACTATCGCGATAAATTTGTAAATGCATTCCTATTAATCACGCATTGGTTAATATTAACAGGCCAATCATAATTACACGGAAGATCCATATTTCACGCAATTGTTCTCTCCCTATATATATATATATACCCTGTAGTTCATACATGTTCCGCTTTATAGACATGATTCGAATAAACGCTCGATCATCGGTTTCCTGAGAATCTTAAATAGGTTAATATTTCAGATAATAATTTTATTAGACGAAAATTATAATAGACACAATTTAAATAGATGAAATTTTTATTTTTATTTATTTAAAAAGCTATGTTGGAACAAATTTTATTCCCAATGTTTCGCACGTTATTAATATAAAAAGTTACAAAACACGATTTCCTTAAACAGTTAATGCTTTTTATTTGAAAAATCGTATCATTATATATTTTCTACAATTTATTGTTAATATAAAAATACTATCAGAAATGATTTAATTCAATTGTCCTGATCTACTTCTTTTTTATTTTATTAAAACCGAAAGAACGAGTCTTTCAGATTAATACGAGTCTCCTATAATATTTTCTTTTTTCTAAAATTTAATATTTCGAAATCTCGAAATGGAACAATTATATTCTATTGGCCGCGTCGAAAAGATAATGTTTTACCACAAAGAGATTCAGCAACGGTGTTTCTTCCCTTTTTTTCATCCCTTCCAAGCTTGCTGAAGGGATTAAAAGGGAAGAGAGGGGGATCTGCCTTCGAATTTTCCCTACGATTTTCCAGCTATCGTTCTACTTGCCAACAGCCGATCGGAACCCGTTTCTTGCACGCGATCCACAAGAAAAACAGAGA
Organism: Apis laboriosa; assembly: GCF_014066325.1. Taxonomy (NCBI): domain Eukaryota; kingdom Metazoa; phylum Arthropoda; class Insecta; order Hymenoptera; family Apidae; genus Apis; species Apis laboriosa. The sequence goes on from NW_025223857.1 coordinate 4,834,505, forward strand.
ACTTTATGGAGTGGAGTTCCGCGTTCCATCGTTGCAGATATTCGTCCCTTCCTCCTTCCCCTACTTCTTATAGTTTCTTGCCCAGTTTCTTTTCTCGTGTTTGCCGCCGATACGATCTACTCCCGAACGATCGAGTTTCTTTTATCCACGTGGACCATTACTCGTGCTTCTGGGAATAATTTATTTCCTTTTGCAACTTTTTCACGCGCGAATTCATCGTGTGCTGCGATCCTCTCGAAGATTGAATCGCAATAATTGCAAAATGAGAAATATTTCTTTGTTTCTTGACTCGATAATTAAGCGAGTATAAAAGGAAAATAAAGAAAAAAACAGACGTAGACGTTTTCAGGATGGCAACAAAACATAAATAAATTCTTTTTCGAACATCTTTCACAAATCGTTGCATACAATATTCAATATTCAAATTACAAAATTGAATTACGTAAAATTTTTATTAAGCTCGAATCGAAGGACGAGAAGTTAAAAAAGATGAATCAACGAGTCATCGTGGTATATTGGATCGACATTCGTTTCCCGATTCCTCAAATTGAATATATATATATATATATAAAACTATTCATCAAATTGAGTGATACGAGATAAGAGAGGGTGGACGACAACAGGATGGAATTTTCATTTAGACGCTACCCATCCAATATCTTGGCAGGGGCCGCGTAGGATAAACAAGCGAGTTAACGAAGGATGATGGTCAACTACGAGCGTCTCGATCGAGCTTCGATCGAGTTTCGATCCTGTTGCAACGCGTCACGCAGCGGGTAACTAACGAAACGCGTTTAAACGAGGCGAACGAGGTTATCGAGAAACAGTGTAACGGCAATTCCCTGGCAAAACTCCCCATTGAGCCACGATGAATACAGGCAGAATCGGGCGTTTGTTGCCCGAGTTTCGGTCAGATATTTCGTGCTTCCGCCGGATTACACCGCGAATCAATGCGATACTATGGCGAGCCGGCCGGTATCCCATTTAATGGCGTATCGCGTTCCGATATTGGCCGAAAGTTTTCTCGAAACTGTCTGTGCTCGAGAGCCATCCCCTCCCTCGTTTTATATTCCCTGGCGTGGATCATTCGCGTGGATCGTCGTCGTTGTACGATTGTAGCTTTTGAATAATCGTAAATTTTTATATGCACGACCTTTTTTTCCTGTCTTTTCTCTAAAGTTTCATGAAAAAAGAAGAAAAAAGGAAAAGTTGTACAAAGGATAATGAAAACCATCGAAAAGTCATGGGAGAGGATCGATGAAGATTAGTCGAGGATCGATTTAAAAATCAAAATTCGTCCAAAATAATACTCCTTTGAAACTAGATTCAAGAAAAAAGGAAAAGTTATACGAAGGATAATGAAAACCATCGAAAAGTCATGAGAGAGGATCGATGAAGATTAATCGAGAATTGTTCCTTGAGATCGATTTAAAAATCAAAATTCGTCCAAAATAACACTCCTTTGAAACTAGATTCAATTTTAATCGATTCAATGATTGCTTCGATTAACTGAACCATTCTCTCGTATTCTCATCAATCTTTACGAAAACTACGTATAGATTAAACGGACAACAAGTTTCGTTTCGCTTATCTTACGAACAATAACGTCTTAATCATTTTTCGTAATTGAATTTCCACATTATCTCGGGCCACCAATTCCGTCCATTTATATCCATCGAATTGGGACGAGAAATCTGGCCACGACCGATTATCATTTCGTGCCAACCCCCGCGAAAATTTCTCCACCCCCGCGTTATCTAGTCGAGATGTTAATCTGGCCCCGACAACGATATTTTACCCCGTTTCCCGACGACAAAAGTCACGGGCACGAGTCACGCGAACCGCGTGTTAAACGGAGTCGTGGAATAAATCGTGGAGAATTCGAAAGTTTCCTCGTAAAATTGAAAAACAGGTCCGAAACTCGCGCCCACCATCCTCGATTTAATTAACTCTCGTCTCGAGTTCACGAACGGAGAGCAGACGTTTGCGCGTTATTACGTGGTTTATTACGCGTGTGACGATACCGGCCACCCTCTTTCGAGACTAATTAAAAGCGGAAGAAGAAGTTGAATCGTCGTTCAAAATTTTTGCTCGTCGAGATAAATCCACGGAGGGCAGAGTTACGAGTGATTTTTTTCTTTTTCTTTATCGAGAAGGAAGAATTTACAAGGATATTTTATTTTCAAGATTGTTGATCGACGTTCTTGAAGAATTATATCGTTTTTCTTTCCCTTTTTTTTCTTTTTATTCGCGAAGTAAGAGATGAAATTTTTGATTTGTTCCACGAGGGTTCGTTCCACCATAGTCGAGGTGAAAAACAAGGGAATCATGGCTGTCGTGGGAATTGGTATTTACGACCTTCGGTGGACGGAAGAAAGTGTTTTATAAAAATGACTGTATTAAAGTGTTCAGAGCGTGGTTCTCTCGGAGAAATAAATATATTACGCTTTCTTGGTGATGCTAGGTATTTTATGAACGTTTTTCTTTTCTTTTTTTTTTTTTTTTTTAGTTTCTTCTTGGTCTGGTACTTCATACGTCTTTTGATTTAACTCCTTTTATACAAGCGCTCGAGGCAAGCGCTCGCTAGATGGGGTTACCGATGACTCTATAAACAGACATAGATCCAAACCCTCTCTTTTTCTTTTCTTTTCTTTTCTCCTCTCTCGTCTTTAGTACTGTGCGATATATTATTCCTTGAATTATCGCAGAGTTTCTGGGCAATTTAGAAGAAATACGACGAGAAATGGGCGAAAGGGAACATTCATCTCGTGATAGATGTAAAAGTTCAGATTATCGAGTCTCGAATAAATATCGAGATAGATTTAAGAACGAGAGAATTACGAAAATACACAAGTAAATTTATCTAATTTCACTTGGCGTAGTCGATGAGACGAGATCATCAGACGAGAATCATACGATGAAATCTCACCAACGAAATTTCCGCCATTTTCCAAACTCCTCGTAGATGTCCAGCCCACGATACCAGAACTGCTCTCGACAGTTGAACGACTATTTATAATACGGCCTATTAAAACAGCCCTTCGTCGGACCGTGTTCCTAAGTTTCTCGCGGTCATTATTAAAGTTTACACATTCTCAAAGGGAATTACCATTATCCATTCCATCTGTTCTAACGACCATTTTCTAAATCCGCACACATTCTAATGACACGTATTCTAGTGTCATTAAGGTATAGAACAAAATTAAAATTGAAAAAAAGAAAGAAGGGAGTGACGGTCCCCTCTGTTTGACATTGCAAGGAATATTTTTATATTTCGAATTTCTCAAGATTCTTTTCTATTGTGTTCTTTTAATTAAGAATGACACTAATTGGCCAAGGACTCGCCATTGCGTCTAATTAAGTCGAGAATAGATTTGTCCTCCTATGGGTCAAGTGGTATATAGAATATATATATATATATATTTTTCTACGTAATACGTTTGATTTTGCGAAGATATTTGGTTGCATCAAATAAAAAATCAATAATATTAAAAGTCGAAAACGAAGTCTTAAAGTTTCGATGCTTTTTTTTGTTTTTTCTTTTTTTTAACTTTATAAAATCCTACAAGATATAGCGAAACATGGAATATAAAAATTTAAAAAAAATCTATCTTCCAGTAATTTTCTATTTTTCTTAGAACAATTCGTTGAAATGTTTCTGCAACGGAAAGTATCAATTGAAATAAGAATTTTTCAACGAATCGTTCCTATTTTCAAAGCATCCAGAATATACAGAAATTTTCATTGAAACAAGAATTAAATAAATTTCCCTCGACAAGATATTGTTCGAATACATGTTTGTGCGGCCAATCAGAGCCTGTTTATCCGAAGCAAAGGTATTCCAATTGAAAGGTAAACTAATTTGCATCAAACACTCGGTCGAGAGAATCCTATTAAATCTGACAGCACGTTTAATCTGAATTTAATTCGAAACCAGGTATCCAGGTTAGGAGAGAGGGAGTTTCGTAACTGGATGGAAAAATGCACTATATAATCCCTTCTCCAACTTTTTTTTTTTTTTTTTTTTTTTTTTTTTTTTTAGATCGTTCATTTCACGCACGCGCGATTTAATACCCTTTGAATGCTTCCCAAAACAATCTTCTCGAAACGTGAAACTCACGGATTACGAGGGTGGAGGGGGAGGGTTGAACAGCTTTTCGAGCAATTCCGCATCGGCCGCATAATTTCCGCGATTTCCCGCGGAAAAAGTCGGATGAAATTAATCTCACGCGTACCCGGAATTTCTTTTCTTCTTCTTTGTGTCGGCGATTAATTACCCTCGAATCCGTATACGAGAATTTTAACACAATTGCTGCATTTCTGCACGAAAAACCGTGGAAAATTATTCCGTTATTCGCTCGGAATATTTGTCCGCCTGTCGACCGGATAGCATTCGTTTTTTTCCTGTTTTTTTTTTTTTTTTTTCGAATTTCGTCGTCGTTGGATCGTTGGAAAATCGTTCGATCGCTTTTTCAGAAGGATTATTTTCGAACAAGTAAGATGATTTTTATCTCATTTTTTTTTTTTTTTTTTTTAAGGAATTATCAATGAAAATACGTTTATATTGATTTTCGTTTTGACCAACGACTCTGATTTTTCGATCAGAGAAAAAGTGGTCGAGCCATATTTGTTGTTGACGAGGGAACGAATTATGCAAATTGCTCGTGCGATGCGTACAACGTTGACAGCCGGTGTTTATGCATTTATGAGAAGTTTAATTGTAGATACGAAAGTCCGCAGGACATGTGCAAACACGTGTACGTAAAATATTTAAAGTAAAAATATTATATACGATATTATAATGCGTGATATTATTATATATAATCTATAATCGATAAAAATACAAATTTGAATAAATAGATTACTGTCTGGGGTAAAACAAAAAATAGAAATCTCATAAGTCACAAGTAACGCTAGATTTTCCATTCAAAATTCCATTTATATTCATTCAGAGAGGATTTCATCGTGAAACGCTACGCAATATAAATTTTGCGCAATTATCATCCGCGATACAATTAACAGAGGCCATCGTTCAGACAGAGATGATTTGAATGAAAAGTCGCACGAACGAAACCGAAAGAAACGAAGAAAAGCATATACGAAATTTCTAAGATCAAAAGTCGAATAATAAATAAAATCGAGAAAATATGAATGGAGAAAATAGGAGGAGAGACGATTTTTTTCGAATTTTTTTCCGAATCGAAATTATTAAGCCGTGTCACGAGAAGCAGATAGGCAATTATCTTAACGACGCGGCCGAGCAGAATCGTTGCTCGTCAAAGGCTGAAAGACACGACATTTTCCAATTTATTTTACGAAATTGTAACGGTGGACGAATTGTACAAGCCTTGACCCTCGGCTACATTTGTTACTTTGCTCATCTTCGTTTCGCGTAACAAATTGATAAAATCGTTGATCCGATCTCGATACTTTATTTTTCAAAATTTTCGAAACCGTACTCTTTTCCTCTGAATTAGAGAAATTTAATTTTTTTTTTTTTAAAAAAAATATTCGCCTCGAATATCGAAATTTTGTTTTTTAATATTCAATATCGGGAACAAATTTAATTCCGTGTCAATTTTAAATCAAAATTTTAAATCGAAACATGAATTTAATAAAAATTGTATAGATTTATAAAATATTATTTTGTAACATTTAATTTCTAGTGTATTATATTTTCATCGAGTGTATATTTAAATACAGAATATTTATGATGCTTCCTTTTTCATTTTCGTGATAAGATAAGCAAATAATTTTTACTCCATTTGTGAAAAAAATAATAGACAAATATTTATGAATGTTACATAATTTTCAATCTTCTCATAAATATTGCACTATTATTTTTATGAAACAAAATATTTCACGTCTCGTAACAATTTAAATGCTGATGAACCTAAAATCCTTAACAAAGAAAAATCCTATCATAAATGTTACATTTTCCACTATCTTATCTTACTTCTAATTTTCATAATCAATAACAGGATCAATATCAGAATCCATCCTTTAACGAGGATTATCAAAATTTTTCTCCAAATTATAAGCATCATATTTTGCATTTATATCCCATGTAACAACTAACGAAACAACTTTAATCCAACCTTCATCGACGAGACAGCGAGTTGACAAACCTGCCAACCCCCATATCCATTAACATCGTTCCTCCAACTGTCCATCGCAGCCTCAATTGCAATTTATCCCTTATGTCACGGCGCGTTATCAACAACCGCGTACGTACATTACCCCTGCGTTTCCTTATCAATCGAAGAACCCTTATCGTCAATCTCCGCACATCCGGATATCCAAACTTTCCGCCCAGATTTATAGATCATCGCCGAATTTCCTTTGTTCGGTCCGCTCGTCTTGTATCCATTCTCGAGCAATTTCTGCCGAGATATCGAGAAAATGCGACCAATCCTCCCCATTCTCGATCCAATATTTGCCCACGGAAACCGTGAATCGTCGATAAAGAGGGTAAAGGGGAAAGTGTGAATCGAGATAACCGCCAATTTCCAGAGGAAGGATCCGAAGAAATCTGTATGGAGACGAGGGGAGGAGAATAGAGATTGGTTGGGAAATAGAAAGAAATATCATATCGGCCCGAAATTTTCTCCCCCTCCCCCTTTGTATAAATTTCCTTCTCGATAACGAGCGATAGGAGACAATCGGATTTGTGCACAGCGTTTCGTGTAATTGGGCGAAATAGAAATAAAAGTCCCCTCGAAGATTCCAGTTTATCTGCGATCCTCCGTTCTTTTTTTTTTCTTTTTGGGCTTTCGAGAGATTGAGAGGAGGGGGAGGGGGGGGGGGGGGAATTCGATACCGATTTTGAATTTATCACGAAATTTTTGAACCGAGGTTAAAAGCTCTTTTACAAGAGCGTGCTCGAGGGTTAATGGAGAAAATGAGAGGGAAAGGGAGGGATAATTGTGTGATTACGTTTAATTTCAGTGGCTAATTGCCGAGGTTGAATTTTTATGGGAAAAGTGCGAAATGGAGTTTCCAAGTTTGAAGTGGAAGGGTTGAACTTGTTATTATATCAGTTATTATAACACGATTAAAGTATTTCTAGTGAGTTGGAATAAAAGGATTAACGTGACTCGATGTTAGAAAAATAAGTAATTATATTCCGTTCTTTTTTTTTTTTTTTTTTTTCTGTCATAACTGCACACCATTTTCGAATTATCGCACTCTGTTCGAAAAAAATTTTACTTATTCTCATTAAAACATCTTCCTGTTCTTGTTCCTGTTCTTGAAAATTGTTTACGAGATTCTATTTCCACAAACGACATTCTAAAATTTTTTAATAGAACGTATTTTTTATCAATTTTAAAGTACTATCCTATGCTTCCAAGAAAAAAGAATATTCAAAAATTTCACGATATTATTATTATTATTATTTTTAGTATATATATATATTTTTTATGATTTTTTAATGAATCATTCCATTTTTTAAACCCATTTCCTTAATTTGATGTTCAATTTTTTAATAAAACAATCCGATATCTAAACAAAAAAAACATTTTACAATTTTTTCACAAAATGGTAATAGCAAACAATATTTCAAAATTTTGTAATAAAAAACTATTGTACAAATATATATATATATTAAATATCAATATTTCGTGATATAATATAATATAATATAATATAATATTACGTGTTAAATATCGAAACATTGAATCGCTTTCCAATCGACTTAATACGTAAATAGAAATTCGAACGAAAGGAGAAATAAATATATTACGCGTATTACGCGTCTCCTCTCTCAAGGAGAGAATCGTTTGTGTGTATATATTATACACAAACGCGTTATGCTCAGTTCGCGGTCGAACGTTGCGCGATCAACACGTGAGAGGTGGATTGCTCAATGATCGTAGCTCGCTCGTGCGATAAAAAGGAACGTGATAAACGTGATGGGGCCGAATAATACGAGAGCTTAGAATTTGTGGAAGGTGGATGCTGCGAATAAGTAATCCATTGTCGAGTGATCGATGCCCCACGATCCTCTTCCCCTCGGATAATTCTTCGAATTTCGTTCGGAAAACATGACCTCGTATGCACAACCGAGAATCTTGTTAAAAATGATTTATAACGCGAATGATAAGGAAGGATGTAAAGGGACAAGAAGGAAGAATTTTTTTCGAGATAAAACTCACCTTTAAATAAAAAGGCCTTTTTGAAAAAGAATTCGTTCGTTCGTCATAAATAAAAATATTCGTTTCAACGAAGACACGAATACGATGATATTTCATATACCAGCGATTCGTCGTCGAAATTTTTTAACGATACTTTGTCCATCGCAAAATATTATAAATTATTTAAAATAATTTCTACTGATAATCACGAATAATTTACGAAGCGGTTCATCAAAATGATACGAATGACGATTCTGACACTCTGAAACTCGTCGAAATTTCTAATACGAGAATTCATTTAAATTATATATTTAAATGCGATTAATTGATAACGATTCGTGAATGATTAAAAAGACATGGACACGGAATACAAATCAAATCAATTGATTTTCATCAAATTGGGAAGAATCATTAAGGGAGAAATTAAGATCAGCAACAAAGATGTTACGTGCAATTGTTAAAAAAAGAATATGACGAGTGTAAAAAATATAAAATATTTTGATAACGGATGATTTATACGTATCGATAAATGGGCAGATGGACAGAGACGAGGAAAGGATGAAAGCTGTGATTCGATCGCGAAATCTTTTTTTTTTCCCCCCCGATTTGTTCGCGTGACGTTACTTTGAAACTACGAATTACCATTTCACGCGAGAAACCGGAGTGAAAGATCGATGGAAGAACGGTAACTCGAAACTTCAACAAGAAATTCCTGACGTTTCGTTGCGTGACTCCTCACTGTCATAAATTGTCATTGCTCAACATCTTTTTAATCCTCGTTTAATCATCGATTCATAGAAAAGTCGATCGTTTTTAAATTTCTTTTTTTTTTTTCTTTTCTTTTCTTTTCAATCTTGAGTAAGATTCTTAATGAATCTCGTTAATTACGTTTTTAATCGCCGTGATTCAAACTAATAGAAAGAGAATTAGAAGAACTATTCTTGGAGGATATTTTTAATTATTATCGTATCATCTTATCTCTTGATTATGTTTGAAAAATTAAAATTAAAATTCTTGTTGGAAAATTTCATTTGGTTGGAAATTTAAAAATAGTTTTTAAAAAGAGGGAAGGGCGAAAGGATTTTTAAGTTTTTCTTTTCTCTTCAATGAACTTCAACTGATGTAATTTCGTTCGATTGTATAATTACAATTCTTCTGTCGAAGCAATTTCACTTAAGACGAATACAATATTTCTTCTTAAGAAAAGAAAAGAAAAAAGGGGAAGGAAACAAACAAACAGAAGAGATTAGCATAAATAGAATCTCTTACAAAAGTAAACTCGAAATCGATGCATTTTCCTAAGATGTATATATATACATCCGCTATTTTTGTGATTTGATCGTCAATTTTTTTTAAACAAACGATTTGCTGTAATCATCGAAAATAACAGAGGCAATTGTTATTCCTCGTCATAATCTTCCACTTTTCAATTTCATTCCGATAACAATTTCGCCCCGACTTCCACGCTTCGTTCGTTCCTGTCGTTCATTTCCTCGCTCACGATCGTTTCTTACACGTGTGCGAGCGTAAAAAGAAAAGAGATTAAAATATTGTCCATTAAAATTTCCACTAATAAATTATATTACGAATATTCTATTTCTATATAGTGAAAAATTGTTGAAAAATAGTGGAAAAAGTTGAAAAAATTTTAAATATCGATTCGTCCATATGTTTTAAGAAATGTATTTTTGTACATTGAGATCGTTACACATTTAATCGTCGTTCCATTTCTTTCTCTCATTCGTTTCAAAAGGATAAAAAAAGGAAAATATATCGACTCGAGTCACCGGACGAAATTTCACTTAAAACATTAGGAAATACTGAGAGTTTGAAGGATTGATATCATCTTTCGAATTGGAGATATTTTTATACACAACCTTTCATCGAAATCGATCAAAATTATCAAGTTTAGTTGAATTTCTCCGCAATAAAAGTTTTTCAAATACTGTCACGAGGTATCACTGGTCGGGAACGAGAAACGAGATTCTTCGCAAATGGAAACATCAACCGAGCCAAAAAATATTTACAAAATTTCTCGAAGAATACGATATCGATGATAATCGACGAGAAAGCGCAACGAATCTGTCCTCTATCTCCCTTCCCGTGAAATATCGCCGCGAAAATCCGCCGCGTGGAACTCTTTTATCGCCGCACGAGCTCTTTTTATTCGGCGGATGTGATAAACGTTGCGCCAAAACTCAGCCCAGAGTTCCATCGACGAGGAAAGTTTGCGACAACGGATTGGGCGCACGCGTTGCATCGTCGATTGTGTGTCGATCTCGTTTCAACCTTTTTTCCTTTCTTTCTTTTCTTTTCTTTTTTTTTTTTTTTTTTTTTTTTCAAAGTTGCTCCGCGATAAAAGAATCTACTCGCGATGAAATTGTCATTTCGTGGATCGTTATGGGAGAAATTTGTTTTTCCGTCACAGAACAGATTTCAAATAATGACATTGGTTTTTAACTGGTTTTTTTATGTGAGTGAAATTTGTTCTTTATTTAAATAGTTTTTTATCGGGCGAAATTTTTTTAAATTATCGGACGTTTATTGTTATGAGATTGTTAAATTCGATAACGGTGTCTGTTAATTGATAAGCGAGAAGAATTATAGGATTATAAAAAGATTAATTCGAGAATTTATTCGAAGAAAAATATTCGGTGATAAATTCGTTCAGCGTTAAATTTCTTCGAAATTAATTAAAAAGAGAAATTATCGATACACCGAACAAATCTGCGAATCAATTCAATGCAATTTTCATCTTCGTTAAGAAATCTAATTTAGCCGGTCAGATCGCGATGAATAAGAATTATTCCAAAACGTAATAACAACATCTATATAACTCGACTCGAACTCGAGTCATATTCGCGATTTTTCTCAAAAATTTTCCAAAGAAAAATTGTCCTCGACGAAAAGCCAACAGCTCGTGACGTAACGAGTTTAAACGCATGGGTGTTGCAACGAAAATCTCAAGTGACATTCGAACAGATTGCAATCCGGATCGCAACGTCTCTCTGAAACTTGTAAAAATTTTTCGAACAGCAATTTTGCTAGAAAAAAAAAAAAATCCCGCTCGATTAGAAAACTTCCCCCTCCCCTCCAATTTTCTCTCCTAAAAGTGTCTCTCGTTGTCGACATATCGCCGATAAGATCGATCGATCAGCCACATAAAGGGCTCGACTCGTTGCCCGTCGAAATGAGATATCGATATACAGGATGACGATCGACAGGATAGTGCCTTATAGCAAATTCTCATGATCCTCGATTACCGACAATCTCTTGTAATATCGATCAGCTGTTGTACACGCGATATGTAGCGAGTTTTGGTACACACGGTGGTGAGTAGTTGTGCAGGGAAGGGCGTAGTGCTTTTCTCGATAAGCAAACTATACGAAACTGAGACATGTAATAGACAAACAGTGCGGAATTACGTGGAAACACGGCCTCCCCGTATATGTGCGTTTCGAGAGACGGGTCATGTGTGTTTTGGATTGAAAAGCACTCGAAACAATGGCGTCCGAAGAGTTCGCATGGGTGAAACGAGTTTATCAAATAAAGAATAGCAGCGAGAGAAGAATGTTGGTAATTTTTGAAAGAAGATTGATACCATGTATAACGAATAACAAATGTGAAAAACACGTGGATTAAGAGGATATGGTTATCCTAATTGAACTATGCACGCGTATTGATAAAATTAATAGGATAAATAATTTTTACTTGATACATTTAATCGATTTATCAAAGATGGTGCGTATATACCTTCATCAAAGAGAATTAATGATCCAATAGTTTGATCAAAGTTCGGATAAACAAGGTTTGCCAAAATCTGGGCGAGCCTTGGCCAAGCTATCGTGAACATGTATTAAGGAATAATTACACGTAATTTATTTCAAGATTATTTGCCTATAAATAAATAGGCAAAAACGTGATATATATTATTAACTAAAAAAAAAATCCGAGGAATCTTGATTAAAATGGAGAAGGGTTTATAATAAGGACAAAGTTTTATCCCTTCTTTTTAATCTAAAGTAAAATCATCCTCAACGACAATAATATTCACGACGGGGTTGTAAATTTCACGGGCGTATCGATCGTTTAAATAGAATTATCAAGCGTTTTAATTCCGTTTATCCCGCGTGTCGACGAACACAGGGTTAAATGGGAGGAGGGAGGAGGGATTAAAGGAAGGATCCTGATTAGTATGTCGATTCCGTTGGACGATCGATGTTCGTCCATACACGAGATATACACCTGAAAAGTTTTGGGCCATCGCGCGGATTAATTTATAGCAGGGGCGTGGGATCGAATAGGGGATGACTTTGGAAAGTAGGGGAAGACGAATGACACTGATAACTTGCCCCTCGTCGAGGGAGAAGGAATCAGGTGTCGAGGAATCGCGGAGGGACACACCGATACCGTGTAATAATTTCGACTTCTCGCTCGTCGCGAGCGTTGGAAAAGCCGTTGTGAAGAATTTCATCCGTGCAACGGAAGAATTAATTCGATATATCAAGAGCGGTGGACGAAGAAGCTGGAAAATGCTCCGAGTGGTGGAAATTAAAGCGAATAACGAAGTATGCGTGCTGCTGAAAAATTCTTGCCGGGTAGAATTTTAATATAAATAGAATATAAACGCGTGAAGAGGTACGCTCGTGCATTCGATGATAGATGGGGATTGTGCCATTAACGATTCGGCAGTTTTCCATAATCACGATCGTTAATTTTTAAAGAATCTGAAGCGTGCGATAAAAGAAGTTGAAAATAATTTTTAAGAATTACGAAATATCTGAATTCTGGATAGCGATTAATAATCAGAACGTCGTAATTATTGCACGATTTAAAAATCAATTTCCTCTCTTCGAATTCTTCTCATTACGAATCCACTTATCGATAATTATCCGATTAAACTACCATCTTCTTTGCAAAATAACAAATCTTGAAAAATCTTCCCTCCCATCCCGATAAATTCGAAGTCGAAATAACTTTAATCGTATACCAATTTTTCATTATCAATTTCCATGGAATTGAGAACAAGGCATTTTTCGAACGAATTGTGGAAAAGCAGCGAGCAAATTTACACCGGATTGTAGGCAAATCCAACGATAAACCCGTGATCCCCATCCGATATACAATTCCAATCATCTGCATCCCTCTCGAGCGCGAGGAACAACCTCCATTTTCCACTTCCTCGGAGAGGGCGGCGAAAGAAGACGGGGAAGGGGGTCGGCTCATTAACAAGGGCGCCTCCCCCTTCTTAATTCCAATAATCGAGCTACCCCGTGGCGGAGACAGCGCCTCCACCCCCGCTTGTAACATACTCCACGTTTCTCTGGTTCCACGTGGTGGCACACTGCGAAAGGAAAAAGTAAAGAGGCAATTTCAGAGATGTTTATTAGGCCATTCTCGATTCCAATAATCGAGGTACCTCGTGGCTGGGAACGTTTTCATCCGTGGAATCGTTACATCGTTCTGTACCACGTTTTCTCCGTTCGACGGGACGGTTACTGGATAAGATAGAGAAGAAAAGAAAAGAAAAAGGAGGAAGAATTTTACAATATTTTGTATTTTTAATTCCAATAATCGAAATATTTTTGCGATGACGTTCTCATTCCTGGAACTATCGTTCTTAACGATAAGGAAATAAAAGGATAAGGAAATAAAAAAAAGGAGGCATTAATTCTAAAGGCATCTGTCAATCCATTAATTTCAATAATCGAAATATGACGTTTCCATTCCCAAGAATTACATCATTCTACGATAAACTCTCCCGTTCAACACGATGACTGATGTATATATACAACATTTATTAATTTATTAACTTATTTCTAATTCCATTAATCGCAAAGGAAAATCTTTTCATCCCTCAGAATCATTTATTATTAATCAATTTTTAATTCCAATTACCTATAAGATATCTCATAAGCAGGCTCCATTCCTTCAACTAACACCACACCCTCCTCTCCTTCCTCCACTTCTAACTACCGTACACACATACACACACACACGCGACACCCAGGAAACGGGGGGAAAAAGCAAGGGTGCAATTGGAGAGAGGGGGCATTCATTAGCCCATTAACCGACCGTTTGCCCAACCTTTAACCGGCCACTCAGACCGATAAGGAAAATTAACCAGGCACGCAGACGTGTTTACACGCGGTTCGCGAGGAATCCCGTATAGAGAGGGGAGCATCCCTCGATGAAAGGAGTGGGGACAGAGTGGGAAACAGACGGAAAATCGTCGTTTTTCACGGTTGAAAGGAGGAAGAAAAAGCGACGACAAAACGGATAGACAAGCTGTGGAGGGTAAGACAAGGGAAGAGAAGCATAGAAGACGAAACAGAGACGAGGGGAGGGGGAGTGTGTGCGCGATACACAGAGGGGAGAGGAAACACAAAGAGGGGTGAAAGGCGGAGGGCGCGCGGTAGCGAGGGCAAAGCGGCGAGGAGGGGGTGGTGGTTGTGCGAGGGTGGCTTGCTCGGTAGGCGGTGGTGTGGATCAGGAGGGGAGGGGGGGTGGAAGGGAGAGGAGGAATAAATGGGGACCGACGCAGTCCTGTCGGGAGCGTCACAGCGGGCGGACGCTCACCACCGACGCTTCTCTCGCTCGCCTCGCCTCGCCTCGCTCATTCTCTCTCCTTCCCTTACCCCCCTTCAGCTCTCTCTCAAGCCCACCACCGTCTCTCTCGTCATCTCCATCCCGCAGCAACACAGAGCCGAGCCGCGCGAGACGGACCATCAGCCTCACCCTGTCGGTCGCTCGGGATACGTGTGTACCCCTGTTCCGCCTGTCAAACGCGCAATCCCTCGCCCTCGTGCGCGCACTTCTCCATTTCCGTTACGAATTCTCCCCATTTTCTTCCCATTGTTCCCCACGTTTCTTCCTCTTTCTCTCTTAGTCTCTTTCTCGATTAGGTTCCTCATTTTCTTCTTCTTCTTCTTCTTCTTCTTCTTCTTCTTCTTCGATCCTTCCCCAGTGATATACATATATATTTATATATATATATATATATATAGAGAGAGATATATTTCGATTTTCTTTCCGATATTTTTTGATTTCGTTTCCACCATTCTCACTTGTGATTACGAGGCGAAGGAGCCGAAATGCGCGCTCGAAACCGCTTCCGCGACCCCGCACGGAGGTTACAAGTGAACTTGTTGTGTTATCACGGACCAATAGTGCACGCATAGAGAGAGAGAGAGAGAGAGATCCTTGATCCTTTCCTTGATGAGGATAAGGGGTCGTCGAGGATCCCCTTGGACGCTGGCTGTCGACCGGTGATCAAGAGAAATAAAATTATCCACGTTTCTTGTCAATGTGGTGTTGTTCCCTCCGGATTCCAGGACCTGGATTCATGAAGCGTCGTCCACGAACTGAGTGGCCGCGATCCGCAACCGGATATCGTCGATCACTGCCTTGGTGCGCGATAGAGAGGTAGATAGATAAAGAGAGAGAGAGAGAGAGAGAGAGAAAGAGAGAAATGGACGGGCAGGATCGAGGGAAGGCACTGAAACTACCGTATAACCTGATACACCTGAGTTGAGTGTGCGCATCGCCGTCACGCGAAAATATATCTTGCGAAGCGTCGTGATTCCACGAAAGGAAAGGGAATTTTTTTTAACAGTGCGACGATGTTTGACACGACACGTAGATCTGTGAGACGTTTCTCGACGCCCTTCGACGTTCCCTCGATGACGTGACTCGAGTACCGAGAGTTGCCCCGCACACACAGGACGGATGATCTCGAAGTGCACGTCAGAGAGGAGTTATGATTTCACCCCCGCTTGGATCCCCTTCTTGCGATCGCGGAACTAGCGAAGGTAATATAATGGAAATCATCAATTGGGGAAGAGGGGTTTTTTGTGGTTTTTTGTGGTTTGGATTAGTGGTGATGGATTATCGGTTGTTCGAATCGTGGAAATTGTTAAGATTAAAATCATAAAAGATAAAGGCGGAAAAAGGAAAGGAAAGGGGAGGGGAAGATCGTTTCGACTATGGTTTAATCTCGAGTCGAACTCTTTCAGCTTGACGATTGATTGATGAAATTCGATGTTTTCGCGGTATTTTAAGTAACACGAAGCGTTTGGTAGACTCGCAAAAGTTTTAAAGTTGGAATTGCAATAAGTAAGCTTAGGAGTTAAGATTTATGATAAATTGAATAGGAAATAGAAATAATTACTAGTTTAATCAATGATTAAACTAAATAACCATCGTTCCTTTCGCGTATTATTTCATCGTCGCGTATTATCCTTTCGTGTATACAAGTACATTTTTTATTTTTATTTTTTTTTATTTACACGGTAAATAATCTCAAGTAGTTGATCCAACCTTCCACAAATAATCGCAATAAAATTGACAATCCAATCTCTAATAGTAAAAATGATAAAAGTAGCCTCTGCCAGTAATTAAAGACGCGATCAAAGAAATTGTTGGCCAGGCATGTATCAATTATTCGCAAGGACACAAGACATTTTCTGCTGGTCTCGATTGAAACCTTGAAACGACACTGTGTGTCCGCCTCGTTGGTATTAATAAACCGAAAGAAACTTTATTTCTGGAAGTGACGAGGAAAGTCAAGATCAGTCCTCGTTCCGTTGAATAATTTCTAAGAATCCCCTCCCCCTTCGATGAATAAGTAACAGTCTTCAATTAGCTGGCATTTCACTGTCACAACGAACCTGTTGTTATAAAAACCTGACGTGGAATAACAATGTTCCTTGTATATCGAATAAAATAAACGATGTCGATTGTTTGTTGTCCCTCTTGCAGAATATTTTGCTCTTTCTCTAATTGCTAAAACGGACAAATCCGATCAATCGGCAGAATTCTCCCTTTCGCTTCGATTCGATCCCTCGATGGTTAACCTTTTCACTTGAACTTGTCGTTATGATTTAACGAATGGCGAGAGATCAAAGTAGTTTCTATCCGTATTATAATGTTGCCTCGATACCTTTCTACGAGAATTGTCTTTGATCCAAACGAAACATTTCGTATCGAGTATCGTTTACAATCGAGATTCCGATCTCTAGTGATACGATTATCATTGCTAAACAAGCTAAATTATTATCGATTTTTAACGTTATTACTCGTAGAATTCGTAAGTTGTTGCAATTCCTTTCGTGCCGAAAAAAATAGTGAAAAGAAAGAAAAATCGTATCGACCAATATTGTGATCGTATTACCATCTTCTCTCAACTTATAAGAGCATCAATTTCACATCGACAACGAACAGGTACAATACATCGTACCCATCCTTGTCCACGATTTTAACAAAATAATTTGCATATTCGCCCACCTTCTAACTTGTAAAATATCCTTCAAAAATAAAAAAAAAAAAAATCAACTCGAATCGAATCGAATCGTGGAAATTTTTTCTCTCGAGATTTAAAACTCACCAACTACTACTCACCATTAACCCAACCATTATTTCTCTCTCCTCGCCACGGATGAGATGCGACCCCCGTCTCCCGATTGTTTTTTCGCCTCTCGAGAATCGATCCCTCGTTGCCGGGCGTAGGGAATAGGCGCGTATATATTATTTTGTACCGTGAATCGAAATCTCTTTCTGAAGAAAAGAATGGGAATGGCAGAACGTTCGCCGTTCGCACCGGTTCCAATTGATTTAAAGCGGAATCAAGGTCGACCGCCCGTTTAAATTCAGCCTCTGGACGACGTCCGCCGCTCTAAATAAAGTCCGCCTCGGATCGCGATTTACGGGGAATCGACGAGGAGGAGCCGCGTCATTGCATTACATAACTTAATTGCAGTACCGTAGCCGGCCTTCGGCGAAATTGCACCACCGTCTACTCGCGTCTTTCCATATTCGCGTGTGTATGGATGTGTGTGGTGTACGTTGTGCGCGAAGCGTGTGTGTTTATCCAACGTGGACCTGGTACAGATTTTAGTAAAATTACCGTCATTGCTAATGGCCCGTCGATTTCCATCCCCTACGTCTCCACGACGTATCGATGTATCGGGGGTGCATTAACATTAATGAACCCGAGAGACAGGGGTATTATATGGTAGATTTAAACTGCTCGCGTGACGTGTAACGTTTTGCAACGATCTGTTTGGAAACGACGCGAGGAAACTTTACTTTTTGCCCTGTTTCATCGTCGGAAATTGTGTCTAATTCACTCGTATCATCGTATTTTGTGTTAGTTGAAAGTAGTAGGAAGGATGTTTCTCGTGGGTATGTTATTTTGTTTTGTTAAAATTTTTCTTTTTTTTTTAATCGTGTTATATTGAAAGATTGAAAGAAATTGATAAGATAATTAATTGTTTGATAATTATTTGTTAAAGAGGATTTCATCTTTTTGAGAAATTATAATACTTAAGGTATAAGCAAAGTAGGATAGGTATCATCCTACTTTTTGTTATAGAGTTTATTGTAAAACAAAAGATCATGGCTATCTCGTGTAAAAGTAAAATATATCATTTTGAACGATATTTTTATCGAGATAGCTAAATTAATTCGGCGCGTTTTAAATAGGTAATAAAGTTTTATTTATGAATATTGAATTAATCGCTGATAAAAGAGACATCATTGTTCCGGTTAAGCAACGAGGCGCCCTATCAAAATTTCTACGAGCAAAGAAAATATTATGACTTGAAATAGAAGCTGTTAAATCTAATAAATCTAAAGATATATATTAAAATAACTTTCGCACCTAAGTTGTTTGAGAAATAAAGCTTAATCGATATTCTTGTTTTCAGAAAGTTATATTTCGAAATCTTTAATTTAAGATTCGTGACAAAGATGTTAGAAATAAGATTGCATTTCAATCGAGATTAAATTATCTCATTAACGAGATCGATCTTTCATATCTCATTTAAATAATTATTTCTTCCAGCTACAGAGATAATTATTTAAATTATACTCTAGCGTTCTGATTCGTGTTAGACTTGTCTGAAAATAAAATCGCTTTGTGAAGCTACTTTTTACACAGCGTGATGAAATTCTTCGTTTTCAAACTTTTCACGTATGTGTTATAATTCGTAATATTTCTATTCTTGATATTTCGTACATTTTTTCCAGTACGGAAGAATACAAAATTTCTTCTTCAAAAAAAAAAAAAAAATATTGTACATTTTACATCGTACAACAGAAAATTTTAAATTTTTTATATGGTGTTTAAGGTTTTTCCAGTCTAGTCTTTTTTTAAACGGATTCTATGACGAGAATCATGAAAGTATTCTAATCAGTGACCTAATTTTTTAAAGACAGTTCCAAGATGTCTGGACTACTCTGTCCATTAGTCGCGATGTTTCTATTAGGACGGTGGTTTTTCTTCCATTTCTTAACTGGATTATCGTGGAACACAGCTATTACGTTTTTCTTTTTGGTTAAAGTTGAAATTCTCAGTTAGATTTCAATCTCCTTTCTAAAAAAAAGTATTGAAACGCGTTATTTCCAATCTAATTAAGAATTTAGAGAAATTTAGAGCGAAGAAAGGAAAAAAAAGCGCGGGGATTTATTAGCTTAATTAGTAACGTTTTCGAGTGAAAAAAAAAAAAAAGAAAAAAAAGCAAGCGCTAAAACTAGGAGTCACTATATCTTTGAATTTCCATTTTTCCTGGATTTTTTTTAACACTAGAACAATTGACCTGTGCATTAGCAAGAAGTCGACGTTAATTCTACCAAAAGTAGGTACGTCTTTTTAGTAATTGCGGAAAAATAGAAAATTGAAAACCACACCTCATTTTAATAAGTTTGATGCTACAAATAAATGAATTATTCATTTTCTATTTTATAATCTTATCGTAGACCTACGATAAGATTATTAAAATAAATATTTATTGCAGAATTAAAAAACCTGGAGGTGGTTCATGGAAATTTGCATTTTTGTAATAAAATCAATTAAAGTTATCTCGCATATTTTTGTATATTATATATATTTCTTGATAAGTGATATTTAATTATTAAATATAATTCATAATAAATTCCAGATTATAGTTCTTAAATCGTTACTTTAATGATTTAAGAAAAATATGAAAAAAAAAAGAAAGAATGAAATAAAATGAATTTATCACTGAAGTAAAAAAAAAAAAAAAAAAAGAAACGCCATGAATCTAGAAAGAGATACACTATTGAAAGAGAGAAAAATTTTAATTTCGTGTAACATTTTGAGCGTAATAATAAAACCAAGATACAAAGAAGAAGACGTGGATTCGTTCTAAAAATAATTCGTTCTAAAATAATAATACAGGATATTGGTACGCCATTGATACCCGAAGATTCCAAGAAAGGGACACGAGAGCTCTCTCCTCGTCCCCATTAGGATAAAAACGAGTGGTCGTGTCTCGGGAAATCCTGTCGGCATCTCCCTCCCTCCCCCACGAGCATTTACGTTTCATCAAATAAAACGTTCGTTTCGAGACGATTATATCGATTCCCCTTATCGATTCTTAACACAACATGGAAAAAGGTGACAAATTATTATTAATCTGAATTCACGAGAACAACGGCATAAGCACGAAAAAAAAAAAGGATAATTTCTAAAAAGACGAAAGGGATGAAATAATTTCTATCTTTTTTATTTTCGAAATATTTTTGATCTACGCAAATTTCGAAAAAATTCCAATATTGTTTAAACAATGCATTAAACTTCGATTCTTTTTTTTTTTTTTTTAATTTCAAAGACAACGCGTATAATTATAAAATAATAATTTCAAATGTCAAAAGAATCGGTCGTCATCGAGACCGATGACACTTTGCTAATCGGCAATTTCATCCCCCCTCCTCGTCACTAACCTTATTTTCATCGGTAAAATACACAATGGATAAAATAACGTGACCGATGAACAATGTAATTCGTTCATCCGCGCTCCGTGGAAAACGATGCATTACGCAAAAAAAAAAAAAGAAAAAAAGAAGAAGAGAAAAAGTAAAAAAAGTTTCCCTACACCAGTGTGCACACACGGAGAGGGAAAGTGCACCCTCGTCGTTGAACTCTGACTTTTCCACGAGTGCTTCCCTCTTCGATCAGCGGCAAAGAAGCTCGTGTTTCTTAAACACCGTTAAGGGATGCGTTTGAAACATAGAAAGGAAATCCATAACGCGTACCCTCTTGTTTGCTAAAACTACTACTCAGGCTTTGAAAGCTTTTTTTAACGATCCTTACACACACACCCCTCCCGCGAAATCGATAAACTCGTTATTCTCGGTTTTATTTCCGGAGCCGGGGGAGGGGGTGGATGGGTCTTTTCCAGCGAAATAGGGAGGGAGAGAGAGAGAGTGAAAAATGGCTGAGGAAGAAAAGGAAGCGTGGTTGGAAGGGATTGCAGATATCGTTTCGTTGCGACACGAGACGAATTTACGACTGGAACGAAACGACATCGAAGAGGGGGTTGATTCGCGAAAAAAATAAAATGAGACAAAATTCGAGTGATCAAATATTTATAAAGATATGCTTGTTTTTCCTTCTTTTTACGATCGATTCATTATCGATAGCCCGCTGCGGGTGACGAGGGGAAAAAATTGATCGATCCAGATGTCATCCACGTCGTGGCAAGATTTCGTCATGGTGATGAAATATAGTGTTGATATCGAAAAAACGTCTAGGATTTAATCAACAGACTATTTTTCCTTCCAAGAAGGAAAGAATGAGAAGGAGGGGTGAGAGAGAGAGAGAGAAAGATGGATCGTTGCAAACGCGTTAATCGATAGGAGATTGGTGGTGAAAAAGTTTGTCGCCCTTCCTTTCTTCTCTATCTATCTTCTTTTCATCGACGCACACGTTTCCGACTGTGATTTATCGCTCGTCGATTTTTACCGATATATTTCCGCGATTCATCTTCCGGCTGTGTTTTTGGTAATTATTGGATCGTGTTTCAAAGATTTTAATATGTATTGCGTTAAAATTGATAGATAATCGATCGTCAGTATTTTCTTGCATAAACAAAATAAATCGACAAGTTTTACGTTATAAATTATATTAGGAATAAAATAACCAGATGACGCGTCCTTCGAACGATTAAAAACATTATTTATTCAATAATTGAATTCATTCTAATTTGTAAAATTAGAAACTTTGAATCGGTTGAATTCAATTTTATACAGCAAAAATTTCAAATTCTTTGCAATACGTTTCACAATACCAACCATCTTGGCTCTTTTTCATTTGTTGACCATTTGTCACGGCTTCGACTTATCTTAATCCCGACGTATCATATTTACTCTCTCCCCCCTCGTATTTCTATTTATAAAAACAAAAGTCGAGCATTCAAACGATCAAGAGAAGAAGAATAATTACATTCGAGTTTTCAAGCTTCGAGTGTCAACAACTCTGTTATCGTGTTCTCGAAAATTCTCATCGTTTTCGCGTTGAAAATGGATCTCTCGCAGAGACACCGGCCAAACCGCCAAAAAAGAATATTTTATTATCCTCTCTCGAGCGAAAAAACCACCGAAACATGGGACGAAGTTCCCCATCCCAGAGCTGGCGAAGTTATTTTCGGAGGAAACCGTCTCTGCCGCAAAAGAAAATTCACACGATTTAAATTTTTCATTCGTCCATCGACCGTCCATATTAAAAGCGATTTTCGAGTTAATCCTCCGAGATCTTTCTCGTAATACAACGTTTATTATACGTACGTACGTATGGTTGTGAACGTATGTTGGATGGAAAGAGAGGGGGCGGCCGATTCGACACGGAAGAGAGAGGAGGACAAAGGATGAAAAAGGCAATTTATGTCCGGATCACGCAATTTTCCGTTCGACCATTAATACGGTAAAAAATAGCCGCACCGGAAGAGAAACGTTGTTTTGTGACGTGGAGAAACGCAAACAACTTGAACGCTCTATCGATCTGTTGAAAACATCTCGATTCGATTCGTGTCCCGATCATCATACTTCGTGGTAATCTTTTAAGTTTCTTAAGTTCTTCTTAAGTTTAAGATCTTTTTTGGGGGGGCATGGGATGATTATTTTGGCGTGTTACCGTTTCGAAATGTTTAGAAGAATTTTGATAGAAATGATATAGTTTAGAAGCGATAAATTTTGTTTCGCATTTTGCATCAGGTAATCGGTAATTATTTCTATTTCGCATCGAATTGCTCCGATTTTAAAATTAATGTTAACCTAATGCAATTTGTAACATGTCAATTCAATGATATCATTAATTAGTGAATATAATTTATTAATAAATTATTCTGCGATCCATTTAATAGTATTACAGTGATAATATAATGCTTTCGCGGTATATATTCATTTGTTCCTTTATTATATTTATGATTGAAATACTTGTTTAGTTTTTTTAATAATTCTCACTGTTTTTAAAATTACTCGTCAATATAGTATGATCTGTGACGATTGGAAAATATTTAAACAAAAGTCGGAATAGTATCAAGTGTCTTTTCGTTGTAATATTGTATTCTACTATTAACGACGAACGAAATATAATCAAAAGATTAATATAATTAACGTGATGATCACGTGGATCGTACGATTATTAACACTTTTTCCTTATATACCTATTTTAACATACTTTTATTTTCAACAACGAAAATTCAAAATACAGTGTCAATCAATATATATATATATAGAATGTTAATCCAATTTATCTGTCAATATCCCTCCACGAATAGGACGAATCTAAACATGCATCCATCACATCCGCTGTTCGCGTATTAAAACTCGCCAAGTAAATCTCATCCATCTTGACGAGACAAAGGGTCGAGCTGCGACACAAGCTACAACGCAAACCCCCTTATAAACCACGAGGCTGCCGCGAGTTCAACCGTGAGCACAATCCTCTCGAACAAGTTTCCAACGACAATCGTGGCGTCAAACATCGTCAAGTTTTAAGCGCACTGTTTCCAAGGCCGTCTCCAAACCTTCCCTCTTCTCCCGTGAGAACTTCCGCGACTCCATCCCTCGAGCTCGATCTCGATCTCGATCTCGATCTCGATCTCGATCTCGCAAAAAATTTCTTGGAAAAATATTTTCGAGACGAAAGACGGAAGATCGTCCTTTCCGTTCATTGTGGAGGAACGGTAATTTCATGGGACGGATCATCCCCATTTAGGGTGACCCAAGAGGGAAGAAAAGTTCGAAAGGCAACGCGCCTCGTTCGCGTGTGAATCTTCGTGGACGATCCTGTCGACGACCCGTTCGACGATACGACGATACCAGTATCGGTCGATAAAATTGTAAAATATTAATCGAGGCGGATCGAAGGGAGCAGCGTTGGCGTTGGGAGGAAGATAAGGAAGCGGAAAGGAGGGAGAACACGGATAAATCGATATCGCTTCGAGCGTGGAGAGGGAGAGGAAGCTCGATGAAAGTTGATAGGGACGGAAGCGATCGAAAGCGGAAGAGGGTGGAAAGTTGCCGAGAGGGGTGTAGAAATTTTCGAAGCGGCTCGTGAGGGAGGAGATGCGAGTCGGTGGGGTCGTTCGAGATCGGATCGATCCTCGAAGAAGGGGGAGGGGAGGGGGGATGCGATGATAATCTTGGCTCGGGTCGCGGGCCCTCGCGATTTTGGGCCGTGTGCGATTTAATCCCTCGAACGATGCACGTATCGTTGGTGATTTCTGACGGACGATCAGGATCAGGTGAAGCCGCGATGCAGAGATCGATGGGACGCGGTACGTTCAGTGAAGTGCATCATTGCGATAAAGAAACAGAGTTGCCGCGCGCAAGTGCCAGCTGCTGCTGCTGCTGCTGTTACATCCGGGCCTCGACGGATCTGACTTGAGGAGGAAAGGACGAGTAAATGTCACTGAGAAGGTTGGTAATTGTCAGATCTGTTCTACCATTCCCTCTAACAGTGGATTTAAAAAAAAAAAAAAAAAGAAGCACAATCGTGTTTTCGCGAAGGGATCGATATCTGTTGTCATCGATCGATCGATGACGATGGATACAGGTGGAAATTAATGGATATTTTTGTAACTTGCCGCGTTGCGAAACATTATTATTTGAATTATCGGTATTTTTGAATCCACTGGTGAGAGAATCAAAGCGACGAGGACGGAGCAAAAAGACACGAATTTGAATTTCTTTTAACAAATAAAAGTCTTTGGATCCAAATCTCGAATAATTTAATATTTTCTTTGTTAGATACACACTGCTTTCGAATTCATTGGCGAAAGAATTAGTCTATAGAAGGGAGAAGTGATGAGAAGGACGAAGCAACGAAGAACACTTTGAATTATTGATCGAGTCTTTAGATCCCATTCTCGAGTAGGTCTAATATTCCTCTTCACTTTTGCAAGTTGCTGAGTCTTGAGACGCATAGAACCAATCAATTTCCTCATTTTTACGAAAGAAGTACGAATGGAGGTACAAATGGTTCGTGTGTGTGTGTGTGTGTGTATATATATAGGGTGGTTCGTATGTTCGTTTATTAGTCGCGATTTGTTCTTGAAAAGATGTAGGTCAGAGGATTCTTCGTTTTTAGGAAATAGGGACGTCCAGAGATTGATTTATGGCCGGTATTTGTTGGTAGATTTTGAAACTGGGCGACGAAAGGGAGAATCTTGTCGAGAATTCCGATATTTTACTCTTGGAATACGATGGTTTGGTTTCAAAATCAAAACTCTGACTTGAAAAGCAAGATAGCTCGAGTTCGAGAAAGTATAGTTCTGGATCTCTTAATACGAAAAATTTGTAGTAAAGTGCATATCGATTTCTTATGGAGTAAATGAGACGAAGAAATTTATGATCGATATGATTGTTCCATTTGTCTTGACCTTGTACTTGAGATTTCTTTTTTTATAGCGAGTATTTTATACCAGGAGAAATAACGTTTCGTGGAATTTGATCCTTGAATACTACTTTACTAATTACGAGCTTTCGAGAAATGAGAGGACTCGTGGAATTAAAAACTGAAACGAATTCATAATAAAATTAACGATATCGATATTCGCGTTTCGTTAAATGAAATTTTTTCGGGAAAAATGTCTCCAAAAAAAAAAAAACAAAACAATATTCTTTTTTTACAATAATTGCGTCTAATAATTTTTGAAAAGTTATTCGTGGCGTGACTCGTGGCTGGATAAAAGTTCCAATCCTTGTATCCTTTTTTTTTTTTTTTTTTTTTGTTTAACTTGAAACACCAAAAAGGTTTCATTAAAAAGGATCCAATGTCCATAGAAAAAAGAAAAAAAAAAGGGGAGAGAGGTTCAAAATTGCCAGTGTTTGTACGTCTCTCCGTTTTCGCCAGGCCGTTTCGTGTTTACCTAACTTTTCCACTTTTAATTCGAGGACTGTCCCGCCCCTATCGGCTCTTGTGTTCATTCAAAACTTGAAAATCCCACTATCCCCTTTTGGTCAGGCGTCAGGGTAATTTTCCCAACTCGTTTATTACCGAAATTCGACGAGAAGAAACGTATATAAATTATAAGCTTTAAAATTTACAATCCGGATATAAATATAAATATAAATTTTCGTCGAGAGAGGCTCGATTTGCATAAATATCTAATCCTCGAATATTACTCAATTATGAGTTTCTTAGGTGAGAGTATTCGTTAATAACGAAACATATTCTTGAAAAAACATCTCACGATCAAGAAACAAAAATAATCAAGTCGTATCGTATTCTTCTTCCTCTTTGCAACAATTCTATCCAATAATTTTTGTATCCGTTACTCCAATAATTAATAAATTTACATCTCTACGAATTATAAAATCTAAAATAGAGAAAGAGAGAGAGAGAGAATGAAAATCGATGAACACTGCATAAACGAGGGGCAACGACGAAAATAATTCCACCCAGAAACGCGATATACGAATCCTTTACATAACCGTCTATTATCGATTGTCAACCACTTCGCTCGTAGACGCTCGTCGATCTATCCTCCTCGATGGAACAACAACAACAACAAATACCAAACGAAAGAAAAAGAAAAAAAGAAAGAGAAAGAATCTCAACGAATCTCGTCCCTCGCCTGTTACGATTATTTGGCGCACGTGCTCCCTTTCCACTTTCCGTGGACAGGCGACAATCAAGGGAACGATTCGAAATTTCACCCACGTTCGCCGCGGCTGCAAGGCCGCCCGAGGAGAGGAGGCGAATTATTGGCTCGCGGATCGGCCAACGAGATCGGTCGCGTTGCCAAGCGCTTTTCGGTAATTTGCCTCCGAATGGGTCCGCGGGCTCGTCCGTATCCGGAGTCAGGGCACGTCCAGGTTTCGTTCCGTGAAACGAAGGAGGAGGAAGTTTGATGCGAGCCAGGGCGGGCCGGGACTGCAACTGGGACGTTTTATCATTTCGCTGCGACACCGAGATGCGAACCGGGTCGCGGAAAACAATGTCCGCGTTTATCGGCGAGCATCTCGCTCACGGGATAGTTGGGGAGAAGTTCACAGCCTCCCTTCCTCCGCTTCCTTTCTCTCGGTTGGCGGCGGAGAGGAAAGGTCGAGAAAGAACGGGCGAGTGGATCTTGGAATATTATCTATCGCATTTTTTTTTTTTTTCGTGTATATCGCAGGCATAGTCGATCGAGAAGGATTTTTGGCAAAGGGTGGATTGGGGAGGATTGGGGAAGAGTAAGTTTCGTACACTGTACGAAGGAATTTATTATTTTCAATTTATCTATAATTCGCCTTGTCTTTTGGGATTCCTCGTGGTTGAGAATTGAGTTATTTCTCTAAGAAGAGTAGTTTATAGAGTTAGTTTTTCAAGGGATTTATGTGTTGTCGAGGATGGTGGAGATTTTGTTACCCTTCTCACAATTTCTCGAAATTTTTCGGAAATTTCAAAATTTTCTATATTTGTTGAGAAGATCCCCGGAATCCGTATACATATCGCCATAGATATCGACGATTTTGTCGTGTCTTGGTCGTTGTCGAACCCGATCGAGCACTTGGAGGAATTAGAAGGGGGCAATATCGAAACTTTCTTTATGAGAAAACTTTTGGTCCTCGGTGATATCGAGGAACGTAGAGGAGAGCATCCTTCCCCCCCGAGGAACCATTCTCGTCAACGTCATCTTTAATTATCCAGGGCGATTAAATAATAATAATCCCTTAACCAACCTGAGTCAAGAATCAATAATGTTGGGGAACGAGATAAAAATCTTGAAACGTTCTCGCCATTATTACAATCAACGATCCTTAAAAACCACTTCTCGAAAGGACATCTCTCTTAAATGACAAAGAAGTGCGCTTAGAAGTGTGCGATATCTTGCAGGCTGGCCAAATATCACAAATATCTAGGGATCAAGAATACTTGTGGAAGTAATTCATGAACGAAAAGCCACCCCTCGTTAACGACGATTATCATATTATCATCGTCTTGTTCGACGAAAACAATTCTCAATTTCGATAGAAATAATTGTTCTTCGCATACATTTAAAATATCTTACGGAAATTAACATCACAATTTTTAACGTTGAGAGGATATTAAAACTGTATTAGAACTTTTCGAGGAACTGAGAGTATCAATTCTCACACTTTTAACCAGAAGATCGTCCATGATTCATCTTGCACACACCGGTGTTGAAGGTGCACGTGCACACGGCTATGTACGTACAGAACGTGTGCTAACTCTTCTTATTTATCTTTTTCGCGAGAGTTGCTTTCGAGGCTAACGGATTTCATTCGTATGCAAATTAGAGGGCGCGCGCCGGCACTCGCACAATATCCGCGCACAATGGCGAGGGTTGGCCTTTTTTTGCGCGGTCGGCCGGGAAAAAGTCGACGGTGGAAAAGAACGGGCAGAGAAATGGCGATTCCTATTCCACACGCGAGCAAAGAGAAGAATTCTGCGCTCTCAAAAATACGAGGCCGTGAATTATTTCGAAGGCGAGTTGCGCCTTCGACTTTTGGGATGCCCTCGTTGCCTTAATGCCTTGGCTCGGACTTATCAGGGGGATGGAGAAAGGAGGATGCTTTTGGAAGAGGATTTGAGGGATGATATTTTTCGATATTTTATTTTTCTTAACTTTTATATTTGTCTTAACTTTTTTTGAAGTTTATATTTTTTGAAGTTGTGATGCGTTCAATTATCGGGGATAGAAGAAGAGAGACCGAGGGATTTTGTATCGAGGGGTCGTTTTTTTTTTTTACATTAAAATTTTCAGAATGTTATTTTTCCTTCCAATAAATTTTAAATATTGTTGTTATTATTATTGGATGGCCGTGCACTCATAACTTCAAATACACGTCCCGATTTTTCACGCGTGCAACGCTGTTCATTCGCACGTTTGTCGTTCAACTTGAAGTATATTTGGTTTTAATAAAAATCCTTTATATTCCACAACATGATAGAGTTGAGAGAATAAAAAGTATATGTTGGAGATTTCGTGCAATTTTCTTTGATTCGAGGGAAGATGAATATAGTAAGAACGTTTGATAAGATTTCACGATTTTTTTGTCGTTGATTTTAAATTGATTGAAAAAATTAGTGTACGAATGGCTCCTCCTGCTGTTTAATGAGAAGAAATGGCTGAGATTTAATGAAAAGAAAGAGAGAAAGAGGGAAGAGGTTAATAATAAGAGAGAATTCTCGTTAATCATAACCAATTTCATCTTACATGAAATTCTAACTCTCTCTCTCTTTCTTTTTTACGCTTAAAATCGAATTAAAAGTGATAACTTTCCTCGTACACGATGAAAATGAATTACACATCTTCGTTAATCAAATCCGTATTAAACATAATTTTGAATTATTATGTATGAAAAATGAAAATTAATCGCCATTGTTGGTATCGTTGGCAAGTAGATTACTTAAGCTTGTTAAAATATTTATCACTGCAATGTTGTTAACAGACTTATGAAAAAAATGAACGCAATAATTCTCGTACCTTTTAATAATCCTCTCGAAATATATATTCTGATATTTCATTCTTCTTTATCATCGTTAAAAAAATCACTGTTTCTTATCTGTTAATTTAAATTTAACTTGTAAAAATTTAACATTATTTAAAATTGCACGAAAACTTCAATTTCTGGAATTGAAAAAAAAAACTGAAAAAATTTTCTTCCAAATTAAAGTCGAGTCACGATCGAAGAAGCGTCTTCTGTTCCAAGAAAAAAAAAATTTGGTCCTTGATCCAAAAATACGAGTTGACGCGTTAAGATTGTTAAGATCCTCGGCACAGGTTTCCGCTAGTTCATCGTGAGTGTGAAATTTAATTAACGTTAAGATAGGACACGTTGAAATAAGCTACGAATGTTAGTGATAAAGTTTATTTTCCAAAGATGGAAAAAATGTTGCCCCTCTTAACGAGCGGCTGCAGCTGAAAACAATCGACTCGATATTACGATAATTAAATTTCTCCCTTTGTAAAACGTGGAAAGGATATCTCTCCCTTTAGACAGAAACTCGAGTCGAAAGTTCGAATCGAACTTCTTCGATCCTTTTAATTCGAGGCAAACTTTAACACTTTGTCATCGAAATAAGCAAGTTTGTTCCTTCGAACTCTTTAGATTCGTTTTCTTCCTCGTTTGAGCCCTTTTTCGATTCGATTAATTCGATTATTCGTTGCTGACAACAATATCCTCGCTTTTCCTATATTTTGCAATTCTAAATGATGAGAAAGATCAAATATTTTAATAAACGGAATCACTGTGTTTCTTTGATAAATAAAATTTCATTCAAATGTTTCATTTAAACAAACGTAAAAATTAAATATATGTATGCGTAATGTATAATTTCGTACGTAACAAGATTCTAATTGTAGGTGAAAGAAAACAAGATTTTTAGAGAAAAATATCGAGTTTCAAAATGGAGTCTCGTGTTTAAACGATAAATTCGAAGATATTTTTTTTGAATTGCACGAATTATCGGAACGTGATTGGAAAGATTTGTACAGAGAAAAGGAAGGTGGAATTTTCGAGTAACTTTTTTTTAATTATTTTTAGTTAGGAATGTAGATATTATTACAACGAATCAACAGAAAAATAAAATGAATCCATCCTCGAGTTTCGATATCCCACTTTGTTCTTTGGGAAGAGGTGGGAAACAAAAGCCACTCAAAAATCCACTTCGAAGCTTTACCAGTAAAAGCAATAGCCATTCCTTCACAAAGACACCCTTTGTATTTTCTTGCCAGTCCCCTTTCTTTATCCTCTATTTGAACGCCAAACACTCGTAACACCCCATGTTCGAGGATCCACGCTGTTTCTGATGAAACTTTATATATTGACGGACACGTAAGAAAACTATTCTTATATCTGTTGTTTATAAAAATTACATTCAATACATCCAAGCAAAATATTTTCTTCGTCAAACTTCGTAATTCAGAAAACAAAAAATATATTTAATAGCGATAGAATTAAAAAAGAAGAATTAAATTTAAAATTTGAAATTTTACTGGATGTATTAAATAATGTGTTAGATAATGTATATATGTTTATATAAAAATTGTAAGAATTTTTATTTCCATTAAATTTTCTTTCTTTTTATTATTTTTTTTTTTTCAGTACGTCATGAATAGGAAGGAAATAAACGAAGGGATCGTACAATATAACAATTAAATGTAACAATATCGATAATTTCACTTATAAATTTATTCAGAAATAGGAGATTGAATATTTTATATTTATGTCCATTTTCATTAAATATTAATATTTTAACTATTAACATTAAGTATTGCGTTACAGTGATGGTTATCTGGACCCTTTCGCATAATAATCGACCAACCAACAAAAACGAAACGTAAAAGGAACGAAAGTGAAAATTGATCAGGAAATTTCCAATAGAAAAACGGATCATAAAGTAGAAAAAACAATATTTCAATAATAACAAAAGTGTTATTATTATAACAGATGACATATCAAGTCATACGTATTTGTATGAAGAAGATTATTAAAGAGCCTCGATATTAACTCTTTGCCAACCTTTTGCACGATATTCATTACATTCACAATATCTACATGGAAGATATACACACATCTCGATCGAATATCTCCTCTTGGATAACCGTTCTGTTATTTCCTCTCGATTGCCTTTCTCATTTGCCATGTTCTCGAAGAATTTTTCATTCGTGTACTTTCTAATTAGAAAATGTGGAACTGGAAGAAAAAGCTTTGTTGAACGAGCTTATTTTTTTCTCGACATTTTTCTATTCTTTTTCTTTCAGTTCGATAAAGCACGACAATAGAAATATAAATAGAAACTTCAAGGAGGAGGAAATCGAATTCTCTCGAAGATTTTGAATCATTAGAAACTCTAAGCAACAGACCGGCGGATCCCTGGGGCTCTCTCGAGTTTAATTAGCCGCGGCTAGTTATTAAGATGATTTCCTGGGTTCGTGGATTACCTCGCCGCGCTGTATAAACTTAATTAAGTGGTTGACGACTCGTCGGTTTGCCTTTTCCAAGAGAGGGAGACGTCTGATCGAATAATCTCTTCTGGAGAAAGAGAATTAAAAATCTTCACTTCACAGCTTGATGCAACTTTCGTGACATCCACCCTCCGTCCATCATATAATTTCATAAATAATAATTGCAATATCATAATTATTCCACGTTCGAATCGTTCAATTCAAGATTTTTCATCCTTTCAAAATGACAATAATTCCAAAATCTTTTGCAAAAATCCACACGTTACTTTAATATTGTTCCCTCGTTATTAAAGGGACATAACAAATCGTCGGCAATCATAAGCATAAATGTGGTCAATTATCGTAATTTTTCTTCCCTTTGGAATCATAATTTCCCTCGAATGATTCATGGCGAAGCATCGAAAATCCCTTGAAACTTTTCTTTCTAAATTATCGAAACTTGATCGAGGAACGAAGTTCACACAAAACCGGCATCGCTATAAATCCGGATTCGGGGGAGAACCGTATTTACTCCTCGAGCCGAGGACATTAAGATGGCTAATCTATTCTGAGGTGTAATTTAAGAATCGAGGAAATTGAATAAATTCGAACACAAGGATTGAGATAACACGACCCGAGCTTCCGGCCAGAATTTCAATGGCGACGATATCGATCGGGGGCAAACGAGGAATAAACGAAATATCGATGAAACCTGGCCGGGAATCGTATCCCATTTTCCTTCCAATTTGAATACGAAGCAGCCATTTCGATCGAGCGCTCCTCTCTTCGAGCAATATTCGATCTTGGGGATATTCAATCAACGCACGATTTTTGAAATTACATAAAATTACATTTTATATATCATACATAAAACATTATGTAATAATACTGTATAACGTTCTATAATATAACACACGTGTATATACAATTGTATATACAATATAAAATTTTATAAATAATTGTAACCAAAATATAACTACATATTATTATGACACAATATTTTAAGATAGTAATATACAAGAGAGTTACACGTATCACATCATGTAAAATTTGAAGAAGAAGATTTATTTCTCGTTTAAAATGGCCGAGAAGAGGAAAAATCTTCGAGACCAAATTATTCAGGAAATGATTTTCATCTTGTGTCCATTTAAGAACCCATTATGGAACGTGATATTCAATGATCCACCAGAGAAAAAGGGATCACCGAGAGGATGAATCAGTCGGAGAACCGCGTGTTCGTGTTCATTGTCGCGATCATTTTCTCGGCGATCACCGCGTGACAATAACGTTTCCCCGTTGAATGTTTTTCTCCTCCTGCTTGGAGGGACGTAAAGCAATAACAGGCGAAACAATGGCGAGCAAATACGCAGGGACTTGTATTCGAAACGGAAAAGGAAGTCGAGCTGAAAATTAGCTCTCGTCTCGTTCGAACGATGGATAAAAACGTTCGTTGATTTGATCCTTGTTTTCTTCTCCCTTGTTCCTTCTCTTTATTTTTGATTTGATCCTCCCTTTTCCTCGCCAACAATGGTGAATATTACGCGCGCGAGATCGAGCGTGAAGATTAAATTCGTGTTGATTCGTCGGGAAATAAAATACGAGTTGAAAACGATAACTTTCATGTCATATCGAAATGTTAAAATTCTGTTTCCGTGAAACGTTTCTCATGGAAACGATTCAACATCTACGAGGGATTATTTAATCGTTCGATGATCGTAATTCGTTGGTCGATTTAAATCGAATCGAACTATTTCGATAATTTCAAAGGATACGAATGTTCGTATGAACGAAATAAATAGAATAATAGATAAGAATTTAAAGAAAGGAAAATTTTATTGGAGAAATTGGATTTATTAGTTGAAATTACTCACGCGTTAAATTGGTCTTGAACCATCTCGATGGTGCACACCAATTCCGGGACTGTAAGCGAGGTCATATTAAACGTATTAGAAACTACTTTAACGAAGATGAAACGGATCAGTGTCAAAAGATGGCACCAGAGTTTGCTGGAAAATGCAATATAAGGGAGAATGTAATATCCAGAGGAGAAGTTGAATAAATATTGCGAAAGAACTCGAAATTTATAAATTATTTTAAATTCCAATTATTAGAAAACGTTTCCATAAAATATCTTGTTCTCAAATTACTTAATTCCTTTTCTCTCTACTTTAGTTCCTCTACTTTATCCTAATTACCGCTCTCAAAATCAATTCTTGAGAGTTCTGAAGGAAAAATACATCTCGCTGGAAGTAATCATCTCACGGTGCAAAGATTGGAAAAATAATTTTTCAAGAGAAACAAAGAAAAAAAAGAGAATAACATAATCGTGAACAAAAGACTTTACTTCTTTTTTTCTTACAGATCTTCAAACAGAACTTTAAACGCAAAATTCGCAGACGTTTTAATTCGATTCACACGCATTTGGTCCAAGGAAAATCGTCTCTCGACAGTGAGAGGTATACGCGAAAGTGATTCGTGGTTCGTGTTCCTCTACACCACGAGAAAAAGGAGAAAACGAATCGCAAAAAGGAAGATAGATGGAAAAAGGTGGCTCGGTGATTGCGTCGTCCTGTTCTTGGTTCGTAAGCAATATCTCACGATTCCATTCGGTGACCTAAATTCTGATAACAGGAAGAGAAAGAAGGCGGAAAAAGTGGACAAAACGTGTTACTCGGCTCGACGAACTGACCAATCCGGCTGGAATAGATGTTATTCGATCACGATCGTTTCGCGAATCTTTTTTCAATCGTCATTTTTCACTCTCCTCTATGAATTTTTCTTCAGAATATTTTGTACAGAATTGGAGTGCGTGTGTATTCCGGATCGAAGCGTGGATTTATTTATTTTCGAGTTATTAGTTTGCCGAATTTTTATTTCGTTAATAAATTAGAGGAAAGATTTGATATCGTGCGCAAAATTGAATAAAAATAGTAGAGGTCTCTTTTTCCGGCGATCCTTAGATCTCCTTTGCTCGTGAATTTATGAAAAATTTAAATCGTATAAATACGTATGGAATGAATGGAGAAATATTTACAAGATAAAACAAATCTCTATTTAAGTTCTATTT
Source organism: Apis laboriosa (assembly GCF_014066325.1). Lineage (NCBI taxonomy): Eukaryota > Metazoa > Arthropoda > Insecta > Hymenoptera > Apidae > Apis > Apis laboriosa. Next base: position 4,869,910 of record NW_025223857.1, read on the forward strand.
CCTGATATATTCATAAGACAATGCGCATTTGCATACATATAGTCAATTTAATGACAAGTGTCGAAGGAATAGGGATCTAGAGATTCACCCTCCCCCTCTCCTCTCCATCTCCCAAATATCATAGCGAATCTTCTATTTTGCATATCGTACGCATATCCAGTATATCTTTGCGCGTTTAAATTATCCATAAATACATAAAGACTGGCAATTTACTTATGGACAACTCTTTTATGAAATGGAGATTAAGTCAGATGAGAACAATCGAGGTCACGGTTTCAGGATTCATTCCATGATATGAAAGGTTAGAGGAATTCTGTGTTGATGTAGACGTTTCTGCATATCTGGCATATGCTAATTCGTTTTCTAAAATATCGTATATATCACTCTGAGCTACGCAAGATCTGCTGACAACGGTTGGTGGTACACGGTTGGCTGACCATAAAGCATTTATACTACTCGGGGACGTAAGATCTTGCGATAAAATTAAAAGGGAATTATGGAAATTTTTTTTTTTTTTTTTCTTTGCGGAATATAATCAATGTTGTTATAACGCTTACTTGAAGTAAAAAAATATCGTATAATTATAAAATATTTTCGCGAAATAATTAAAATAAGAGCAATAAAAAATTTCATGAAATTTCATGAAATTCTTTCGTTCCGCAAAATGAAATTTTTATTATGAAAATTTAGACGGAATATGTATATATATTTTTGAGGTAAAAATCATTCGTTTTATAATATTTTATTGGAAATGGGCACGAGTTTTATATGTATAAACATTAATTTGATCCCAATTAAATATTTTATCAATTATTTATATCAATTATTTATCTTTACGAACAAGTTCGTATCTTTGTTTTCTCTTTTTTCAATGTTTTAATTTCTACTGTATTAATAATTATACAATGTTTGTACACTTTGATTATTAATCCGAATCACAACCCGTATTTTGAGGAAAATATTTTCCAACTAATTGGTAAGTGATAAATGTACGTATTTTGTGAAGATAAAAGGACATTCTGAAAAAGAGATTCACTTTTTTTTTTCAGGAAACGAAATATTGCGGATAATTGACGATAATTGACGATTATTTATACTCGAAAGAGATAGAATGAAAATATAAATAGAAGCGAAAAACAACGAATTTTTCAATTAGAAAGTAAATCGATTACTCTCGTGATTGGGATTCGCATTAAATTTAACCGTGTTTTAAAATGTGTTATTTTTATTTCATTACATTCGATACATTTCGTCACTCCGTTTATATAATAAACTGAAAGTTTGAATGTCCATTTGCAATTCAAAAATTTATAAAAGAAAATAAATAAATAAATAAATATAGATTTCGCTATTTCAGAAAGTTTATTCGCATAAATTTCAAAATAAATCAAAATACTAAATCGATTCTTACTATCAATAATTTCGAATATCGAAATTGGAAATGATATTTTTAACTATGTTTGATAGTATGAATATATGTGAAATTTATTCTTCATCTTTTCGATATTCGATAACAAATTTTTATTAAAGAATAATATCATTTCACGATAATGTGCAAAGTTAATAAACGATGGGAAAGGAGGAGGGAGGTGATGTCATTCGAAAAGTTGGTTTAAAAGGGTGTCAAAATTCAATGAACGGGAAATATTCTCGGCGTTAAAATGCAAAGAGGCCCATTGAATTATGGAATATATACATAAAATTAGACGAAGAATTCTCTCTTAATCTTGGAGAAGATATTCCAAAGAGGAATCTTCGCCAAATGCTTTCGCTTATTGACTTCGACCTCGGGAATAAGAATCGAGATTTAAAAATTTTTCTCGAATCGGAGAGAAAATTGAAGTTTCCGCTTCATCCTCGATACACTTTCCTCCATAATAATTATCTTTCTAAGAAAAGATTAAGAAGATATTGTTCCTTTTCTTTTCTTCTTCTTTTTTTGAACACGAAAGAATATAATATCGAGTGAAGAAATCGAATTATCGGTCATCCTCGATACACTTTCGTCCATCCCTCCATTGTCTCGTCACGAGTCATGACGAGTTTCTGAAACTCCACGTTCCATTAGCGAGATTATCTTGTCCAAGGGTGGCAAGTGAAAGATGGAACAAAGTCGAAGATCATCTATCTGTTTCTATTCGTTTCTCTAAATCTGCTTGAAATAGCGTTTCAACCCTTAATATCGCAGGTCTTCGAACGAATTATTTTTAGAGAAGGTACGATGTGGGACAAGGAACGAAATGTTGCCACGATTGACTTCGATTCTGAAAGGTTAAAAAGAAAATTCATATTTCACGTTGTTTTTTTGAATGATACACGCAGAGAGAAAATATATTGGAATATTTTCGAGTCAAGGTAAATCCATGAATTTTCACCACGGTTGTTGGATGGCGCGTTTAACGAGAAAGTGATTTGGAACACGATGTTTTCAACGCGTGATTCATTCCAGAAATGAGAACAGTTTTGAATGGATGTATCGTCGATTCGCGTGAAATTTCATACAATGGAGAACTATGATTATCATCTATTTCTCAAATTGCTTTGTATCAAACAATTGAATTTCAGATCATATTTCATACTAAGATAGTCGAATTCCCGTTTAATCGATCCTTTGATCGATCCAGATTATGACTTTCTTAATAAAATTAAATTTTATATAGAATTATTTATAACAATGTTATTTATCAACTGATCTATTATTAAATTTAAATATTCTTCTACATTGACAACGTATTCGTTATTATAGTGATTCGTTGAATCACTATAATAATTAATCATTATCAATTTTGGTTTTAATTTTCTCCCGATTTTAATTTCTTCTGCGGCCAGAGAAATTCAAACGAAACAAAAAAATTCTAATTCTCCTTTTCTCTCTCTTCTTTTCTCTCTTTTCAAGGACTCAAATTACTCCTTCCTCTGAAAAGAAAGAGAAAAACATGATCCACGCAATTCCTCCAAGATTAATCCTCGAATTTCCCTGTTAATGAATTATCGTCCACCTTCTCCACCAATAACGTAACGCGATAAATTCTCCCGCCGCAGATGGTCGTAACAATAAAATACCATAAATTCCATTCCACCTATTATCTTTCTCGATGCGAAGTTAAAGAGAATCTACGATAAGAGAATTGCCGAACAATCGGTGAGATTAATTAATTCGAACGAAAATAACGATATTATAACCGTGGTAATTCTGGATTCTGGCGAATTTCTCCGGAAATCGAGATGCGTTTTCGTCCTCGACCACGAAACCGCTCACCGAATTCATGCAAAGTGCGTAATTAACGGAATCCAACGAACCGCGAAACGATTGGACCGGACGAGTTTGGACCCTGGATTCCAGAATCGTGTGTCGTCCAGCGATAAAATTAAACTTACCCTTCCCCGTCGTTGATTTCGGTAGCTGGTTTTGTCCGAATATTTGTATCGCGGACGAGAAGAGTGGATAACGAGTGGATCAATTCGAATGTAATTCATACGTTCTACAAAAGACAAAGACAATATATCGTGGCACGGTATAAAATTATTATTAATATAAATTTGATAATTAATTCGAGATTTTTCTGGTAATTGAAATTAATTGGTATTGATTTAGAATATTTGTATCTATTTATATTAATCAATTTGCGAATTTTTTTTAATATTAGATATTAGTTGATTTTTTAAAATTAGAATTACAATATTTTTTATTTCGATTCTTCGAGATTCAGAAGAAAACTGTAAACGTCGCCGCGAAATTGCTCGCAAAGCTCACGTTCGTATGAAACGAGTCAATTCACGTAGACGGTAAATCAATCGTTAATAAAGTTCCATCGAAGGCGAATCGAATCCCTCCTACGATCGATGTCGCAGCGAAAACATAAACCGAAACGAAGGAATCGCTGCATTTCCGGAACAAACGGATAATTTAATATTCTCGTTCGTTTGTCGCCGCTGCTGTGTTTATAACCCCCCCCCCTCTCAGATTTCGTCCATTTTATTGCCTGTATAAGGCAAAAGTGGAGCGAAGATTTCGGTCAGAAGAAGCCGCGAATCTAACAGTGGCCAGGGTCGATAAATGGTCGGCATATTTGTAGTCGCAGTTCACTTAAATGTCGTCCACGCGATTAAATTTACGATCCTCCGCTTCCTTCGATCAAGCTTCGCAAATTTTGAAGACACTTTGTAACTTTGTTGGAAAATTGTTAAAAATGACAAAAAGAAAAAAAATTATTTTTTACATTTCCTTCTCGATATCTCGAAATTCGGATTAATCGAGATTCGATTCCAAATACGATTTAAATATACACAGATTCGAGATTACTCGTATGTAACTCACGAGTTCAGATATATATATATATATACATTCGATTACTACTTTCAAGCCAGAATTCGGATCGTAATTACTCATGTTTGACCGTTAAATTCCCACGCATCTAGGTCGATCCAGTCGTCTCGCGCTTTTTTCACCCATACTCGCACGATCTAAATTGTGAAACGCCCATAAGGATACACAAATATATACAAATCAATAGCAATTACGAGAAAATTATCTCCTATCCGAGTTAATTAATCGATCACGGATTTTGTAAACGATACGTGTACACATCCAAGCGCGAGATTTCGTTTAACAAATGTTCAACAATCACAACATTCGAAAGAGGATCGAAATCGAAATCGAGATCGTGCGCGAAACGTCTGTTTGATCGATCGAACAGAACGTTGGATAGGCACAGGGGGAAGGATTCCGTTTCGACACGAGTTACATCACGAGTGGCGGCGTCTGAAAGCGTCAAGGTGGACGTTTACAAAGGACAGGTGCTGCGAGGAGGAGACTTGAGCAGCCGAGGGGGAGAGGGAGTACGTTCGAACGACATCCGAGTGTCGGCATTGTTCCCTGCACGAGAGAACGATCCTCTCCGAGTTCGAGAAAGGAAACTGACTCCATTGAGGATCGTAAGGCGTGAAGAAGGAGGGTCAACGATAAAATGTTAAAAAGGAAGACGGTTTGAAGGCCCGCCCGAGACTTTTCGCTCGTCCACGTAATTTTAAACGAATCCTTCCCCTGTGGAACAAAGCGGCAATCTTTCTTCGAAAAGAGAAAAGGAGGAAGGGAGAAAGTGGTATGGAGTGTAGATCGGTCGATGGAAATAAACGGTTTAATAACGTTCTTCGGAACGAAGATGGTGCACTAAGAAAGTAAAATCGTATTTAATCGAAAGGATCCTGTGTATATTGCGTATAACGATCCTGTGTATAACGAATTCGAAACTGACAGAAACTTGAATGTATGGAACGTTCATCTTTTATTTCTTTTTTTTTAATACTGAGAAATACAGATACAAAAAGGATACAAATAGATACAATAAGTAGATAGATAAGGACGAGAAAAAATTTCATCATTTTACGCGCAATCATATCTCCACCATTGTGCATATGAAACAGAATTCAAAGAACGTATTGGACGTATTATCATCAGCCATTCGACGTAAAAATTCAGCATTTGTTTCATGTACGTTTTGCATCGAAAAAAAAGAAATCCTGAAAACGTGGACGATCGAATCGATCCACCCTTTTCTTTCCACCCTCTCTCGGTTCTTTATCCTCGCTCGGAACGGAAGAGAGCTCGATGAAAGGGGACGAGGATCGTGGGAATCGTCTCGATAAGCTTGGCCAACTAATTACTAACGGGCGCGAAATTTAAGCGATTAAAATCAGCCTCGGTTGAAATTTAATTAAGCTCTCGCGGCGAGTAATCGGCGATCGATCTGCCCATCCGTGAAATCGCGAGCCCTTACACGCCTCGGTGATCCTTTCACACATATTCTCTCTCCTCGGTATCAAGTTATTTCGAATTAGGTTTATACGATTAAGTGCGTCCCGCTCGATGAGATTAGACGATTAATCGGGACTCGACGATCGACGCTATTGGCAAAAACTGTTGAGGATTTATTTAAGTAAATAAATTTACACTCAACTTACTCGATACGGTGTTTATTTTCAGAGTCGCTGAAATTTTCTCCAGAGATCTGTTTTGACCAAGAGAAAGAGAAAGATGCTTAGATAAAAATGAAAATCTACGAAGCATTAATTAAAAATATATTTGACGACAGTGTATTCACTTGATGAAGTTTTTCGTCTCATCTTTGTTTAAAATTAAAATTTCAATTTTAAACAAAGACAGAAAGGAAAATCAAATCGTCGATTTGATGAGTATTACTAAGTGAAAAAGTTCATGTGAAGAAGAAAGGGTACGTATGTATTGCACGATTTGGTGAATAATTGCATTTAATCTTGAGTAATTAATAATCTTTCTAAAAAGTTGAAAATACCAGAGATCGATTGCAATTCGGATTTTAATCGAATCGATTCGAAATAGTAATATATATTCGGAATGATCTGGCCTGGATTTTCCTTAAAACATAATTTCTGCGGATCTGAGACGATAATCTGAGACGAGGCAAAATTCTCCTTACCAAGGCAAAATGGCGACAATTGTAACTTGCAAGCATTGTTCCAACCCCGAATTCCATCTCTCGGGTCAATGATAATCTTCAGAAATCTCTAATAATATCGAACTTGCCTAAACGATATACTTTGGGAGTGTTATAACTTGCGAGCGCAAAAAGGAATGTTTCCAAAAATACGGACATCGAGGAAATAATCGAGGAAATCCAATTTTTTCCTCAGAGCTGGTATACTTGTTCTGGAAAAAAAAAGAAAAGATCAGGGGAAGCGGTGGCAATCTCGACAACGGCTCAATCTCTTCGCAGGAACTCGCGAAAAACTCGATATTTACTCGACAAGCCGAAACTTGGACCAAGTACAACAAGGTTTCTTGCAAACTTTACGAAATTCCAAGAAATTTCTGCCCTCACAATGCCACTTTCGAGTCACGTAACGTTAAATATTGTAACAAACTTCGATCCCTAAGGAGATATCATACTAAGCCTCGCGATCCATATGGTCTTAAAGCGAGTTTAAGCTTTACAATTTGAATGTCGGATCACGGATTCGTATCCATATCCATGAAAAAGGAATTCGAAGTGAACTATATAATTTCCAATAGTTGAATCCAGTTCTCAGAATTAATTTTCAAAATAGTAATAATCATCTGTTTCGAATGAAATCTGAATATATTTATGTATTTTTTTTTTTATGAAATATGCCATTTAGAAATGGAATCAAAACCGTGAAATTATTATCTAGAATAATTATTGATTGGTGTTTGCTTCGAACGATACCAGATTCTAGGTAAGCTGCTTATACAGTTAGACTCTTGGACTCTCATTATCGTCTACGAGACATGTCTTGAGTGAAGTTTCATCGCGATGGTACTTTAGACTTGTCACTGCTACTTCACCGTGAATGGACCACTCGTGCAATTCATCAAAAGTAGAAACTAGTTCATTTAGCGGTTATCTTGGATAAAATGTAGAATAATCTTACACCTTTTTACGTACAATTTGTACTGGTGATAATAGTATAATATAATCAACATAGATTATAAAAATATACGAGATTCATATCATACCATAAAATATCAAAAATAATAATCACATTACATGTCTTAATTAGGATTAAATTCTTGGTTGCACTTCTTCCCCGATCGTTTTCCACGATTTTCATGAAAGTCGATGATCGAAAAATGATCGAAACTACGTTTCAAGGTGCGAATTTGGCCGAAAAGTAGATGGGTTTAAGAATACCGTGGACCAATCAAGAGTCGGATTAAGGAAGACGTAGTCTCTCGAGATCGGTTTCCATGACTACCAACCCCATTTCTGTATTCTCCTTTCTGTCCTCTCCCAATAACACGACCCTTCTTGCCCCATAGCTGCCGCGAGGAAAGGTCACGAGGTCGGTTGTGTCGCGTGATTCTTCGACTGGTGTTCCACGATCGTGACATGTATAATTATCCTCATCCTGATCGTGTAACTCATCTGCTTCCCGATCGTCGTGGAGGAAAAATGAAAAAGAAAAAATTGCTTGGAAGATCCTTTGGCAACATAGTACAATTAGAGTTATGATACTAGCTCTAAAAAAAATCCATATTTTCGAGAACTCTCAATATAGAGTTCTATAACAGTTCATAGATGAAAATTCCACAGAGGCGGAAGTAATTTTTAAAATTCCCAATAATCGATCGGAACTGATAAGCATGAGGAATAACATTCATCTTCACATTTACGATTTTGTTCTTTGAAACAACGAAAGGACTGGCCTCTGGCATCCTAGAGGAGAAATCTGGAAAATTCGATCGAAGAGACACGCTCGAATTTTCTATTTTCTTGCTCGATAAACGTCCCAGGATGGAGAATTCAATCTCGTTCGAATATATCTGCTCGCGAGTGTGATAAAATTGCCGTATCTCCGGGAGAGAAACTTTGGCATTCCGCGACTGGAACACGAGAAACGCGGCGAGCGTGGGCGGTATGCTTGATTTAATAACCGAGGGTAGCGTTTCCAGCAACTATTTTAATTATCCCCTGGTAAACCTCTGGATCACTGGCGGATACGGATGCTCGCGGTTTATCTTTGTTGTCTAGGGAACGAATTGGGAGGGAATTTCGAGGCGCCGCTCGAAGATTCGACTAAATTTCGACGGTAGAAATTACTCGGGGATAGAAATTAACCTAACGGTACGGTAATGGAGAATTAGCCTGGTGTAATAATTAGATAGGTGAAGGTAATAATTAGTAGTTTTGGAACAAAGAGAAACGAGATAGTGGATGTTCGTTATATGGTGAATTGGAAAAAATTGAATGGATGATTGTGATTTATCGTATAAATATTGTGACGAGTATCTTAATTTGAATATTGTTTATATTTCCGTATATCTCTGCATATTTGAATTTTCTATGAATGCATAAATATTGAAAGTCTATTTATCGGTATGTTATTCGATATCTGAAAAAGAAAAAAATGATTGCGATTTTATTCTAGGAATATTGAATTGCATACGAATGTTTATTTTTATTTTTATTTTTCTCTCTATGCAAATATTTTCGAAATATCAATCTTCGATCTTCTTAAGGACGTTTATTTAATGTAATCTCAGTTGTACAAACGTAATAATTTCTCTCTGAAAACATGGATAATCTCTCGCGAAATGATATCTATATATAATTTCAGTCTATCATCGCAACGAGCTCGACAATTCTCGAGTGTAATTGAAACCGAGAGCGGGATCGAAAGAGACAGCTTGATATTCTCGAGATTTTGAAATGAAGTTGTATCTCGGTCCAATTGCAGCTGTATCTGCCTGCTCATTAGCGAGAAAGGAACGAAAGGATTGTAGGTGAGGAGGAATAGTGGGAGAAGAAACGTTTAAGCACTTCTGCTGTACCGGTTTTGGAATGAAAATTCATCACTGAGAATTAAGTTTTTAGCTCCGTGAGCTATGCGTTTAATTCGAATTACGAGCCACCAGAAGTGCCATTGTGCACGCTCAACAATTACTACGCGATTTTCGTGCATTTCACGTTCATTTTCACATTTCACGTTATAATACGTATCCACGTAGGATGGATTACGTATAATATAACGTCCATTTTTGATTTTTATCGTTATCGTTAATGAACAAATCAAATTTTTCTTTTCACAAAAAGAACATTTACTTTCTCTAAAAAATATTAATCATTTCACGAACGAAGGAAATCAATCCAATCAATTAAAAAGAATAATCATAATTATGCAATCGCATATTAGACATAATATTTCTGATATATTGCTGAATCCTTTATTTTTTTTTTCTTTCTTTCTTTTTTCTCATTGTAATCCTCTTCGTTTTATCATCACGAGAAGAATTTTTCTTCTACATCGTTAGATTTTATTATTCACATGAACAATTTTTGTTATAATCCTACACGATATTTTATCCGTAGAAGAAGAATTCCAATTTGTTTCTTTGTCCCCCCTTATGCACATTTTGTGCTCTTTACTTTTTATCGAACATTTCGCTTTTTCAATCGTCTCTCCCTCTTTCACGCGTTCCTCCTTTATCTGTACATCTCTCCCCATATACGTCCCTTTATCTCTCCACGAATATCATTCTTTTATGGTATTATATTATATCTTCTTTTTATTTCCACTTAATCCCATCCAGACTGAACGTGAGGCTGCATTTTGCTTTTATCCCTTTTTGTCATACGTGTATATATATGTATATATACGTCCATAGAGATCCACAGAAATCCCACTAAAAAACAATTCCACCCCTATCTCCTTGGTATCCCATTAACGAAAAATATGTTTTTTATCCCGGAGAATGCGTATTATAAACCCTGGCGCGCTATTATTTTCCTCCATCCTCCATCTTCTAATACAATATTGTTCATTTTAGAGTCCAGTCGGTTTATCCGGGCGCGTGACTTCCACGAATACGTCCGAACGAAAGAAAAAAGGATTAGCGTTAAATTTTGATAGTTTATTTAATCCGCGTCATGGTTTAATCTAATTTCCAGAAATGAATATGAGATAGCGTCGAAAGCTAATAAAACGGGCGAAAGTTTGTGGATGTTAAACCGCTATGTGTTTCGTTGTGCCAAAAACTCATTTCGAGACTGTATTTTTCAAAAATATTATTAGAGGGGGCGATATCGAAAACGGTAAAATGGAGACACTGGTCTCCATTTAGACTGTTTAATCAAAAATTTTTCCAGAATTGGCGAAAATAATCACGTTGAAAAGGATTGGAATTATTCTAAATTCCAAATATTTTCTATTTCCTAAAAACTCGAGGAAGATGATACAAGACGCTATATCTGGACATATATCTCAAACTCACTTCAAAGTTTCCAAAGTTTAAAAAATTGAAGTTGGCTACTATTACGTTCGCTCCAAAATTCTATTTTTCAAAAATTGATAAAATTAAAACTCTGAACGTTAAGTCTAATATTATATTTAGACATATCCCGCTATAATAAATTGGCCAAAAAATTCATGAGAAACGAGCCACCTTTAGGCAATAATGTAAGGTGGCAGTGGAACACCCTAAGCTCCCAAGGAAGCAGTATTAAGTACCTGCTTTCCTAAGAAACATCTTCAGGACACGTTGCAAGCTTCATCTTCCATTTATCGTGCATGCGCTATTCGTATCTCCAAATCCCTCTATTCTCCTTGTTCTATCTTTATTTTCACACAATATGAATTTTTTTCTTATTCTTCTTCTTTCTTCTTTTTTTTTTTTTCTCGTCGTACATTTCCTATATTGCGCGTGGCGGCGTGCCACGCCAGATTGTATTTCTATTTCCGCCTCGAGTTTCCGCCTTCCCTCGCGGCAAAATCACCATCAACCATTTTCCCAAATTTTATCCGCCTTGCGGCCATACTCACCCTCGCTCGCCATTTTCTCGCCCCTTTTTCTGCGATAAAAAGTCGATTCGAAGCGGGCGAGGATGTGTGTAACGATTCAAGGTGCGTGGTTCAGCTCCTTCGAATTTTGTAGAAAAAAACTCGTGTCGATTATGATTACGAATCTGACACGTGATTTTGTGTTAGAAATGGAATTATAATAGAAAATGTAATAATAATTTAAAAAGGAAATATTCGCTCGATTATGAGACGCGAGTAGAGGAAATAGGAATCTGAAAAATTCCGACTGTCACTTTTGAAATTGGCGAAATTGTGAGAATTTGGAAGAAGCGTCGTTGAATTGTAGAGCAGAGGTCAAAGATCGATCTTGGCGAGTTGTACAAGTATAATAAAATCAAAGGAAAGTTAGAGTAGCTTTGATTGTGAAAAAGTAAAAGAATATTCGTACATCCTTATCGTATATATCCTTTATATCCCTCGTTAAAATCCCAAAATAAATTACTCGTATATCGTATTAGTTTCGATAAAATTAATATTCTCCCGTAATTTTGTATTAAAAGTTTGCCGATATATTAAAAGAATTCAACCAGTTTAATATAAAAATTTTCACGCAAGAATGTTGCCAATACGACACGTTCGATAGCAAAGGACTCAAACAAAAGCAGAGACTCCGCCCCTTTCTTCGAGCTCTAAACCTCTACGATCTAATTACAATTTTTATTGCCGCAAACAACGTGAACCGAATATTTCGTTTCCACTCCGCTCCCGTGGAGTATCGATCATCCGCCATAAATTCAATTTTCTCGCGAGGTCTCGCGTAATTTCAAGCACGATGAATAAACCACCCCTTTATGGGTTCCATTCGGTGTCAGTCTTAACGTCGACCCGTAATTGTTTCATCGGTATTTCCAGCGTGCATCGATGCAATTTAATACGCGCTCTTGTCTGGTCTGATTTTCGTTGTCTGATTTCGGCCTACGCCGCCATTGTTCTTCTCCTTTGACACGAGCTCTGTCGCGCGCTATTAAAAGCGCAACGATAACTTTTCCACTCACGTAGGAATTTTCGTGCATTTCATCGCGGTGTTTCGCGATTAATGAGACGATTAAACGTTGTCAAACGTTTCTCGAGTTTTAAGATGAGTTTGGGATAATTTTGGGAACGGTATTCCGTTGAAATGAAAATTGAATCAGTTTTTTCGTGTACGAGCACCGTGGTGATGACCTCATTTGTACTTCGTATTACAAAGGAAATTCGTGTTGGTTGAATTAAAGTTATACGGGTTAATTGTTAATTTTATATTTAGCAGGAATGATCTAGTTTTATTTTATTCATTGAATGTTTCGTAGTAAATTTTTAAATCTTATACCAGAGATTATATCATTTGGACTAATACATTTAGATTGTCCTTTGATAAAATATATTTTTCATTGATACTCGTAACAATTTCTTATATATATTCTCGAAAATATTACTTTAGTTTTTTCTATATTATTTTATAGAGATGTCTCTATATACTTTAGATAACAAAGAAATTTCCAGCTTTCATATAAGAAACGTTGGAAGAAACAAAGAATTTTATCGTGAAAATACACTCATAAAATAGAAGAAACTATAATGTTTCATCTCGATATTATAATCGGTTATCGGAGATATAAACGTTAAAAATTTCCATAATTAAGACAGTGCAAAGATTATGAATGTGGCTGTGATCTACTGACCTATATCTTTTCTTGGAAATACGTATTATATAGTATTTATACGTATTTCTAGGAATCGAGTATTACAGCTCTTCCAAGAATCATGTTTGACATTTGTTTGGAGTTTGGGATAAGTCAGTGAGACGAGGTGTGAGCAAAAGGTTCAAGCGACGAGTATAATAAACGATCAAAAATGACACGATGATATCTCGGGAACCGGAAATCGTATCGAGATAAATCAAGAAGCGTCTTAAAGGGCAAGATTCCATGCTTCTAATGATCGTTGATTCATCGACCGGAAGTCGTTATTTTCGAAATTGTAGCGATACAAAATTTTTCTAATTTTAATACGATTGAATGGGTTTGAGATAAATGATTAAAAGTTACACTTCTCCTTACACGACGATATCACAGCAACTAAAAATTGTGTCGAGATAAATCGTTTTAAAGGATAAACTTCAGTGGTTCTAATGGCCCTTCGTTGATTGACTGAAAGTCATTATCTTCGAAGTTATTATAGCGGTTCAAAGTTTCCTAATTTTAATAGAGTTTAATCGAGTTTTAAGGTAAATTACGCGATTAATGTGTTTATTTTTGGAAATAAGTATCGCATACGACAATCTTAATTACGATGCATTGAAGATATTTTCATTAAAATTTTCGAACGAAATTTCATATATCGGAACAGGATAAATCCTCTTTTTTTTTTTTTTTTTTTTTTTTTTTGTTTTATATCTTAATGTAATATCGTCGTTATATTGCATTTTCGTAGAATTTTATTTTCCACTTATTTTTCGCATTTTTCAGATACTCGAAGCGTAGAGAATAAACCTATTTTCCGATCGAACTCGTTTGATTTCCGCCTCGAACGTCGCTATCCATTCCCCGCCTCGTACTAAACACAATCGATCTCCGCCAATCGAGATTCCAAGGCGACGCCGATCGCCTCCTTGACCGGATTTCCCCGCGATCCGAATCGACGAGCACTCGTAAACGACGCAACTTGTCGTCGTTCCGAATTCCACGGTTTTCGACGTTTCCATCCGTTTATTTCAACGATATATATATATACATGTATATCGACATCCACTTCGATTTCGCAAATGTCCACCTCTTATAAACTTTACCACCGAGATCTTATTTCATTTCTAAACTGGAACAAAGGTTTCGTGCGACTTGCGCTCGATACCTCATTGCCTTTGTCTCGTATTTTTATACTCGCGTTTCAGCTTTTCAGATAAAAATGAAACGATAATGATGGCGAGATTTAGTTCATATTTTACCGATATTTGGTGCAGATTTTTTTATTTTAGTAGGTATTTATTATATATTAGAACTTAAAATTAGCAAAACGATTTATTTGATTCTCTTTCTATCTTATTTCTAGATAATAAATTTATTAAAAAATAGTTAAATTAAATATAACGAAATAAATTAAGTTAAAGTAAGGTTTAACTTGACATTTCTACGATTTCCCAAGATCCATCTTCTTATATTTTCTTCCGTTTCGTTTTAAATACATTTTACGAGAAAGATTCCCGCCACAGTGAACGATCCACTCTTCTTCCCACCACCATCCAATCATCGAAATCGGCACAATCCTGCATCAATTTCCTTAATCATCCTAACCAACAACTCTTCCAATTCTATGGAAGTGATCGACACCCTTGATTTTCCAATAATTTTTATTTTTATCTCTATTCCATCCACTCTTCTTTCCATCACCTTAATCCAATCATTAATACAAAATTATTATTATTCATCAATAATTCTTTCAATTACGAAAGTACGACACACTTTTCCAATTCTAATCAACAACTCTTCCAATTCCACGAAAAAAATAATCGACACCCTTCACTTTCCAATAATTTTTATTTTCACTTTTACATTCTTCTTTCCATCGCTTTAATCCAATCATTAATACAAAATTATTATTGTTCATCAATAATTTTTGCAATTACGAAAATAATTGACACATTTTTTTTCCAAATAATCGACTCTCTCGATTCCAATAATTTTTATTTTCATTTTTACTCCGCCCACTCTTCTTTCCACCGCCATAATCCAATCAAATTAATACAAAATTATCATTATTCATCAATAATTCTTGCAATAACAAAAGTAATCGACTTTTCCAATTCCAACCAACAACTCTTCCAATTCTACGAAAGTAATCGATGCATCCCTCGATTCCAATAATTTCATTTTCACATTTACTCCTTCCACTCTTCTTTCCATCGCCATAATCCAATCAAATTAATACAAAATTATCATTATTCATCAATAATTCTTGCAATAACAAAAGTAATCGACTTTTCCAATTCCAACCAACAATTCTTTCAATTCTACGAAAGTAATCAATGGATCCCTCGATTCCAATAATTTTATTTTCATTTTTATTCCGTCCACTCTTTTTTCCATCGCCATAATCCAATCAAATTAATACAAAATTATCATTATTCATCAGTAATTTTTGCAATTACGAAAGTAATCGACTTTTCCAATTCCAACCAACAACTCTTCCAATTCTACGAAAATAATCGATGGATCCTTCGATTCCAATAATTTCATTTTCACATTTACTCCTCCCACTCTTCTTTCCATCGCCATAATCCAATCAAATTAATACAAAATTATCATTATTCATCAGTAATTTTTGCAATTACGAAAGTAATCGACTTTTCCAATTCCAACCAACAACTCTTCCAATTCTACGAAAATAATCGATGGATCCTTCGATTCCAATAATTTTATTTTCATTTTTACTCCATCCATTCTTGTTTCCACCGCCATAATCCAATCAAATTTACATTATACAATACAAAATTATCATTATTCATCAATAATTCTTGCAGTAACAAAAGTAATCGACTTTTCCAATTCCAACCAACAACTCTTCCAATTCTACAAAAGTAATCGACGGATCCCTCGATTCCAATAATTTTATTTTCAATTTTACTCCGTCCATTCTTCTTTCCACCTCCATAATCCAATCAAATTAATACAAAATTATCATTTATCGTATTCCATCAATAATTCTTCCAACTACAAAAGTGATGGACACGCTTTTTCCCCATCCTTCCATCCAATCCTTCCATCCAAATCTTCCCCCCCTCCCCCTCCCCCAAAAAAATCCTTACTCAACTAACTCGCCGATCGAAATTGTTCCAGCTACGGAAGCCAGTGTCGACACTCTCGATCCCGGGGGCGATGAAGAACAGCGGCGGCGTGGGCGGCGGGGGCGGCGTGGGGGGCGCCGGGGGTGGCGGCGGTGCTGGTTGCGGTAGCGGCGGCGCTACCGGGACCGGCGAGGAGGCCGGTATCGCCCTTGTCGGCATCCACTCGGAGTACCCCCGCTACGTGGACGAGCGTGTCCTGGCCGGGGGCGGGCAGGTGAAGGGCCCCTCGGGCAGCATCGGGCCGGGCTCGAAGCACAAACCGAACGTCGGCTACCGGCTCGGCAGGCGGAAGGCCCTTTTCGAGAAGCGGAAACGCATCAGCGACTACGCCCTCGTCATGGGGATGTTCGGCATCATCGTGATGGTCATCGAGAACGAACTGTCCAGCGCCGGTGTCTACACCAAGGTGAGTACGTTGTTGTTTAATCGATGCTTATTTATTGATGCTTTCTTTCATCGTGTTGGGGTTGTTCGTTGTTCGTTCGAATTTGGGTTAATAATAGCGGCAGGTTTTCTTTGTTCTCTTTTAGTAGGGGGTAATATTTTCTTAATCGATACTCTTGCGAGTGATTTTTCTAAAATATGCAGGAAAATTCATGGTATCGAGATTTGGATGAAAAATATTTGATTTCGAAGGTTTTCTGAGGAGGAAGATAGTTGCATTATAAATAATAGATCAACGTGTGATTTCATTTTTAACGGAGGATGATACAAAATTTTTTGAACAGGGAAAGAAATTTCGTTGAAAAGGATTCCTGATTGCCGAATTCCTTAAATCTTCGATTGCCAGAATGTTATAAACAGACAGTATTAACTCGTTCAGATGAAAAAATTAGTTAAGTTTCTCTTAACTCTCATTTCATAAATATCGAGCTTCTAATAAATTTAGTTGAAAACAAAGTTTGCGAAATAACGAAAATACTCTTAATCGAAGAGCGATCGTTTGCATAATCAACGGGGAAACGAGTTTTTTCTCGAGAATCTTAAAAAACGTCTAATTCCTTTGAACGTTCGTTTTAATCCCACCATCGCAAAAAACAAATTTCGCTAACAGCAGCCTGGAATTTCTACTAATAAGAATACAAGAGAGGAGCACGGCACTTTCTTGGCAACTTTTTAATAGATTCAACCGGCCTACTTCGCGATCAGTTTGTCTCGTTCACTCGATCCTTGAAACCTGACGGCGTTTCTCATCCAGATCTGGCCTTTTCAAACTCGCAAGCTCTCGCGACAGAATTAACAAGAGTACATTCATTATAATTTAGCATGATAAGAAAATTTAACCACGTCCATTTATGACGCTATCCTCCTTTCCTCCAGTTTAAATTTTAAACGATTTTTCTCCTGTTAACGCGTTACATTCGTCCGATATTTTCAACAGTTGGATTGTTCTGAAATTATTATGGGTGGTAGGATCGCGTAAAAAAAGTGGTTAATGTATTTTATTTATTCAGGAATGGTTGACTGTTCTTCGTAAAGAGGCGGAAGAATGAAACCGAATTGCGGCGATCCAAGTTGTATGCTAATGGCGGTGCTTGATGTATTTTCTATGATAATTTGAGAGCAAGAGAGGAACATTAGGATGCATATTGAGAAGAATACTAAAAGATAAAATTGCGCGGAACCCATTGGGTTTAGAATATGTGTCGAGAATAATGTTTTATTTCATAGAAATATGATGCTTCTTCCTCCCTACAATTTGAACGAACGATACGTTGATAAAAAAAAAATATTTATTCGTTGAATTGAATTTCCTTTCCTTTTCGAAGTTTAAAAAATTTGAGACATCAACAATTGTCTCAATATCGAAGAATTCCTTGAAATGACTTTCTTGAAATGACTTTCTTGAAATGAGTATCACCATGTCGATGATCTTCAAATTGTATTGATTAAATGATATTGATGATTTTCTGTGATATTTAATCAATATTAAGTCAACGATTTCTTTGATTTTTAATTAATATATGGAATATATTATGGAATATAATAATGGAATAATTTCAACGATTCCTCGTGTTTTACAAGTTACAAGTTTGAATGATAATGATAATGAATTCGATAATTTGAGCGATATTAAAAGAATGTGGCACCTTTTCGTGCAATTTTTCTATTGATAATCGAATTTGTTGAAAGACAAGAGATAAGCTCGAAAAGCTTTTACGTTTCCTCGTTACGAAATTGTTAGATGTACGTGACGATGAATTTTAATCTTACTTCTGAGTGTGCCTTCCATTACCTCTTTCAAGCGATGATCACGCGTTCTTTTTCACGGCGAAACAACACGCTGGATCACACGTGCCGTGCTAGTAAATTTAAAAATATTCCTCTATTAGAGGTATTCGTCGAAAAGCGTGCAGGGAATTAATTTTTGGAGAAGAAAAAAAATTAGATTAAACAATTTCGATCGAAAGTATCACAACTTTTCTCAACTTTCTAACTTATTATTATACAAAAATATAAAGGAAAGAAGATAAAGCAAAAATCACTCGAATTAAAATTCAACGATCGAAGAAATTTCATTATTTCTTTCATCAAAAACTAGATTTATTTCTCGTCTTCGAGATCTTATCTTTAAATAGTTCAATTCGAAACTCGTTATTTGCCCATTAATTCAAAGGTTTCTCGCGTCTCGTTCAATTAAACTACTATTGACGGCCTACGATTCAATCAATCGAATGTCTCTGCTTTGAAAGCATCTCTTCTTGCGAAAGTAATGAAGTGCGTCGTCTCCCTAATTAGATAGCAAACTGATATGTTAATTAACCGTCTACTCCGTGATCAATTGGCAATTCTGGAAAGAGAAATTTCTTGTTTCCTCGTAGATAGATAATGAAATATATCTGAAGAATAGATCCTTTTTGTGGTATAGAAAGTAAACTAATTTCTTGCAACTCTTTCATTTTGTAAATTTATATAGAAAAGAAAAGGAAAGGCGAGAGGAGAAAGATCTCGTGTTTCGATAAATGAAAGAAACGAATGATATCAAAGAAAATAAGATGATTTTTCGCGTGATTCGAGAAATTTGTCGCAGAAATAAATTGAAAATGTTGGAAATGAAACACGGAAATTCTAGATGCAGAAAATTGGGAAATAAAGCACGAAAGTTTCATTTATTTATTCTATCATTTTATCTTGATGTCTCGCGTCGATCAGACGCTCCCCCGATATATCTCATTCGGGAACGATATGAAATTGATGCATACGAAAGAATTCAACCGGTCAACCGTGACGCTTCCTGTTTCTCATGAAAATATTTGCCTCGATTGCTTATATATCTCATTCGCTTTCAAACGTGATTCCATTTATTTCCCTGAGGAATAATCCTCAAGAATCAAAGATCAAAGTAACCTTATTAAAGAATAATAATATCCTCCATCCTTCGTATTTCAATTTCTCATTTGGCAATTTCAAATTTCGAACACGAATTTTTCCAACAGTATATCAAAAGATATTTTCTACGAGCATGGTCAAAAATAATATATCTACACGCCAGAAACACAGATAATTTAAGATATTTCCACATCGTATCTCACAAACACGACCACATCAAAGACCATATTTTCCACCGAAAAAGAAAAAACGATGCGAAAATTCGATTCCAATCACTTGTTCCGATCGTTCTTTCACCCCCTTATTTGCTTGAATTAAAGTCTCTGCCCGATAAATCACCTGTTCACAGCGATCGAATAAATAGGATAATGGGAGGAAGTCGGTGCTCGACACGCGAATCCAAACGCGAATTTATCGTCCTGTTTATTTTCCCAATTCTTTCGCTCGTTGAGCGAACCGTGGTAACGATCTGTATTTCCATTCCGCCTATTTCCCACCCATTCCATTCCTAATCATCGCTCGTCGATTTTGGTTAAATCTAGCGTGAGGAAAGGCAAGCACGGTTGACGACTGAATTACGCTGTTGACCGTGGCAACAGCGTGGCTGAACCGGCGCCAAGTACCGACGAATAGATTAACAATATCGGTAATGGGTTGGAGGGAGGGAAATGGTGGTTGTGCGTCTGGTGAGAAGGGAAGGGAAAAGAAGGCCAGGAGGTTGCATTCGATCGCTTCTTTTCTTTCTGCCCGGATTCCGGGCCAAATCGTACGTTTCTGGGAATGTCCGATCTGGCGGGAATCTCTTATATATATAGGGTGTTCTGTGAGTTTTAAAGGTGGAAGCTCTGTTGATGAGGGCTGTGAAAAGATAATTTGGAATCTAATTGTGGTGGTGGAGAAGTGAAAGAGAGAAGGAAAATTTTATAATTAAAGGGAAGGGTGCAACGTTGAAATTTGATTATTCTTTTATCTCTTTTAAAGTCTTTTATAGATTTTTAAGTTTGGTAGAAATGTCATGTTGGCTGTGAAAAAGATAGTTTGGAATGTAGTTGAAAGAAGAAAGGAAAAATGTTTGATTATTTATTAAATAATTAGAAGAGGAATTCGTGTTTGTAATATTATTATTAATTGATAATAGAGAGCCCATTTTTGATTGTGAAAAGATGAAAATGGAATTATTTTATTGTTGTTCTTCATGAAAGGATAATTTCTGAAAAAAAATTTTTGATTAAAGCAGAATTTTCTAAACTTCCTTTCAAAATATTAATATTTTCAACGTATAAATTTTTATCAAAAATCGAAGAATTAAAATTTAATATTACAGCTAAATAACGCGATTATTTTCAGCTTTATTGATAATTCAAATCAAAAAGTGTAAAAAGAGAAAAAAAATCTATATTATCATATAACACACTTCCTCCTCCAAGAAATTCACAGAAATATTTACGTTTGTTTGTTCCTTGATTATCGTTTGTCGTTTCACGCGAAAATTTCTCGAAAATTTGCATTGGCGCATAGAATTGCAAATATCTCAAGATAGAATCTTTCAGAAAGGAAATTTGGAAAATCGAACGATCAGTAGGAGCACGGTTAGTCTCATTTTTTATGCATTGCCTTTCTTACATTCGTGCATTCAAATCACATTCGCGTTTCGCATAAAAAGAAATAGTGAGAATGATATCAATTTTTCTGCCAAGTTTTCGTTCATTTTTTATTTATTCGTTTTTTCACCTATACGTAGAAGAATTCTAATTCGAAAATGAATTCGAATTGAATTTGAAATTTGAAAAAAATTGGTTAAGAACTTCAAGTCAGGAATACATCAAGAGGATTCTTATTTTCGCGTGAAAGGGAAGATTTCGTTCCAATGTTAAAATTGTAGTTTTAATAATAAAGAAATTCTCGGCGGTTCTTTGTGAAACTAGATTCTTTGTGAAAAACGAACAGAGGTTGTATTTTGTATTCTTTTTTGGAACAAAAAAAAAATACAAGAGTGAAAGCTCCAACGATGCCAATCCGTAGTTTTATAATGCGAAACAATCTTCCATTGTTACAAAGAAAACAAAAACTTCTGGGAGAAAATTGATATATTTTGAATACAATTTGTACCAAATATCCTTAAGCATCGAATTATTCTTCTTAATATTTCTACCTTTAAACAAGAGACACTAAAATTACCGAACCTATTAAGTTTTCAAATTTCTTTTTTATTTTTGTAATTTACAATTTATATTACTTCGCGATAATAAATCATTTTTTTCAAAAATCATTTTAAAGTTTCTTTTGAACAATATGTTCAAAGAATTATTTTCAACTGGAGGCTGGAGTTATAAATGCATTTGAATTTTAAGTAGAGTACATTTCAGTAAGATAAACGAATTGAATAGGAGACAAAGAAACAGTAATATATCATCTTTCTTGTTGGAAAGTCTAACGTCTAGAACTTCGATTGCATACTGTTGTTCGCCGATATTCCATGCTAACTCAACTTTTTTTTTTTTTTTTTTTCTCCAAACGAATATCGGAATCCGTCTCTTTTAGAACTTCCTCATCCCTTCCACGAATAATAAATTATGAACACATACACGTGTAAAATCTGGAAATATCTCGCCTCTGAACTGAAGAAGAAGAAAAATAGACGAGTCTCTCTTATTATTATTCAAAATTTTATCAAAATCTAAATTTAAAATTGAAAAATCATGAAAATTTTATATATGTATAAAAATTTGGAAAAAAGGAATATTTCGTCTCTGAAAAAAAGAAGAATGCGAATGAGTTTCTGTTGTCGTAAATTATCTTATTAAAACAAAATTTACTTATGTAAATTTCATTCATTAATCATTATCAAATTAAAATTTATTTTCAATAGTATTGCTATCCGAGTTTTAAAAAAATAATTATTCACATTATATATCGTGATATAAACATATCGTGAAATAAATGAAATCTGTCAAATTACTTACGTTTGATTACTCTTTTCAAATGAAAAATGAGTGGAAACTTGATTGCATACTGTAATGGTTTCCATGAAACTTGGATATCGGTATATGGCATGTTCAAAGGTGCAGACTTGTATAATTAAATTCAGGAACTCGATACAAACGTTTCACTCGGCTCGATATACCGATACTTGCTAGACGAAAACGTCGAATTCAAATGTTGCAATTAATATCGGCCCTCCTTCCTCATCGAGACGAAATTAACGAGTTCGAAGAGAACGAATCGAGCCATTAAACATATCAATTGCACCTCTTTCTTTTTTTTTAAAAATGTTATCAATTTTACGGAGAGTTGTTTCAATTTCTATTATCGGAAAATTTATCGTTTTATCATTTATGAATTTCAAAATTTCTAAAGAATATACTTGAAAAAATTATCACGTCGACGTTCTCAGATGTCGAATTTACTTTGTCATTCCACTCAAATTCGTGATAATAATAATATTTTTAGGCAAAAAAACATGAAAACATTTCGCTATGGATCTTTTTAGAATCAATATTCATTCAAACGTTGTTAAATCATCCGTCGTTCATAAACTTTTCATAAGAAATGTAAAAGTGATAAAAAAAAATTTTCCACATATTTGATTCTTCAGGCATTCCTTTTTTCGACGTTTTACAATTATTTTTTTTATGTTTATCAAAATACTATGCATACAAATCTTTCACATCCCCTTTCGATTTTTAATAACTACATTGAATGCGAATAAATTAAATTAGATAAATATTATAAGAATAAAAGTACGCCTTTTACTTCGAAGCCTCTTCCTCTAATTCTTCAAACTCGAAGACCTTTCGTCTGACTCCTTAACTCGTTTAACATTTCACAATTGTGACAGGTGACTAATGTTATTACGAAGCTAGAGACTCGGGTCATTTTAAAAGAAGCCTCACGAGATCGAATATTCTATGTAATAGATTAGAATATCGTAACCTCGTATTCTATTAAATAAACGAGTTTCGTATCGTCTTTCCAATCTAAGACGATGAAATTTATTCAAATTAAATTTGAACGTATGATAAATTCGATGGAGAAATTGCCGGGTCGGTCAATTCTCTAATACGTGATGTGTACTCGGTTTCCACGAGTATTTCAACATTTCCTCTGTTTATTCTTCAAGAATTAATTGAAGATTGGAAACACAAATAGCTGCATGTGCCAAATTCTAGATTGGGCAAACAATTTTTTTCCCCAAGGATTTTATTTATTTATTTAACTTTTCAGCTCATCATTCGAATATATATTATTCGTATAAAAAGGCTCGAAAAAAATATTCTGAATCATTTCGAAAGTTTATTGCTCGAGCTTAAACATATATAAAAAGCGTAATACGTAAATCAAAACGTGTCGAAGATTAATATAATCATTTTGAATTCTTCCTTCAATTTGCGCTATCTAGTCCCCTCTTTTTACATTAAACACAAAATTAAACGAAGAAGGACAAAACAGACGAACGTAATGAACACTTTTCGTAAGGAAGACGAAAAGTAGTTAATTGTTGAAAAGTAATCCAACTTTGGAAGTGGTCTTTTCTTATGCATTTTTCGCGAGCGTTGCGCGTATATATACAATATATACATCCATGAACAAACAGGCACGCCAATTAACAAAGTCAAACAGTTTAAACGTCTCGCGAAACGAAAATTAATGTTTCACGCAGTTCAAACTCAAACCCTTCCCCCTTCTCCATATAACATCCACGTGCTAGTTATTCGCGCCAACAGTTGAAAGTTTCTACTCTTGCGATACAATTCCTTAACAATCAAAATATAGCGAGATATATATTCTCCAATAATTTTATTATTATCGTACACAAAGGTAATCTCGTCGATAAATATAAAAATAACAAAATTTACCAATTCAATGGAGCAAAAAAAAATACAGAAGAATATTTTATTTTTTTACTGTAACGTAATACGTTTCACACGGAATTCACAGAAATATCGTAAAAAAATCTCGTGTATAACGATTCACGATCGATCGAAAATTGGTCTCCTTGTTTCTTCTTTTTCCCGCGCGGAAAGAAGCGGGAAATTCGAATATCCAATAAGCTCCGCGAGAGGGAGTCGGAGTATCGGTTTATGGAGTACGCCTGTGTAAACCGTTCGCGATACGAACGGAATACACGGAGGATTATTTGTTTGCCGTATCGCGAACAGTTTAGGCGGCGTTCCATTTCTTGGCGTAGCCGAGGCGGGGGCGAAATGAAGCGAAGTCAATATTCGCCAACGATAAATCCCTGGCGCCTGTTTATGCGGCCTGACTTCTCCAACCGGGTATTATGAATCCAGCCCCTTTTGGGAAAGGAGCGCGACGCGCTGCGAGCAACGTTCCATATAAAAAACCGGTATTAAGGTTTTCCGCGAACAATGCGCAAACGGGGAATATACGATTATTTACGAGAATACAGTGCGTGTACCATTTAAGAAAATAGCCGGAGTTGGACAGCGAACACGTTACGGATAAGCGAGTAGTTGAGATGTTTCGAATATTACTTTAATAGTAATAACCTTATTTGAAATACTTGAATGTTCGGCAGTTTGGCGCTGCGGGTTTATTCACATATGCTTGAAAAAATTATTAAAGTAACTTTATTCCCCGGCGCTTTAAAATTTTGGCCATCTCTGGAGATAGAATGAAATTAAGAATAAATTTGAGACTTCGTTTTTTTAGTTATTGAATAATTTAAAAAATGGTGAAAAACTGGTATCCAGGAATATTTTCACTGTGATTTTTAATTTTTTATTCTTAATTCTTGTTTCATTTTAACTCGAAAAATTACCTTTTGAATTTTCGGGCATATGAATTCTGAATATTTAATAAAGTTATAAAATTGTGATGGACTTTGTGATTAAACGTGATCAAAAGTGTTTTTTTTTTTTTTACATGTAATTTTAAAAGGAAATAGAGGATATTGTGTAATTCGTGATTTATATTCATGATATAAAGTTATAAAGCTAATAATGTTTAAAATAGAGAATTTTCATTTTCAGAATGTACTTAAAAGTTAACGAAATACACGTATACCCGCTTATTTCCAATTGGATGATAAATAATCGATTCTAAATGTTTTAAAATAAGTAAATAATAATAATAATTTTTTTATTTCCAGGAAAAATTATATTCCATTTGGAATCCAATTCCAATATTCGCTCGAAATTATCAACGAATTTCATCACATGATAATGATACACAAATATCGAATTGAAAATAATTATTTATAAAAGAATCATAACTAATAACATAACGACTAATAACATAACACGCGAAATATAAAAATACAAGGAACAAAAAAATATTTGGAATAATATTAAACGATCCAACATTCCAACAATATTTGACAAATCATCGAACGTTCCTTTCTCCGTTATATATCCGACCAAAATTCAGTTTCGGGGCGGAAAGTTCCCAATAAGATATATTATTATACCAAGATTCCGCGGTAGATGTGCGGCGGCCACACGCGGCACGTATCATTGGCCGGCAGCCAATGACGGACGGGGTGGAGATAGATTTAAGTAACTAGTTCATGTTCGTTGGCGTTGCATCCCCCTCGAAAACCACCCTCTGGCGCCAGGATCGCGCTCAGCTGGCTCGATCCTCGTTTTTCTATTAATTTCTATCGAGAATTCCGGTGGCGATCTTTCAGTAAAGGGAACATACAACTATTCAACTATGCAACAATTCAATCCCTTCGCCGTTTATTCTTGATTGAAAACGTTCGCTTGTCCCCTTCTTGCGGATAAGAGATCCTAATCTTCATTGTCGCGTTTAATTAAAGGTATCCTTTTGCAGATATTCTCATTCTTTTTTTAATCTTGTTTCATTTTAATCGAGGGTTTACGAGGATGGACAATGGGCGTGTTGATCATATTAGTGTTTTCGAATTCGTACTATTCGTTTCCATTCGAAACGGACATGAGGCGATTTTTACGTGCGTTCTGGGAGAGTAATGGATTTTCAATTTATACGGGAGCAGCGTGATAATTCGAAAATTTGGGAAGATAATGCGTTTTGGGTGATCGATGAAAATGGAATTATTGGCCACGGTATCGTTAATTGGATAAAATTGAAATAATTATATTTTGCAGGGTTGCGATGTAAATAAAATTTATATACGCATGTGTGCGATTCAAAGTTTGAATTATTTAATTCGTTGATCTATTAATTTCAATTTAGACGGATTATACGTGTGTCCCATGTGAATTGGTCAACGAATGGGTCAAAAATAACATTGTTTCATTCGTTGGAACGAAAACGTATTCGTAATTATTAATTTTAGCGCGATAATTAGAACGTGAATCAGATTAATTTCGCCTGCCTCTGTCGTAAAATTTTTTATCACGCATCTTCTCTGAAACTGAAATGGTAACAAAGATACGTGTCTATGAGAAAAATAAACGAAGAAGGAAATAAAATTTGATAAAAATTCTATCTGTATCTGTTCTACAATTTTTAAACGTATAAAGAAAATATACTCGCAACAAACAAAAGAGAAAAAGAAAAATTTCTTAAATAGACATGGAAAAAATTTTCTTTTCTCCAAAAAGATTCCAGAAAAATTCCAACAAAAAAATTCCAAATTCCCTTCGATTCTCGACCCATAGAGAAAAGAGGAAACAGTTAATCCAAGTCTTTATACGTCGGATGGTGGCAGTGACAGTCTCAAAGACGAGAGTTCCATTTCCTCTGTCGTGGCGTCTCTCCGTAAAATTCAATCAAAACCGCAAACCATGACCCGCCAAGTAACAGAATGCATTACCTTTGATCCCGAATTCTGGATCCTTCCTCGTTGAATCCTCCTCTCCTCGCCGATAGACAACCGGTAAACAACCATAAGATGCTAATGCTAAAACTGGGGACGGGGGATTATTCAGTCAGGCGGATCCTCGTAACCGCCACTGTTAGTTTCTCCTCTCGAACGATGTTGTTAATCACAATTAGACGGTGCTAATTTCCCGTAAGGGAGAATTTTGTGAGTGATTTATCGCGATGTTGCAAAGTCACGGGGAATGGCAAGTGTAATTCCATCCGTGGACGTGAGAAATGAACAGTTATTGTGGGTGTGCAACGATGAACGATACGTTGAACGTTGTTACACAATACCCTGGGATGGATTATCATGGATACTAATATACTTGCTGTTTATGCACATAATAATAATACTAATAATAATAATGGTTGATGAAAAGATTATTAATGGAAATAATGTAATTTTGTTGTTGGATTGAGGATTGGATGAAAATTGGAATAGAAATAAAATTTAAAAGATTTGGAGGATCTTCAGGCTATTACTATTGTTATATGTTACAGATGAAAATTGCAATATATTTGTTGATATAAAAATATGAAAGGAAATAAAAAAGTGAGTAAAAATGGAAATCTTTGTAAGGGATGGAACTTTTTTTCTTTTTATATTATTGTATTCGATGATCTCGGAAAAATCATATAACCTCGTTCGTTAAATAAAGTGGGAAAAGCTGAACGAAGCGTGAACTCGGTAAAAAGGATGAATCTATCAAATCGAATGTTTTCAGGTCAATTGTTTTTATGCCTGACGCTTATCATTAAATTCCTGATATTCTTTGCCTTTTATTATCTCGTCATCCCTTCTGAATTCTGATCCCAAACAATAAAAAAATCGTGTTTGGAATTCGAATCGAAGAATAAAAAAATAATTTTAACAGCGGGCAAATAAACGTGCCTCGATTTTATTCACGTGTTTTAATTAACGATAACGTGATCATTTATGCATAATTATTTATTACTCATGAGCGTATTATTTTTATTAACCAACGAGACGAAACCATTTTAAAGATTTTAAGATTAAAAAAATAAATAAACGGTTTGATACTTCGATCCATTGATGATTCAATTTACTTTGAAAAACTAATTTCCAACTCTGTGCAATATTTCTTATAAAGAAAATTGTTTTCGATAAAAGAAAATATTTAAAGTTCGCTCGAAAAGATGATCCTGCATTTTTTTCCAAAACATAATTAACCATTCAATGTGGGAAGGATTAAGGATTCAATAAGCGAAGAATTTTTCCTTGATAAAGTCGCAAAAAAAAAAAAAAAAGGAAGAAAGAAAAAAAGATAAAAGCAACGTTGTACAGGCTCTGTTCCTTAATCCTTATCACGAGGCCAGGATAAAAGCATTCTGACCCATTTTTATCAGGGCTACAACCACGAATGTGGTATCTGGCGATCCTAATCCTTGCATAACGTGCAAACTCTATACTCTATACCATCGTGAAGGGGGAAAAGCTCGTGGCGTTCTGAAAGCCTGTATCGGAAACCAAAGTATCCGACGTGAGAACGGAATAAGAAGGTTTCTGATTCTTCTCCTCGTTATGGATCGTGACGAAAATATATATAAAGAAGGATTCGAGGCGAAAAAAAGTTTCTTTAACTATCCAGAGAGAGAGAGAGAGAGAGAGAGAGAGAGAGAGAGAGAGAGAGAGAGAGAGGAGGGGACTTAAATAGTTTCTGAAGAAATATATATATTTTTAAGTGGAAAAGAACTCTTGTGTCAACAGGATAATGGATTTTATTTCATATCTCGGTTACGGGAAGATCAACCGAAAGTCAGTCGGTAAAGTGAAAAGTCTGCAAACACGGTCCCCATTAACACTGCACTCTCCCTTCGAAGTTAAGTCCTAAGAAAATTTAAAAAGTATACTAGGGTGAAAATATGAGAGAGAGTAGGAGATTTGTAAGAGTTATGTGATTAAGATAATAGAGAAATTAATGATTTGTATCTTTGGATATTTAAGAAAAATTGCTTTGGATCAATGGTGCGATTCGATTTTTGATCTGAATAATATTTTGAAAATTCGTATATAAATTTATCGTCTGGTAAGGAAATTTTGATCAATGAATTGAAAAAGCGAAAAAATATTAATAATAAAATCGAACGTGAAATTAATTTTTAAAAATCGGAAACAATTTGAAAATTTCTGTTGGATTAATTCTTTTTTCCCAACGACATTTCGAAAAAAATTAATTACAAAAAACTGTATTCCATCCACGCAACGGCAAATAGCACAGAAAGATATCGTAGGATGTAAATGGAAAGCAATTTTCATTCTCTGAATGCGTAATATCCATAAAATTTCAGCATCATTTTGCTTTTTTCGAAAGCAACCAGACTAACAGAGCTAAAAATCGAATCAACTACTCCTGGATCCATTGTTTCTTGTCGTTGTTCCAACGGAAGAAAATGAAGTTTCAGAATTACGATTGTCATTTTTGCTTGGATGAAACGATTGCTGGTGAATCGTTTAACGTTTACTAATGGGTATAATGAATAAAAGTTGAAACGAGAATATTTCCGAATTTCCGAAAGATGCAAAAAGCGACCCCACAAAGGGATTAGAAAATGGAGCAAAACTTGGATGAAATTCGATATTTTTACGAAGATTCGCTTTTAATTCCTTTCTATCGATCATCCTTTGTTCAAATCTTGTTACAAAGCAATTCGGAGAATAAAGAAGTAGATATCGATTGTGGAATATTTTGATCTCTAAATGTAATTTCTATAATCTCTGTAAATGATGAAGATTTTAAAAATTATCTTCGTATATTTTTTTAAGTAAATATTTCGTAAATTATGCAAGATAATTGAAATTAAATATACAATGATCCAATTATAATAACAAGATTGTGTTATTCCATTATTTTTAAATTCACGTGTATTGCCAATGTTATAAAAATTCGTGTATAAACCGTATATTTTTCAAAAAGAACCAAGACTTATCGATGTTAATAAAATAAGAACAAAGAATAAAATTTTAAAAATCAATCCAATCAATATTCGATAGTATCTCTCTCTCGTCACCAGAGAAAGAAGAGACTATTATATAAAGAAAATTTACCGATAAAAAAAACTCCAAGGATTAAAAATTCGACAATGCAATAAAAATTTTATTTTCATCGCGAAACAACTCGGAAAAAATGGTAAAAAAAAAAAGAAGAAGAGAAAAAAAAGATATTGAAATTATTTCATCCTAAAAAAAAAAAAAAAAGAAAGAACGTTGCAAAAAAGAAAGAGAGAAAGAGAAAAGGAGAGAAGAAAAACATTCGATGAAGTTGGAATTCCTATTTCATCCTCTTCTTTCGATGCTACCCTTTGGCCCGTGGGAATTCGCCTCGATCTCCAAGCATTCGAAACGGTTCAACGCGTACGTGTTCGAGTATGATCGATCGTTTACTTACTTCCTTTTGCCATTGAAAACGCAGCGAGCACTTGCAGAACCATGAACAATTTATGATTTTGTACGCGTAATGTTCGTTTCCTTTGACACGGAAAGAAGAGGAAAGGAAATCTGAACTGGATCCTTTGATGAACGACGCATATTTTCATTTGAGAAATTCAGAGAAGAAGTCAACTTTCATTTTGGATTGGACCATTTAGATAATTCAGATCTTAATTTTTCATCAAAAATTCGCGTGGATCGTGATTTTTCAGAATGGATCGATTTGGAGGATTTCTGGAAGAAGAAAGTCGCTAATTTTTAGGATTTTTAGGAAAGTTTTTAAGAAAAGAGAATGTTGTACTTCTTTTTATTTTGTTGTCGTAATAATGTTAGATTGTCGGTGGTCACTTTGTCTGTCCAAAATCCGGTTACTATAATAATTAATTACTAGTTACTATAATAATAATTAAGTTTAAATTTGGAAAATGGCATCTAATGTCCCCAAGAAATAGCTGCACATCAATGGAATTTAAAATGAAACTCGTTGACCTCTCGGACATCATCTTAATTGAAACCATTGTGATCTTAATACGATCTCGTTTTCTCGAAATTATTCCTCTAAAAATACGTGAAAATGTGAGGGGTGCGCATTTTATTTAATGTCATTTACGAATTATTAAAAAATAATATAAAAAAAATATTTATTGTTCAACTTAAAATAATATTATTATCCACTTTTGAAGATCTTTGACCATCTTATCGAGTTTCCAATCGAACTCGAACCGATAAAACTCGAACCTTATTCTCACGTCGCGTTACGAGTTTATAAGAGTTTCCATGGGTCGAAATAACGTTTCACGAATCGTCTCTTCCTCACGAGGAAACTGTGTAAAGATCCTCCAGGGAATCGACTGGGAGCATTTTCTTATCGCGTACTGACGCGTCGGTTGATGTGTTTTTCGGTATAAAAGGATTAAAACTTCCTCGAATAATATATATATTTGTACGATAACAAAAATTTGTCATAAAGTTTTATTTAGAATTAATTGTATTTATAAAGGTATATATAATATATGTATGGAAATTGAGAAAGATGATGTTAAAAAGTTCTTCAAAAGTTTAATTGTAACATAAATTGTAACTTTTATAAAAAATTCTAATTATATTATCTTTAATTTCGTCTATTTTTTTTTTCTTGTGTGTATTCTTATTCGAAATTATTATTTCATTCGTATTATTATTTCGAGAAAACGAAGTTACTTAATAATTTATTGCATACTTCTGTCTTCACGTTCAACGTCAAAGAAAATAAGAGTGAGACCAGTTTCCTTTTTTTTTTCTCCCCACAATCTTTCAAGAGCTGTGCATGTTTTTATTTGCATACATCTTCTTCGAAGCAAATTCTATTTTTTTCTCACCTTTCCCGGAATTGTTCCCTTATATTGTTGCATCGAGTGTATATCGAACTACTGCATTCTTCGCATGATAATTATATTGTAAAAAAATATATGAAACAGAACATATTCTGTTAGATTCGAAATAATTCGTATATTTTAGAGAATGCTTGGACTTTTTCAATATTTGGAATCTTCTCGATTTACTTGTATCGAGTCTTTAGGAATAGAGTATTTAGAACGAGTTATTGAAGCTTTCTATAAAATTTAATTATTGGAAATTTCTAAATTGAATCATTTTTAAAACCTTTCAAAAAGTAAAAGATAGAGCTCTTTAGGATTCCTTTTGAAACTTTGCAAATTTTTTAACGTTCTTTTATCATTCGATATTTCAAGCTTTGTAAATTCTATTATTTCAAATCTTGCAGAATCGATTTCTGAAACTTTGTAAAAACCAAAGCATTCAAATCGATTTTTATTAATCGTCGTTACATTAACGTGAATCATTACTTTTCATTTAATTCACACTTAAAATTGCATACAATTATCCAACAATCATTAATTCACGTCACAGGAAACTTGAGAATCATTTTCACCCCCGCTTCGAATAACTTTAACGAGAAATTCGAAAAGCGAGGCGCGATAAAATACAAGCTTGTCACTTTTGATTCGAATCGAATTCCCCTCGGGAAATTATTTAAATATAACGAGAAATATCTTCCTCCCTCTATTGCTTCACAATATCTTCTTATAACAAACATTTCGCGAGCCGGTTCCATTAATCTTCCAGGATACACGCGGTGCCTTTCTACAATTAATTTCACGAGTATGGACGCGCGAGGGTGTCAATTACGTATCGTGAACATTTTCCACGGGGATGCGAGATTACAGATCCAACTAGTTTTCAGAAAATTTCCATCTGTTACTCACTTGTGGTCGGCCAACGTGAAATAATATTGACGTTACACGATGATAAATAATGTTAAAATTATGCATTGGGAATGAGGAGGGTGGTGGAGATTTATATTTGCAGTGAAATATTACTTCTACTCGGTTAAAGCGGAAGCAGGATATGCAGAGTGGAATTATCTTTTAGCTCGAACCCCTCGTCGCACTGGCTCTACATTTCCAAAATATGCGTATCGGATTTTCAACGTTTCGTCGTAAATCACGATTTTTTTTTCTCTCTCTAATGCAATTATTTGCGTTCAAAACAGGAGAGTATACAAAAACACAAAAAAAAGGGATTAATATTTGTTCAACAATAGCTGAATCCACAAGATTTAAATTGATTGAAAAATAAATTAGTTTATATATATATAATACAACGAACTTTATTATTGTTATTGATTAAATTTTATCGATCAAAATTGTTGATTCAAATTTTCAGTGAAAAATTGCATAATCCTTCCTCCGATCTTCCATTCGATTCGACATCGATATAAAAATTCAAAAACATATACGTATAAAAGTATCTACAAATAGGTAGGCGCAATCGATATTAAACAACGCGAATTTCATTTACCACAATTTCACATCGAGAATAAATCCTCTATCTAAAAAAAGAAAAAAAAGAAAAAAAAAAATTCTAAAAAAAAACTCGATGGAGATAGGCGCGTTTCCGGTTACAAAACTATTCGCGGCGTTTCCACGTGCGATCATATTTCATCCGATTGGTTGTCGCAATCGCGGGATAAAAAGGCCGCGAACATGTCATATTTCCGCAGGCTTATTTTTTCCGTGTACTCGTAAGTTGCGATAACCTCGGCGAAATGTTGGAAACCGATGGATCGATTCCCAGTTTTTTTACAATATTTCAGAGTGATCAATCCGATATCCGAGTAATTAAAGTTTGACATAGCGGGAGGGGGGATTTTTATCGCGACCGATCGTCATTCGTTTCACGGTTGTAAACACGGTTTTTGTGGAATCGTTTTGTGGATAAAAATTGAGAATGACGAAACATCGAAATGATACGAAACGGAAACTAATATCGTTGTTTTATCACATTTTGCGAAGGCTTTTTGAGAAATAGTAAACCAATGAAAAATAATATCGTTGTTTTACATATTTTGAGAAAATTTTTAGAATTTTTTAGAATTTAACAATATTTTCGCATTTGTGAAAATTCGAAAGTTGGATTGAACTTCCATTAGCTTCGTCCAATTATTAGATCACGAATTATTAATCAAGCAGAAAGACAGATAAATCGATCGAATTAATTATCGTGGCATCGAGGCCCAAAAGCTTATTAAATTAAATTGGACTATTAAATTAATGCTAAAGGATCGAATAAAAAATAAATGATAATTGAGAGAGAGAGAAAAAAGTCAGGAAAACTTCACGAAATATATATTTTTCGTCTTCGAATCAAAATAAAAATCCTATTATTAATCGAATGACACGATGGAATTTTATCTTTAATTTTTCGATATCGATAAATTACAAATCTTGAATTACTTGATCCAGTGACGCCGCCAATTTTGAATTCTTCGGAAAAGAGTACTTTTGTATCGGATTCGATTCAGATTTGATAACTGCATATTGAACATGATCCACCACGTATCCCACTAATTTCCAAGGGCGTAACCACCATTTCTCCTCTCGTAGCGAAACCGACATGCGCATAGACAGATCATATCGTCGCCATAGAAACGTTTGTGAGTCTTAAGGCTTGCAACCCCCCTCGGAGCCCGTCAAATGCCTTTATTTATAACGTCCGTGACACGTGCGCGCCGTTATCAGCCCCGATCAATCTCTTTCCCACAAATTGCTGCCCACCGTCGAATGTTTTTGGGATCAAGGTTGAGAACCTGTTCGTGATCTGGAAATTCGATCTCGATCCATTTTCCTCCCTCTCTCTCTCTCTCTCTCTCTCTCTCTCTCTCTCTCTCTCTCTCTCTCTCTCTCTCTCTCTCTCTCTATCTTCGTATCTGTCTTTCTCTTGATTTAGAGAAATGGATTCTCTCTCTCTCTCTCTTTCTCCGTTTCTTTTTCCATATTTTTCTGTCTCTCTGTCTCTTTTTCTCCTCGTTTCTTGATCCAGGATTAAGAAAAAAGTGATTGATATGCAAGTGGATAGAGGAAATTCTATTTTCTGTTTGCTATGGGGGGAGATTTTTACGAGGTTAGGATACAGCAACGGGATTATAATGGGGTGATTAGGATAAAAGTATGATCGCGTGGGCAGGTTCGAAAGATGTGGTCGCTGTAAAATCTTGGTGATTATGTTGCTCACGTGGGTGTAATGCGATGTCTTTATTTCTATTGCTCTTTCTCTTTTTTTACGGTTTAGGTTGGTCGATGTATTCGGATTATTGAATCAATGTTGTTAGAAGAATTTTACGACTCGTGAATCGCGAGATTCGCCAATTTTCAACAAATTTTTTTTTCTTTGCAACCGAAGGAAGCGATATTTTTTAATTTATTCTTTGCAATAATAGAAAAAAAATTGCATCGATATGAATTTGTTAATATTATTACGTAACAACGGTAATTCTAAGGTGTTGTTTGTTTTTCTTGATTCTATGATTGACATAACACAGATTTTAGTATCCCGTACGATTGGTCTAACTATGACCTGCCTTTTCTATTTCGAGAACCTTTCGTTTACGACTCTTTCATCATCTCCCTATATCGTATGAAAATCCTATAAATTATACGATCAAACGAGGAACTCGATAATTCTCGTGAATCTACAAATAAGATGCTATCGAACACAAACAAAATCATAGTGAGGAACAAACAAGGAACAAATTAACTGTAGACAATTTGTAAGATAGCAAAAAAGACTAAATAAAGAAAATTCTCCAAATCTTCCTTTCTTGAAAATAAAAGGATTAAGGAGAAATGAATGAAAAGAAATTTTTTCCTTCATTCCAAAAAAAAGAGAAACGAAATTTCTACATGTTCGGATAGATCATTCATCGCTTACATTCAAATTCCACCATATAAGAACATTTTCGAACAAAGGAAATGAACTCGAACAAGTTCGAAATAAAATCACGAGTGGCCGATACATCGAGACAGATTCGAAATCGCGCCACTTCCGCCGCAAACTGATCACGGAAAATTAACTATTACTCGATTTCGAGGTTTCGCTCACGGCTGCGTTAGTGCCGCCAGTAAAAACGTGTCTATCTTCCGCCGAATCGCAGGCAAATGACCGCGAATGGAATTCAATTTCGTCGATGGTATCGCGTGGAACAATGGCGAATTCCAACGAATCGATATCAGCCATCGTGTTTCCATGCAATTTTTCTTCCACGCAACGTGTTAACCGTGCTTCAGACTTTAATCAGGGATAGAAGGGTGGTGTATGGAAGGGCGGGAATGGTCGATGGACTCGTTGTAAACAGACACTCGTGCTGTGTAACAAGTTGTGTCGAAATTGGGAAAGTTTCCTGCTTTAAACACGGTCAGATTCGAATTAGAAGAACGATTTCTCATATGTGCCTTTTTTTTTTTTTTTGTTGATAATAAAGTTGTCGAGTCAATAAGATTAAACTGCACGTGGCATACAAAAGTCAATACAAATATAAAGTATCCAATAATAGGCATTATTATATTTATATAACAAATCTTTATTTCTTTATTCTTTGTTCGTAAAAATTTCATTCTGTAAAATCCGATTAGTTAAGAAAAAGTAAGGAAAAGGTATTAATTTTATACATTTTTTTTTTTTAATATTTTTCAAGAAACCATATCCTATCTCGTGAAATTATGATGTTCGATCTTTAAATTTGTAAAAGTTAACAAAAGGGTTATACGATTTAATGGAAGTGAATGGAATAAATTATAAAATATAAGGTTGATTAATATTTGTTTGGTCGGAATAATGGGGAGAATTCGTTCGAACAATAGTAGGATTGGGGTGTAATGATGAAACATAAGGGTTGGAACGATGATAAACGAGGAATTTGTTGGGATAATTGTTTTGGGTGTTTGAGGGTTGTCCTGGGCTTTGAACGAACGAAATCTTCATGATAAATCTTATGAATGTGATCCCTCGCATATACGAGAAGAAGAAGAAGACTTAGATTTTAATCCTATCTTAATGACAATGAAATCTCGAAACTGGAAATTAATTGTATCGAGTCTTTGAGAATTGTTAGAGGAACGCTTTGAAGCGCGTTAGCAGATTAACACTTAAGTGATAAAATTTACGAGATTTTCATACATAATTTCGAAGAAGGCTTAAGAGATCAGTAATCAAATTCTGAAGGTATTCTCTTTGATTGTACGATTATTTAACGTGAATATTTTGACAGATTACTTTTTTCTTTTTATATCTCTGAAATTAAATCTCTTTTATTAAGAAAGCAAAAGATCCTCTAATTTAAAACGAGTTCAAAACAACGTGATTCCACGAGCAAATCACAATGACGCCGCGTGACTAGTTCATTAATAATGTTAACGAGTAGATAATTACCTGGAAACAGTTCAACTTCGAAGCCCCAACGAGGCCATGGCTCTCGACTCTGGCTTCCCTAATTTTTATTAAATCCCTATCTTTAGTGCATCGTTCGTGTTTCCAAGTTTCCAAATCCCGAACCTTTGAAAATAATCTACTGCATGAATATGGACACTGAATCTTTCGACTTTGACTTTCTTAATTTAAGTTTGAAAATATTATCCATCGTGGAAATATCGACAGTGATTGCATTGGCTGACGCATCTAACTTTCCTAATTTTTATTAAATCTTTTACCTTTGGCGTTCGTGTTTTCCAAGATTTCTGAATTTTGAAAATTTAAAAATATTATCCATCGCGTGAATATCGATATTTAGCTTCCCTAATCTTTAAATCTCTACGTGTGTGCATCGTTCGTGTCTTCAAGATTTCACGATTCAAATCTTGGAAATATCGATTGAGGTATACGACGAATTTTTCCTCGAGGTCTAATTAATTCAATGTTTGCGTATCATCTCAGCCTCGGAATCGAATAAAATTCTTCTGAAATATATGTATATATATTTCTGTCTGTATTAAACACGTGCTGTAAAATTTTCATAGCAAACAAAAGGAATATCATGTTTTTTTTAAAATGAAAATCGAATATTTCTTTCCAGTTTACTACTTGCGAATTGTTTCGATTGTTTTATACGAAATTGTGAAACGGAAAATAGATAATAAGATATTTACTTTTGTTTAATATTTAGATGATATACTTTAAATTATTTTTTATTTACTTTAATTTATTTTTTAACGGGATTGAAAAACTAATTGAACGAATTGAATTATAAAAATTTATGCATCATTAATTGATAATTTACATTTAATTAAAGAGACGACGAAAATATGAATAAAATGAAACGTTGAAGAGAAATTAATTAAATTTTGAATTATCCGCTTCATTTTCACATATTTCCATCTCAATTTATTTAACAAACAATTGAAAGATCGAAATATTAATAGCACCCAAAATTTGGAGTAACCAATAACTAGTTAAATGTTTCAACAGGTATTAATCGACTAATTATTACGTATATACGTAATTACTTAGTTTAAACAGTTAATTAAACCAAACACGTTTGTTATGATACACACACATATACACACATATATTTTCAAACAATACAAATTGAAATAATATTCAATTTTTTATCATATATCTATCTATTATCGAATATCTTATGAAATATTATTTTCTAAAAAATTCCATGTAAAGATATAATATATTTCTTCAAGAATTTTACGTACGATTTTCGTACGAAATCCATACACGATTATCCATCGTAATCACGATATCGAAATGAGATTATTAGGATGGAACAAAGATAATGATAATCAACCCGAAATACACGGTTCAATTGGCAAAATCCATAAATCCCTCGCTATATATCGACTCGTATATATGTATAGAAGTAGAGGCTTGAAATTGCGAAAAATCGTGTACCGTGTTCTTTGTCGAAACCTTCGAACATTCTTCTTGTTTTCATTGCGAATATCGACAACGTGATGAAAAGGGAAAAAGAAAAAGTAAAAAGTGTGACCGAAAGCGGGAAATACTTTGCAAAGCGAAATTCTTTCGCGAATTCTTTGCTTTGCCTTGTATTTAATATGAAAATTTTTTCGCGGATACAATAGGATGAATAGAAAAAATTCTACAAGCCCTACTACTGATTAATGCAAAGCATTAAAAATATTTTTTTACAATTATTTTTTAGAAATGGAAAAAAATTTCATTTCTACTTCTTTTCCCGACACAAAACAAAAAATATACTTAACTTATATAAGTTTTTCTCTTTCTATTTTTGTTCTCATCAAAGTTTGTTGCGTAATTCTGGTTCTGAATCTTCAACTTTTCGTTCCTGATATTGAAATCAATCGGTATATGATCATATGTGTTAATACCTCATCGATTGGCAATACGTTGCTGAATAATTACGCAATTATTAACTTGTATTTCATTATTGAAACAGGATAGTAATTAAGCGAGCTTTGTCGGGCATACGTAATGGGATAAATAAAGCGTGGACCAATCAAGCGTTATTGTAACTACGATAAATTTTATTTGTCATTCGTCATGTCCTTCCGTCCGATATATTTTATTTAATCCAAAACATTTGTATCTCTCTATTTTATTAATTGATTGCACAACTTGTTCGAAATAAGAATTTATATAAAGATCGTGCGTGGGGAAAATTATATTAATTATCAAAATGTCAATATCGGTAAATGGATCAGTTTTAAATTTAAATTATAATATTTTTTCTTTCTTTTTTCAAATTTTTCAATTTGTTCGCAATAGTTCGCTATTACTTAGAACTAACGAACAAAATAACAATTCCAAAGTTTCAGATATCATTTTGAAACGATATTTCTACTTAAATGCAATACTAATCTCAATTAAGGAATTCATAATCCGAGGAATCCATACAGAATTGTCAATTAGAAGTTGAAAGAAGCGAGTTACGCGAGGCGTGCAAACAGGCGGAGAGGAAAAGCAACCCGCAGCCTGTGTTCTCGCACGATATGCGCGCAAGCAGCGTGAAGTGCGGGTACGTACGAGTATGTACATCGCAAGCGTTTCCGCCTGCAGGCAACCCTTCTATTAAAATGACTGTAAATTGGTGCTCGAGGATTGTGGATTTAACCCGTGTTCACTAGACGTTTTATCCCAACGTTTTCGCCTACGCACAGGTTAATTTCCTCTGGGGGTATCGATCGACACATCGATATATTGCCTGTGCAATATTAATCCATTTGTACATCACGAGTTTGCCCAACTTGGACGAATAATTCAATGCGATCAACAGGTTATTATTATCCATTAAAAATGTTAATGGATTACGTTACGATATAGGAATGTTTTGCTTCGTTAATTAATTTCGGTGGAAATAATGGAAATATGTTTTAACAGAGAACGAATTTAAGTTTACTTTCGATTTTACATTTAAATTTTAACTCTATTCTCTATATTTTCTTATATATATATATATATATAGAATTTCTTTTGGGACACGAATTTTCATCTAATTTTAATTGATTATTATTCGGGTTGAATGATTATTTATTAAAAATTTTCGGATATAGAGTATTATAAGAATATTGGAATATCGATGATCCATGAAGAATGGACAGAAGAGAATACGCATGAGTTGATTCGAAAAGGATGGAAGGCGTCATCGATTGAACGTGTATGGAATTAGAATTGATTTACACGTGGGATACCGCGGTGTCATGATCGCAGTTAGATTAAATGCTGGAATCGAATATCTGCAAACGAATTTGATGCCCGTGTCGTGATTAGTCGCCGAGCATGATTTTACCGATTCGAATCATTGTATCTGAGAGATTTAGATTAGGGGGGGAGAAGGGGGATGATTCACGCAAAACTGGTCGTTTATCAAGGCTTTAGAGGAAATTAGCGACCGTATTTGATTGCTTTGCCCCCGATTATTTGACACGTCTCTTCACATCCCCGTAATTTAATTCAGGATCATCAAATCTAATCGAATTTAGCACAGTTACAGTTACAGTGTAAAGTAAAAAAAAAGAAAAATAATAATAAATTAACCGAATAACAAAACTTTGAAGACTTGAATAAAATTTAAATTAAACGTATTAAAAATTTCTCCTAAACGAGCAAATTGATTCTAAATATTTGTTAAATAAAATTTATCTTATCGTTTTTCGCTTCCTCTTCGTTTCTTGAAAATTTTTTCCATAATATAAATTTCAATTAAGAAATAAAACGAACTCGGCCTCGATGAAAGAACTTCCACAAAAGAAATCTTCAATCTCCACGCTACCTTACAACTGCTTCTTATAATAACTAGGTCGAATATTCTTCGATCCTCAATCTGCCCAGAAAATTTTCTTCAAAGACTGAAGAAAATTTCCCCTTTCCATCTCTTTCCTTCCGCTCAAGTATTGCGAATCTCGTACATCATACATACTTTCGTCGAACAATCGATATTATATCGTTTAACAAAAAAATAATCTTTTTTCTGAAATTACGTTTCACGAGCAATCCATAATCCTCCTTTGCGATTCCACTCTCGAAGAAACTGCATCATGACGGATTTCATGCTCGTTATCGGTGGAAAAGAAACATTGGAAAAGCTATCGTTTGGTCGTCGTCCAAAAAAATAGAGTTCTTCCCTCTGTGCGCTACCTATCGTGTAACACGACGAACGAGCGATTCCTCGTGGATGAATTGGGAGATTCACCGTGGATGGGTGTTTCCACGAGGAACACCTGGAACATCGACAATAATCGTTCGTCGAATGGCGTATCGGCCAAGCGATTCTCTGATAAATTGGACCGTTAGCGGGAGGATGCTGATCGTGTGCATCAATCGTTGAAACGCGATTTCATAGAGGAGTTGGTAACTCGATTTTCGGTTAGTCTGTGGCCTTTGCTTCGCGTGCTCCTCTCTATCAGTTTTTTATACGTTTGTTGGAACAGTTCGAAAACAAATACGAAACGTTTCACGAGAATATTTTATTCGGAAATATTATTTAGTTTCGAATGTAAATAAAGAGATTCGAGTTTTCTCAATCTAGTGTAACATTGATCATAAAATTCGTATCATTTTAGTCATTT
The DNA here is from genome assembly GCF_014066325.1 of Apis laboriosa. Lineage (NCBI taxonomy): Eukaryota > Metazoa > Arthropoda > Insecta > Hymenoptera > Apidae > Apis > Apis laboriosa. The sequence continues at coordinate 4,912,061 of NW_025223857.1, forward strand.
ATCTCTTACGTTTTAACCTTAGAATGATTAAATATTCGGTCGAATAAAAGATGCGATTAAAAGCATTAAGTATTAAACATTAAGGAAATAAATTATATTGGAAAATATAGAATGGAATGTAGAAATATAGAAATATGAAATAATAGAATATTGAAAAATTACATTGCAAAATAGAAGATATAGACACGCTCGTTACATCATTTTTACTTTTGTTACGGTTTATTCACCGAGGCGAGACAGGGCCGAGACGATTTGCCGTGAACGTGCAATATCGATGATCCAATCGAGGATTATCACCTCCTAAAGACAATTGACCCTTCGCCCAACGTCGAGCAATTTCGATCGACAACCATAGACGATAGTGATAACGGCTTCGGCTCCATTCGTACCCGACGAATTTATTGGAATGGCGTTCTCTTGGTTTTCCAACGATATTGGCGAACTCGTTCACCAGTGAAAAACCAGCGAACGAAATACATTTTACACATCTTCTATTTTTAAAAATGTTTCATAATTAAATATATGTCTTCATACAATTTTAAATCATTGCAATTATGCAAAATCATAATGAAACTTGAATATTTTCAGGTAAAAATCGTGAGAAAAAAATTACAAATTTTGTCGTTAAAATACATTCAGAAAATAGAGAATACAATGCCATTGAAGTCAGTTTTTGATTTATCCCGATATCTCAATCGGTTGCCGAGATATAAAGATTTAAAGTTTCCATAATTTTTTAAACAGCGCAGCGATATATTATGAATGGACCCTGACCTACGTTTCTTCTTGGAAATGCGTATTACGTTTTTCCAGGAATCGCGTCTGTCGCTTGTCTGGACTTTGGGATAGGTAAGTAAGACGAAGTGCGAGTAAGAGGTCCGAATAAGTGACAAGGACGGGGATAGTAAACGATTAAAAATTACCTTTTTCTTTACACGATGATATCTCGGGAACCGGAAGTCGTATCGAAATAAATAAAAAAACGTTTTAAAGGGGAAGATTCAGCGCTTCTAATGATTCTTCGTTGATTGATCGGAAATCATTATCTTCGAAGTTATAGCGGTTCAAAATTTTCCTAATTTTAATAGAGTTAATCGGATTTAAGATAAATGATTAAAAATTACTTTTTCTTTACACGACGATATCTCGGAAACCGGAAGTCGTATCGGAATAAATAAAAAAATGTTTTAAAGAGGAAGGTTCAGCGCTTCTAACGATTCTTTACTGATTGACCGGAAATCATTATCTTCGGAGTTATAGCGGTTCAAAGTTTTCTTAATTTTAATAAGATTAATCGGTTTTCTTCAACTAAATTATATGTTTGATATATTCATTTCTGAAGAAGTATTGTTCATAACGATCTTACTAACAATAGACGATATTATATTAATAAAAATACAAAGTAAAAAATGAACGAGATTAAATTATAACGAAGATAACAATTTCACTCAATTCTTCCTTCTAATTATGCTTCATTAATTAAATGCCTTGTTTTTCGTTCATTTCAATATCAATACATCATCAGGTAAATGAGAGACGTCTCCCTTGAATTTGTATAATGGAATCATATTTACGGAAACGCGTGCTTCGCACTCCTCTGTGGCTAATTTATATTCCTCTTACGCGTAACTAACTAATTAACCGACTGCCTACCATTATGGAAACCACAGATTCACTGCTGCAAAACCAGAATCTAGCCACTGAACAGCGACGCTTCCTGAACCGATTAAATTGATATATTCATATAAATTTCCATTTTTTTCGCCTCGTTAACTTTCCCAATTCTCGAGAATTCTTTTAAAAATCAGTTTAAAAGTTTTACGTATATAATTGTCGTTTGTTTCTTCTTCCTCATTCTTATCTGTGTATTTGTAGCAGTAAAATTTCTATTTCTATCTATATTTATAATTGTAACACTAAATCGAAATATTATTCGGAGAAATTTTCGCGTATAGGAAATATCGTATGTTATCGACCATACGTTTCTCTGTCATTTACATTTGTGTCTTCTATTTGGAAAATTTGCATAGATTCGATGGTATATGAAATTTCGTTTAAATTGTACGATTTGAAAATAAAAAAAGGAACAAATATGTATAATTTTTGTAAAGAAATGTGTTTACTATAATATAAAAATATAAAATCATTATTTTAAAAAGATTTATTATCGTCGATTTGTAATTTGTAAAATTTCATTAATAATATTGATTTAATTGAATGAAGTTTTCTTGACAAGAGAAAATATTGAACATTAAATAAAAGTTAAGCTAAAAGAATTATCCGATCAAGAGCGAAACAAGCTCAAAGACAAAGCTTAACCTTCGTTCTATATTCGTTCACTTTCGTTCTCAATTATTGGATTATTTATCACGTTTAACAAACTTCGATCGCTTCAACTTTTATTTTATTCCTCTTCAAACTCTTATTACGTAATTGTTGTGCACAGAAAAATAAAGAGAATAAATTTTATAAAAAATATAATTTATTCACACATTTATACTTTTCGACAATTTTCCCATTAAGCACGAATAAATTCTTCTCGTCTTAACTTCTCGAGAAAACAGTTTCTCGTTTCAGAAGATATGAATATTAATTAATCTACATTAATCTAATATCATTTAATCTACAGAATTCATAAGAATAGACCGAAACGTTATTGTTTCTCATCGCATTATTATTTCTTGTTAACTCCTCGCCATATCGATTCCACGTGGCTTTATCCAACTGTTAAAACGCGTCTCCCAGTTTTTTCGGCGAATACAGAGATCAGTCCCGGTTCGACTTGACATTTTCGATTTAATTAACAGAGAGAATACTCGGGTTGAAGTGCTTCGAGTGATTCGAGGGTTCTTCATTCGAGACTTAACAATCCTCGTCGTATTAAGATTTTCCGCGTCCTTGGATTTTCATTGTCAATCGTGGGTTACAAATGGCTCATTTTGCATCGCTGAATAGCGGTGAGATCAAAGGGAAAGTTCTAACGAAGCTTGACAGAGTATCATTACGTGCAATTAATAGACTTATACGATTTAAATAATTAGAAATATAATATATGTATATGGATAATATTTTAGACGTAATGTCTAAGAGAGATATTTATAGAGAGTATAGATTAAGATAGATGATTAATAAATAATAATGAAATGTATACGTATTTTATATTACTTTAATTTAAAAAAATTAAATAACAAAAAATATAAAATTCGATTACGCATCTCGCTTCTAAATAATTGCGCAATTACGCGAAGTTAAAACAAATATTGTGAATTAAAAGGGACATAAAAATATTTGTTTCGACCGATTAAATGTACGAAATGTGAAAAATATTCTCGTTATTTGAAGAAAAATTGGTCAACTTGTGTAATCGAGAATTTCGATAATGAATGGGCAAATTTGTTTAAATTTTATTTTAATTGTCAAACGCAATTTTGGTACTAAAAACTTCATACGCGTTTATCACACTTCACGCAATTTGTATTAATTTGTTTTTCAAATTAAAGAATAAATATTATTACGCGATAAAAAAAATATTTAAAATGTCGTACACCGAAAAATTTCAATAAATAATTATTATTCGAAGTTCGCGTTTAAGGATACGATAAACTTTAATTTTCGCCTCGAAATATAATTTTCTTCTTCGACAAATTGAATCGATGATTTCCTCCTCCTAACAAGTAACAAATTATTCGCGGAATTGGTATGCTGAGTTTGCATGTCTCCTTTCATATTATCCACCACCAGACATGGCACTCGTGGACATTTGAAAGACGAGATCCGTGGATACGAATTTTTTTTTTCCCCTCCAGTGTGCCAGACGCTTTTTATGAGGCTGGAAAATGCAGTCGGAAAAGTTGAACGTCACCTTTAAAAAAGAGCACGGCTCGCGTTTGACTTTTTACGAGTAATAAGTAAGTTTACGCAGACGTTTCAATATTTTATTTTCCTTTGTTCCTTTCCACTCGAACGGGAAGCGACAGGGATTGTAATTAATTCCTCGTGAAAAAATTCTTTCATTCAAAGTTATTCATTGGAGAGGATAAGGAATTTGGGCCGATTGATCGAAATAAAAATATTACAATCGTGCGAAAAATATATTCGAAGAAAATATTATTTTGTTTATGGATATTCCAAATTTCAATATTTAATATCGATCAATTATATTTTTAATTGATAAATATTGATAAATATTATATAATCTCGAAATTTTTAAATTGATTTTTATTTGCAGGATAGATATGTAGAGAAAAGTAAAAATTTATAGGGAACGTTAAAAGAAGTCGAGAATATAGATCGGTGCTATCTCTTTGATCGCTATCTCATCGACGATATGAATCACACGATGATTTTACTCCTTTGAAATATTATTCTTGCGTAATATTTTTACGAATCGTTGACGAAAGCGATTAATCGTGTCGTGTGCGATATTTAAAAATTCCTTTTTAAATATCAAGCATTTTCTTTCCGATTAAAATTTTCCTATGTAAATTGTTTAATCAATTAAATTCACTGGTATAATTTATACCAATTTATCTGTATAAATTGAATAATAGTTTGATACATATATTTGAATAATTCTCGTCCAAAAAAAAAGAATACAGAAATAGAAACAATTATCATTCTTCAAAAGGAAAATTAAATTTTTCACTAATTAATTTCGATGCACAAATCAATTCAAAATTCTTCCAGGATAATATTAATTTCTCCCCCCAAAAAATAGAATTTTTACAAATCACAACCCCTTCGAGCAAATTTTCCAGAGACGAAATAAAAATATAAATTTAGAGACAAGAATAAAGGCGAGGTATCGTCTGAATCGCAGAACTGGGATTTACGAGGACGACGTTTTATGTTGCAGGCCTCGTTTTACTCGACAGCACTGAAAACCCTGATCTCTGTGTCTACTGTGATACTGCTTGGCCTCATATTTGCTTACCATGCCTTAGAAGTTCAGGTGCGTATGAAAAAAAAAAAAATAAATAAAATAAAATAGAAAAGAAAAAAAGAAAAAAATCCAATAGGCTCGATGTTACTCTACGTTTTTGTAGCGTGCATGTAAACAATTTACCGTGGACGTTACCGCATCCGCGAAACGAGGGTGGGGACAAAAAAGAAAAAAAAAAAAAAAAGAAAGGACGAATATAAAAAGCTCCGCCGTTTGCACACATCTGTGAGGTTTCATTTCACGGAAACGGAACACGGGTAGACCATCTTCCACGATGGAAGAAATATCTCGATCCTCGTGCCGCTCTGAATTATGCAATTCCGCTTTTACTACACTTTTAGCCACCGTTCCCTGTGTCACTGATAAATTTCTTAAATAAACTCGGCGAAATTTTTATTTCCCACTTAGTCAACTGAAATTTGCATGCATGAAAGACGAGATTACTCGTCGAGATTCGTCGCGATTATTTTATCTTTCGTAAAATATCGACGATTTTGTCTTATCAATTTATTATTTGTTTACGGATGCAGGTCCTTCGATAAATAAAAAATGAGATGGCACAGAATGAAATTGCATTACGCGAATATCGTGATAATTATTATCAATTATATTAAATTATAATTAAACTATACAAATTATGATTAAATTATTATAACTATTAGAGATAGATAGATTAATAATTACTTCATTAATAATATATCGTTATTATTCGCCATTTAATGCAATTGAGTTTATCCGAAAAAAAAATCCAATATGATTCGATGACGATATTATAGAGATCGTTATGGAATAATTTATATTCTCAAATTTCTCTCGCAGTCTGTTTATCATCTTTATCCCTTCTTCTTATTATCTCGAAATTCTAACGGAACGAGTTCCAAAAGTGATCATTAATCAACTTAAAAGAGACGCTTACGAGCATCGATCGCGCCAATTAGAATGTTTCCAAAGGCGTTTCCGACTGGATTGCTTGTACGGTTTCTAATTGGCTGTAGACAGAAGGTGTTGGAGCGAATTGTAATCACATATGCAAAGGTTCCACTGTCGACAAGATCATCGTGACTCGCCTCTTTACTTTTACTTTTTCTCCCTCTCTTCTCTAAATTCTTACATTTATTATACTCATTCGCTTGGACAGTTAAAAGTTAAAAAAATGAAATTGATCAATTTGATTTTATTGACGGCAAAAAGAATCATAATTCATATGATTCTTGCTAAAATTTCGTTGGAAATATAATAGACATTACTACGATTAAATGTACATTTCATTTCAATACATTTATCTTCTTATTTATATTTTTCGCCATACTTTCTTTCCACTTGAACGGATAATCTAATCGGACTAACTTTTTCTAAAGCAATCAAAAGAAGTCGAGGATCTCACACGCGTAGAAAATCGACATGTCTATCGAGCACGTACGTTATCCTCCTAATCTCTCCAATGATTAATCGAGCAATTGATACAAAATTAATTTTCTCGGTTTCCGGCTACTTTCTCTTGATTAAATCTGATTAATGGCCGTGAAATTCCACCGGCACAAAAGTGATATCGAGGGGTGGGTCGACGCGCAGTGAATAATGAACTGTTAGCGGGGTGGCAAGAGAGAACTTTCAATGACTGGCTATCGAATCGAATTCTTCATCAACTTTTCAACCCTCTTTCAACCGTAAAGTATCAATGTTATTTTGCAACTATATTAATCTCTATAGTTACAGAAAAATTAATTACTGTGCGCTAACTAGAGATTAAGAATTTGTTCGCTTTAATTATTCATCTCTTCAAATTGTTTCTTATTAAAAAGGGAATTGAAATAAATGTTTATATTATATACCTAACTTTCATTATATATACCAATTTATATATAATTAGTTATTTCTTTACATTATAAAAGAAATTTAATTATTACCTGTGATTTATTTAGAATGAGAAGAAGGATTGAGATAAAGTATAATTCTTTCGAGATTAAGATCATAATTCTTTCAAATCTGAAGACATTTTTTAACACAATTTCCAATCATCCACTTCAATATTGTATTCAAATCAGATCCGATTAAAATATCCTTATCGAACGAAACACGTTGGATTTTATGCCCGAATCAATCACTCGTGAACCAACATTAGCCGACCATTCGAGCATAACCGAAACACAGGTGAATCGCGCGTTTATTGCAAATCCATATCCAAATGACAATAGGAGGGAGTAACTCGTTAAAATTCTCCAGCCACGTCGATCGCGTCGGGTGCCATGAATTTTCATGAAGGGCCATTTTATATCCATCCTCCTCTACCCAGACTCTACTGTAACCGACGATTTTATGGTCCTTCGAATCGTTGGCGACACATTTCCTCGTTATTAACGCGAACCGTGATTATTTCCACCGGATTTTCCGTTCCTCTGTTCCGAATCTGCAAAATAGAAGTCCGGTACAATAGTGGTATACATCCAATGGCATTGGCTTTTATAGTATTAAAGCAAATCGCCTTGCTGCATTGTTGAACCAGTGTCCACTCGATAAAAATTCGACTGTCATCGCGTGTCGTGTCGTTTTTACTGCTTTTGATTTTTGAAAATGGAAATACAGATTTGCTTTATGCTTTAATAAAAAGAGATACTGGTTTCGATAGCATTTAGATAGAATTTGGATTGGTGAAAGCGTTTGGATATGTAAGATTTTGATATTGAATGTTGTAATGATTGTTTATAAAATAGTTTATAAAATAGGTTTCAAATGGTAGAGAAAAAATTGTTTTTTTAATAGAATTATTGAAAAGAAGTATCTTCATTTTTTTTCTTTTTTTAACTTATTTCTTAGAATGAAGTGATTTTCGAGAAAATTTAATTTAAAAATATATCAGTAGAGGATTTAAAAGAACTTTATGAAGATTATTATATTTTTATAAAATTACAAAGCAGTTCAAAAGTTTATAATCAACATTCTATGTCCATATCTTTATTTGATTTTTTCCATAAGTTTCAATTAGTATTTTTGTCGATTCATTTTTACGTACAATAAAAAAATTTGACACTTATCTATAAAATTAAAATCTTTAAAGTTTTATTTTTTCATTCGAAATCAAAAACTTCCAATTTTTTGCTCCATGCATTTTCTATTATACCATTCTTCCATCATAATTGCCATAAATAATCGTAAATTTACAATTCCATGAAATCCAAAAAATGATATTTTATAGCTGGACTTTCCAAATTGTGACCATTTTTCACATCCTCCATTCTAGCTATTCTTCCACAACGTTTCTAAATTTATTTCCAACCAACGAAAATCCAATACACACGTTTCTTTCGATCGATTTTTTTATCCACTAAAACATTTATTGAAATGTTATAACTTTTTAACTAAAAAATAATCGCACGATAATCTTCTAATAGAGTCATTTTAAATCCTCTATTTTTACATCTTTAAATTGAATTCTCTCGAAGATCATTTCACGCTAGAAAAAAATAAAAAAATAAATAAATAAAGATACTTTTTTTCCAAAAATCCTGTTGAAAAGAGAAGTCTCGCGAGTTATGCAGGGATGGCGGTATTACGGTGGAGGGGGAGGAAATGCGCAGCGGCGCGCGATAACGCAATTAACGCGTGGGTGCGTTCGTCATCGCGAATAATTCGCAATTTTCTCACAGGCAGTAGTGGCAATCGAGTTGACCGCGATTCTCTATAACGTGATAGAAATTCAACCGCGTGAAACGCAGCTGTTACCATATTTACGCATCGTAATCGAGGTACGGACCAGCTATCGACCTGGTTACACCGATTATTAAACGAAATTATAGGGGCCTAGCGAAATATCACGAGCTTTCCACCCCAGTTCCAATCGCGGCTATGATGCGTGCACGTAAAAAAAAGTACAGGAAATACATTTCTTCGGGACAACTCGAAGAAGTTTTGTGACGATTAATTATCGAGTAATTTGTAAGTAAAAAATTTGAGAACAGACTGAATTTTAATCTGTAAATGTAAAAAATTGGCCCAGATCGAATAATTTTGAAAGAAATTTAATTAAATTATATATAATCATACGTATGTTTCTTTTTTTTAAATAAAAGTATATATTGGTTATCTAGATGCAATATAATTTAAAAAAAAATATTAAAGTTCTTACGTCGACGTTATTAGTTTAGCAGATATTTTAATCTGTATTTTATAAAACTTATTATATAAAGTAAGTAAGAAGAAAGTGATATTGAAATTTTTAATTAAGTTTAATAAATTAAATTTATAATACTTAAATTTTCATAAAAATTTATTTATACAAAGAGCTTATGTCACTTTCGTATAATCTCTACAAAAGTTCAAACACAAATTTATTAAATTACTCACTTCCGAATTTGTTCAATTTTTTTTCCAATTTCTTTTTTTTACCAATGATTTACGAATAACATTTACATTTATTTAGCTTAAAATTAGAACACCGTTTGACTTACTTTAATCCGTTCACTGCTTCATTTATTGCTCCTTCGATTTAATTCAATTCATATCCATTTACAGATTATTGAATTAAATATCCCGTACAAAGTGGGGTATATATATAAAGTTCTCCCTCTCGTTTCGTTATATATCCGATCATTCCCTCCCCTTATCGTAAGCCTGATGAATCCTCGCCGACTAATCGGCGATAGGGGCCGCCAGCCGAAAACAGAATTCATCCGTAAGTGGTATAAGCCGTCATAAGTCAGACACGGGGATCCGTGGCGAGCGCGATAACAGGCCGAATTTCTTCGAATCCCGATCGTGCTTAATCTCTGGGCCGTATATCAAGCAGAATGAATTGCATTATCCCCGATGGTCGCTCGTTTAACATGGAACAGGTCGAGTATCTCGGCCGGCAATGGTCAAACGATACGCGGGCTTTGGCTCGAGATCTGCGATTTCGATTGCGGTCGAATTGCAGGCATCTGAGAGGGACGTGAGTATCGAGGGGATAGATCGAGGGGAAGGGGAATAGTAGTGGTTTCGAGGCGGATCATTGAATTTAAGTAAGTGGCACGAATTGTGGAAAGAAGCGTGGCGATTAATTTAATATTGGAATTCGATCGGTGAATCAGTGATCAGTGGTGTTGGTAAAATTCCGATGAAACTTCTTTTATTCTACGTGAAATATTCGATAATATTTATGTAGAATAATAATGTAAATATAAAGGGATAGGATATAATGTATTGTATGTGCATAGATATGAAATAAGATATGATTGTAAAATAATAATAATAATGTAATAGGAGAGAAAATAGAATTTATCGTTAAATTTAAAAAAAAAAAGAAAGAAAAAGGTTCGGAGATATGAAATATAACGCGTGTAAAATATTCAAAATCTCCGGTATCTCATTTGCCTTTGAAATAAGATAAGTACATCCTAATGGATAATTCACCTTAATTTCCTTAATATAAACTAGTTAAGGAGTTCATAACTCTTAACTCGAAAGTTTATGCATCCATACCAGTGCATTCACTCAATTCTTTTCTTTTGCTTATAATTTAAAAATCTCATTTTCCACGCGGCAATGATTGCAAATAATAATACTTTTTTAATACCAAACTTGATCCATTTCGTGTTTAATAAAAAAATTTAAATCTCGAGGGATTTTTAGAAAAGAAAATCCTTCCGAATCGGATATCTTTTCTCACCATCGCTGTTTAACGTCGATTCTTAATTTTCAAGCTAAAAATAAATGATCGATGTAACATATTTACGTTTATTTAAAAATTTATCACAAATATCTGTTAAGAGAGCAGTAAGCATATTTTTTTAAGATTTAAGATAAATTTCACAATACGATATTTAATACAAGAATTTATTGATTTAACCTTTTTAATAATTAAAATATAATATTTCATTTCGAAAAATTCATTAATTGGATTTAAAAAAAAAAAAGTGTGATAATTAGCTTGGAAAAGAATCCACGCGTGTTAACGACGTTTATTCCGCTTGCTCGACGAGCGAAATTAAATCTGCCACGAGGATCAATCGTTATGACGTTCTGGCAGATAGACAATCGGTTTATCTGACAAAAATAAAAAAAAAAAAAGAAAGATCCGATTCACGGTTGTTTCCTGTTTGCTTTAGTTGGGGAATAATAATCACGAGAATCGCGTTACAGGATAAACCGTTTAACTTTGCCACGGATTAATACCAATTAACGATGGCCGACGTCATTTTCCATCCCATTAAACAAACTTTGTCAAACAAAAGGGAATAACAACACATTCTTTAATCCCTTTTTAACTTTTTAACTCGTGACAATGGAGACACATTGGACTCTGGCAATAATTTAATGTTTCGAATCAAAAAAGAAAAAGAAATCAAAAGAGAAAAATTTTAATTGGTAACTCGTCACATGTGATATTCATAAGAGATTATCATGGTAATTATTATTTTTCCTTCATTTCGCAAGTTTTGATAATTAACGATTCATGAATTATCTGAAATTATTTTAAATATTTCGTGTTAGGAATATATTGAATTATTTAAATGTAATGAAGTAAGAAACTTTTCACGATATTATTTTATCGTGTTAAATTTGTTAAATATTTGTTATTTTATTATCAGCTAAGCTGTGAAAGAAGAAACTTTTTTATCATTTCCCATTTAATTGTTCAAAATTTTAAATCTCTTTTTTTTAACCAAAAATTCCTTTTTTTAACCAAAAATTCTGTATGAGGAATACACATTGGGATACATATTAGAGATCAAGATTAAAATTTCAAGATTAAAACTTCAAACAATATTATTTTCATTATTCACGAGTACTAAGCTTTTGAATTTTTTTTTTTTTTTTTTCTAATAACATATGAGTTTCAAGCTTTCTAGAGATAAGCAAACGTTGTCACGATTCGAATCACACGGAATGACACGGACAAAGAATCGATAAACTTTATTATATACTTCTCTGTTCATCCTTTGAAACACAGCAGATGTAATAACGCGCATGACAGCCGCTCTCTCGACCAATCGACCATCTTCACGCCTGTCCATGCGTCGCGTTAAATCGACGAAGAGTGCATGTGGGTGATACGCAGCTCGAATCGACAGGATTTTTATCGTCTTTCACGAACCCCTTTTACGCCTCGAACCGAATCGAGGAAAGCAAACTTACGTTTCCAAGAAAATTTGCTTGGAAAACTTTCCGATCATATCACGTTACTTTATCAATTTATTTGATATTCTTAAATTTTTTTAACTTCGCGATTGTTGGAAGATGTGGTAACAAGGAAGGAAGGAAAGTCGAAGAAAAGTCCAAGAAATTGATAAAATTGATAAAATTAAATTGATAAAATTCTCAGTGTTTTTAATCATAACGATATTAGTTTGATCAGTATATAATCAGCATGGTAATTTGTTACAATTGTCCAGATTGCATGTTTATGGAAATATTAATATTTTCATATAGATATGAAACTTAAAGAAATTTGCTACATTCAATAAATTATTTTGCATATTTATATTTTTCAATATTTAAATTTTCCAATAATGCATAAAATTTAAATTCGTGGATTGATAAATGACATATATCATTTTTCATTCAATCTCATGACGAAATTATTTTATTCATCACTCATGATGTTTCATATCTTTCTAAAATTAAAAAAAAAAAATACATATTTGATAATCGTTAAAAAATTATTTCTCTCTCTCTTTCTCTCTCTCTCTTTCTTCTAAATTATTATTTCATTTCTAAGAAAGGTGGAAAAAATCAAGAAAACGAAAAAATACGTTTGCCGCGAATTAATCCCGACGGGATACGATACAAGGCCGATTCTTCTTCACAGCCGTGTAAGTCCCTCGAGTTCTCGTTTCTTGGCAAGCTCATGTTTCTTCGCGAAACTAAGTAACATTCCTTTTAAAAGCAACGAATTCCTACCTTTAAATCCATTTTAAGAAAATTCACGAGCCAGTGCTGCATTATTAAAAATCCACAATCCAGCAGTGGCGCAATTTTGCGCAATCTCTCCTCCGTGTTGTTTCGAAGGATGTAATCAAGAGAGAAATATACTTTGTTTAATCGAATTATTCTAAATTCCTTGCTTTTAATAAAGCGGATAGGGTAATTGAATGTTGAAAGTTCTATCATAATCTCGAGAATACAAATCAATTTTCGTTCCCATAAATCGAAAAAGTGTGGGAGATGATATGGGAGTAAGGAATTGGAATTTGAAGTGATTTTAAAAGTAAGTTAGGGGAAAAAAAGAAAAGATTGCATTTAACATAATTTCTTTTTATTAATACAAAAATGTAAATTTTGTAAAATACATTTTTTAAAATTTATCCAATTTAAGAAATTGGTAATTCACTTTCCTCGATGCAAATAGCTTATCTTCGTCAGATTGCGTTCCTTTTTGAATCACTCAATCGTTTAAGGCTTTTTTAATATTCATCCTATATATTAGAACGTGGATTTAAAAAAAAGATTGGCGGGTAATGCAACCGAATCTCCACAAAAAATACGATTTCGTTTATCTGTAGGAAAGAGAAAGTGGAAGGGGTTGCGTCGTGTTCCCCGTTTCATTTAATCTCGTTGTAACGGACGTGACTTTGTGAAAAAGTTTACAGACACTCCAGCACTGGTATTCAGACCTTGAAATTCACATCAGAAAATCCAAAACTTTTTGGAAAGAACACTTTTTCAACGAGATATTTCTTCTTGCTGGTATTCTTGCTTGAATTTAACTCATTAGTTAAAAGTTTGATGGTAAAGATTTTTGGAAAAATTGAGAAATTTTGGATATCGATTTCTTGAAACTTATTTTCGTAAAGGAATTTAAATATTTAATAAGTTCAAAAGATATTAGAATGTTTAGCGATTTTAATTTTGTTTTAAAATTAATAATTTTTAATTTTAATAAAATGAAAATACAGAATAGAATATATTTAGATGTATGTAATAAATGGAAGTAGAAACTTGATATATAAGAATAGAAGAAGTTCTTAACGTATTAAATAAAGAGTAAGAAATAATATATCATTCTTGGCAAAGTAAGTAAGTAAGTTAAGTACTTTAAATCGAAGATCTTTTATAAATTTCTCGAGTTCGAATTTTCGTAAATCAAAAAATTCTTTCATTTCATTCTTCATAAATTTTCTCAAATCAGAATTGATTATTATCGTTATTTCAAGTAATTTAATATCTCAACGTGATTATTAAAAAAAAATGAATATAATTTAAAATTATAAGAAATTTTCAAATCATTGAATTTAAAGAATTGCTAATAAAATCAAATCTGATTTTAGATAAAAATTTTGACGACGAAAAAAATATCATTTAATATAAATTGAATCGATTTAATATAAATTGAAACGATGTAACCTCGAAAATAACATCCAGTACACGATATGTTACTTCTCGCCAATCAGAAATCAATCGACACTCGTTAAATTTCAAATTCGAAATCTCGATTGAAGGTAAAAACGGAATTAAAGCTTCGTGAATTTTGATTGATCAATACACAATTGATAACGACGTTGTCAATTTTCTCTATCATGATTCCTTTTAATGAAAGACCATCGATCATACGTTGAATTTCAAAATATTCCAATTAAAAATGTTTCGAGGCCCTTCTCTAATCGCTACGATTGAAACGAAATTGATTTCAGGAGAGAAGCAATTCGAATTTCACAAGTTAACGAGGAATTAATCTTTCTCAAATCTCCTGAAATAATACTTCGAACATCCAGAGACAAATAATCAACGAAGTAGCGCTTTATTACGAGCTTTAAGAGTGCTTTTTCATTCAATTTGTCTCGAGGATTATAAGAAATTTCAGATAAGAATCGTCGACACGAATTGCTGCTGCTAGAATATTTATGTTCAGTGACGGTTTTACCTAAGGTGAGAAGTAAAAAAGTTAGTTTCATTCCAATGTTGTGTGTGAACGCCAAATAGAATCTTTTTTCCAACAAATCGGTTTCGTGATTCACATCTTCTTTTCGATTACATCTTTTACGAGTTATCGCTGAACGATCGATAGAGAATTTTCTCGCCTGTCATTTACAATTGTATAGATAAATATTCCATTGATTCAAATGAATATTCCAAGATTCCATTAATAGTTTATTTACATCTATTGTTAAACAATTCATTAAATATTTTTCGTTTTAATTCAGTGTTTTCCAATCTTTTTTAATATTATTTTTACAATATTCAAATATTTTTTGGAACTTCTTTCTTCATAGAAGACAATTGAAATGCGATATTTCTTTTTTTATTAGAGAGAATCATCACAATAGGCATTATCTAAAAAAAATACTTTGCAATCCTTAAGTTAGGAATTAACTACAATCAACTTTTATTGTCATCCTAATACCAGAAATCATTAATTAGAAATAACTCTTTAAGAATTGATATATTGATTGCAATTATAATAAATTTTATCGAACCGTTGAAATACCAAAATAATAATTAAATAAAAATTTTAAATACTAATGATTTTTTAAAAACTGTTTAAATAATTCTTATAATAAGTTCAAAAAAATCACTAATCTATTAATTAATATCAAAGGTTATCAATTAAAATAATAAAATAATAAAAATAAATAACTATCTCTCAAAAAGAACACTTAAAGATATCACTATTTAAAAATATCACTGGAATATTTAAAAAGTTCCTCACATGAATAATTCAGAATAAGAGAATGAAAAAATGTAATCAATGACCGAAGTCAATTATAAATAATCCTTATCGAGCGATTCAAAAAGGTGGAAACAATATTAACCACAATTTCTTTTCGATTCATTTTCCTCCTATCCAACATTAAGTCTTACCGTGTAATCGATGGAAATTCGTCCCAGTTCCTGACCATATGGTTCGCGATTTTTTTTCTCGTCGAGCTCTCGAGTGCACTCCTTAACTTTGTAATAACCACGCCGAAATGGGCCGTGCACTCTTACGCCACTTTATCCAAAGTACTTCGTAAATTGCGAAGGTGTTTTTGTGCTTCAATCTGTTAAAATCTTTCCGTCCATTTATCTTTTTTTCTTATCTTTTCTTTTCTTTATTCTCTCCGACAATAAATGGGGAAATTATTAATAAAAATTATCCAAAAATCATTATTACATTAATAATATAAAAAAGTATCTTCATATCAAATATTTTTCACTGTACCTTTTATCAATTCCTTCCGGCATTTATATTTATACCGCTTCCTCCATTTCATCAATGTTCCTTCAACGCTTATTTATGAAATTCGCGTCCTTTATTTCAGCAATATGCTTTCTCCTTTCTAATGCCTTCTTCTTCACTCGTTTCCGAATCCCACTATACTATTACAGTTACATCTCTTCCATATATTCATTTATTACTTCTAAACAATATTTCTCTTAAATCTCATTTCATCTCCTAATCAAAAATCGAAATCATAGCCAGAAATTGACTTACTAACACCTCTACGAAAAATTCCGTGCCACCTCTTGTAGAATAATATTCCCCTAATCAAAAATCGAAATCCTAGCCAGAAATTGACTTACTAATAACTCTACGAAAAACTACGCATGCCATGTCCTTTAGAATTATATTCCCCTAATCAAAAATCGAAATTTTAGCCAGAAAATGACTTACTAACACCTCTACGAAAAACTCCGCGTGCCACCTCTTCTAGAATTATATTCTCCTAATCAAAGATCGAAATCTTAATCGAAATTTTTGTCCATATTTTCGATTTTGTATTAGGAGAATGTAATTAGGCTGTAGGTGGCTCATCTAATTTTTCCATAATTTTCAATATAGATTTTTTTTTTATTTTTCTATTTTGTTTAATTTTGAATTAGGAGAATATAATTCCTGTAGAGGTTGTACTTACCTAATACTTACCTTATACTTACCTTTTTATTCTGCCGTGTTATTAATTATTATTAATTATTTTTTGACATTTTACTTATTTCTAAATATTATATTTAACATACTTACCATTCTTTCTTAACATACTTTTTGCGTACTTACCTTTTTTTAATTTCTACTTTCAGGTAGTCTAAAACATAATAAAATTTTTAAATGAGGTATAAATGATATATCGATATATTTCTTAAAAAACAATATGAATTTAATTATACCTATTATGTTGAGACATGGTTCATGTGTGTACGGAATTCTGTACTTGTAATAACAAATGTAATTGTTTGTCGTTTTAGGGTCCCGAATTTAATAAATTTTCTGCGTGCAATTAGATTTACGTTTTCCACAATCCAATTTCAAAAATGTTAATAATCATAGATATTAATCGCTAGCCTCTTACCATTCGATGTTAAAACGACAGTTTGAAAATGGGAGAAATCAAAATGAGAGCATCAAATATTCCTAATTATTTGCTCTTGTCAGTCTTAAGCAACAATTTCTTCGCTTGTTTGTTCCCTTTAAATAAGTAATACGTATAATGGCGATATTAATTAATTACTAGATAATGGAATAATAGATATATTTCTTTCTATGAAATAGTTTTCAAATTTTAATACTTAAATCTGATAATCTTGATTAAACATTATGATGATACAAAATTTTAAAAAGTGTTAAGAAATATTCATTGCATATAGTTCTTAACTTTTCCGTTTTTTTTTTTTACAATAAAAATAACAAGAGAATATATTTCTATTATAAATGATCAATGAAAAAAATATTTTTTTTATCTTTAAAAGAATGTACTTGTCAAATAGTAAACATCGTATAGGATTTTTAAGATCCTGTGATTTTAATATATCCGACGAGGAATATATCATTCTTTTTCACATATTTATTATTTGTCATCAGATTATTTGTTTTTCCTCTTTGACTTATTTCCTTTGCGTTCGTATATTGCATGGGACTTAAAAAGCGATTTATGAACAGATTTGATCGTTTTGTATGTTCGTAAAATCGTATGCCATCAATTATATCAATAATTCGGAAAAAATTGTAAATGTTGTAAACGCGAATGAATAAACAATAAGTCGAAAATCTATCTTCAGGTTATTTTTTACGAAAGTAGTAGGAATAACGCTCTGAATTTTCGATATGGAAGAAATTTTTTAAATAGAAATTCTTGAACATGTCGAAGATTCATGGATTAGTGACACGAGAAGTTACGTGTAGTTTTGTACGATAACATTTAGGAGAGATTTCGTTGAGATTTAACATTCATATTTCTGGTATCGTTTCAATCACAAAAATATAAAAATTATAGATATACTTTGTTGGAATATTTAAGAAAAATGGAGAAATTGTTTTTAGCGATAGTTTAACAAATTTAATCAATATTTAGTATTTTCATTTACTTATTTTTTTATTTAATTAGAAAAATGATACAAAAATGTCCTTAAAATTAAGGGTGTTGAATTTTAAAATATTTATATTCTTCTTTTAAATTATTGCTTTTTTCAATGTTTTCAATGTCCAACGAATCACGAATATAAAACGAATAAAAATCTTAAGGAAAATTCAATGTTAAATTTTTTTTGATCGTTAAACATTCAATACTATGAATTTCTATAAATTATTGCACTTTTTTTTAACGCGTCAAAGATCTTTCTTACATATCGATTAAAATCTACAAATAAAAAAATGAAGATAAAAAGATTCAGAAAATTCCAATATATAAAATGCAAATCTTTTATCGATGTTTGATAACACGAATTAACTTTGCACATCAAACTGTGCATTTTGCTTACTAAATTTACATAAGATTCAATCGTATACTGATTCAGAATTGACTACGAAACCGATTCACGAGTTCCTTCCGCAAAGGATACGACTAATCCTACAGAAGCTCATGTTGTAAACTCTAAATGATCCCTAGCATTGGAAATTTCAATGGATATATGACATGCGATTCTTTGAGATCATGATAATTTCTAATGGTTCAACCGAGATATTCCTGTGAAATTTGAATTTAATTTCTCAAAACTCGAATACTTTAATAATATACTTATAATGATATATTTAATAATTTTTCAATTTCTAAAAAAGATAGACTTTCGAAAATTACTTTCGAAAAATGCATTCTTTTGATGCAATCTTTTAAAATATCGAAATAATTTAAATATAAGTATTTTCGATTTGATTTAGAGAATATGATAAGGAAACACATTAGAATTTTATTATTCGAAATTTTTTAAATTTCTTTTTTTTAAAATAGGATAGGATACTTTGATTAATAAATATTTTATAAAATTATGATTTAATGGAATTAAATATTTTTCATTAAAATTCCATTATTATAGACAATTCATTCTTTACTAATGATATTTAAATTTTTAAAAAATATTCAATTTTTTTGTGAAATACTGGATAAGTTTCTTGCTTTGTTTATTGAAGAAATGCAAATCGATATAAAGAGTTCATCTGTTATATTTCATATAATGGTTTAGAGTATTTCATTTTATCATTACTTTTTATTTACGAATATCGTAATAAATTAATTTTGAATTTTAATAAAATTAAGAGAATTCTAGGAAAATAAATGACATTTATTGCAAAAGCTTTTTTGTTTTTTTATTCGAAAGTATATTTCTTTTTTAATAAAAGCGCGAGTGAAACAAAGAGCGAGTTAACAGTCCTCATTTTTCACAATGTTAAATCACGTGAAATATTTTAAAAGTGTGAAAAATTGTGCTTTGTTTCTGCAACGTGAAATTAATGATACATAATAACAACTTCTCGTTAATGTATGAAGAAAAATTTGCGAAAAAAATAATTTTACTTTAGCAAACGATATTTCGAATATATCTAAAAATATGTTTAAAATGTGTAAAATTTCATAATAAATAATTTTCGTTAATTATTTCATTTGTTTTAATCCGTCGATATTTGATAGATTCAAATAGATATAGGAGATAATCCATGCGTGAATTAATACACAAACAAGCTCTTCAATATTCTAAAATCGCACAAAAATATCAATTAAACGAAGAGAAAGGAAATATACATCAATTTTTAAATAAAACCAAAAGGAAAATTAAAATACTTTTACGTCCATTTTTTAATTTTCAACAATTCTACGTAATTTAAAAATTTATATACTCAACATTTCATCATCAAATTATTTAATAATTACCAAACAATACAATTTTAAATTCTAAATCTATCTTTTTAATCTCTATCCTTTTATCCTCACGATTAAAAAATTATTTCTCATCTTCCTTTAATATTAAAATGCTCTTTAATTAATAACAATTAAATATAATTAAAAAATATACATTAACTAGAATATTAAATTTTATAAAAATCCCCTGCTCTTGCAGAATTAATCGTTGACACAATTATTCAGTTCAAATCTCGCAATAATAAATGACATTCCACAATTTGACAACATTCTACATTTAAATACTATTAAAAATCTAAAAAAAAAAAAAGAAACGATTTAAAAAAAAAAATAAATACCTTCATCCCCTTTATTTTTTTAAAATAAATCCACGGATGGAAAAGCAAGGTCAGCATACCATTATTCATAGGTCGGTCAAGAGTGTCCACTCCATCGACACCCGCCACGAGGTTAAACCTGCTGACCCCAAAGGTATCATGTTTAACCGTTTAATTAAGCGTAATACTCGTGGGCGTTCGGATTTACGCCGGTAATCCTCGTTGAAAGATGGCGGAATGTCGACGAGACGCGCGCACGAAAGCCGATTTGCTCGTGGTCGCCGCATGAACGGACATCCCTAGTTGTCCAACCGCCCTTGTGTATTCACGAATGAGGATGTTCAGCCTGAAACGCTGTCTCCACGATTACGAACCTACCATCCGCTTCTAATTTCGCTTTTAAGATCTCGATGGTGTTTGCAGGTTCACCCGGTTGGTTTCAAAGAGACAACGGAGATGCGTTGTTTTCGACTTGGTTTGTCTTTGTCTTCGTTTCTCGTTAATCGGGAGAAAACGTTGCAGGTTTGCCGAATTTCGAAGGTCGAGAAGTTGCTTTCAAGTTGCTTGAAATTTGCATGGTTTCATTGCTTGTTAAGTTTGGAAGGGGTGAATTCGTGGAGAATCGTGCTTGGTGGAAATATTTGGGCTTATACTAATGAAATATCGTTGCGCGATTGGGGGTAGTTTGCGGGATGGATGATGATGGAGAATTTTTTATGAATGTTTGAGGTATAATGAATTTTTTTATGGGTGATTTCGGAGGATGGTTTGCGAATTACGAGAAAGATAATAATAGAAAAATTTTGTAGATGATGTAAAGGATATTTATCATGTATAAATGTGGCATAGATTATGTAAGGTTGTTGCGTGATCGGGGGTGGTTTACGAATTCATCACGGTTTCATTTATTTCATGATTCTCTTCTAGATTCTTTAATAATATTAAACGATCGATAAACGAGAGTAAGTAAAAGTAGTAAGATTGATAAGAGAGTAGTAAGATTGATTTTATTATATCTTTAATCCTTATTCATTTTTTGAGTCAATTGTTGGGATGAATATAAAAATACCTATTCCTTATTTGAGAATATTTGATTGAAATTTCATTTCCCTATTTTCGATTTAAAAAAATTGAATCGAAAAAAAAAGATCAACGAAGTAAAATGATCCACATAAATTGTTAATAATAATTTTCGACAAGATTTCTCTCCCAAACATTCCAAAAACAACTTCCAAAAATTTACCATTCAAATTTCATTCGCAAAACTGCGCAACAATTCCACTGGAAGTTTGCAAAGTATCATTAAATCCTCAACGGATTCCTTTTCGTCCGTCATGTAGCTCGAGCTCAACTAGTTCAGAGGTAAATGTTGTACATTATAATGATATAAACCTGGCTAGTGGGATAGCCAAAAGCAAGCACGGAAACCGCAATATTTCCTCAAGCATCCGGTTAGCTGATCCAACAATATGGATATCATCAAAGATAAAGAGAACAAATTGTTATAATATCGTCGATCAAATTTTTTGAATGGTGATACAATCTTGACGAAACGATCTTCTTGCTCTATTATATATCGAAGAAAAGAAGGGAAGAAACAATGTTGCCATCGGTTACCCGATATCTCGTACGAAAGCTCGTCGACTTGTCCCCGATATTTTCGTTGGAAATTCGAAACGAAGCCTCGTGACACGGCTGTGTATCGGGGAACGTTGGCTTCGAATGACAGACAGCGTAAGCCGAAAGGAAAGTTTCGGAGAGACGGGAGAGACAATCTCGAAGACCGAATTTTCTGACGTTTAATATTCGAAACGATCCATTCTTGACCGATGATCTAATGCAAAATTTATTTTAAGATGTGATCCTTTATTTCACGAGCCTGTAATTTAAATATTCTATCGATTTTCCATATTTTTTTTTCTTTAAAATTGTAATTAAAAAATTAAACCATGATCTGGTAAAAATCATAATTTATAAGAGAATTAATTTTATCTGATTGCTATTTAATTTTTTTAGAAACTTTTAAAATGAAGTTGATCCATTTTTTTCTTCTATGCGAAATATAATAGGAAAATAATATTTATACGGAATGTTGAGCAAATGAAAGAAGAATGGTCTCAATGAAGAGGCAAGAATGGAATCAACCAAAAATCAAATTCAAGAAAAAAAAAGGAAATTCAAATGAGAATCGCATCACATTATTATCAATATCCAATTACTCTGCCAATTACTCTTCATCGACAAACAATCCTCTTCGAACAAAGAATCCCTTTAATACTTGCAAAGCTCACAAACCAGTTGGCAAACATGAGTAACACCCATTCTATCAACACGAGTGTTGAAACTATTGACAGACGCAAGTCACGTATGGTGTGTTTCCCGTCAGTTCTCAATGAACGTTTTCACAGAGAGAGAGAGAGAGAGAGAGAGAGAGAGAGAGAGAGAGAGAGAGAGAGATACCGCGACAAATAGAGAATAAGGGCGAGAAGGTCTAATTTTAAGCGAGAGAAAACATGCACAGAGATCCTCCTGTAAACGAATGAGAACAAGATCCGCGTATTCGTAGCGGCGAATGGTTGGATTCGAGCCTAACAGCCCGTTGACCTTTCAGCACCTGTTGATTGTCGTTTATCAACGATTTGCATGCGCAGATTTGCCGGGATCACCTGACTGCTCGGCGAAACGAAAGGATTGTCCTCGAGGGGCGCGTTGATCGACGTAGCAATCCCTCGAGAATCGTGATGCATCGTTGTCCCGTGGCGTAGCGCCGCTCGAATTTATTGATTTTCGATTCGCGGCCACCACTTCCCGTCTCATCCCTTTGTCTCAGTTTTTGCGTTTCCCTGTTTCGCTCTTTGCATGCTGCGAACGACGAATTGAATTTTTCCGTAATTCGGGATGTAATTAAAACGAAAATTTTAAGAAGAGATTAAAATAAGACAAATTCATGAAAAAATTATTGTCAAATAATTTCAATTGAGGTGAGGGAGTTCGAATTATTATTTGTATTTCGAACGATGGCTTTGGCGATAGTCTTAAAAATTTGATTAGTGTAGAATAATGTTTGAGCGAATATTGGAAGATATTATGATCTAAACTATGGTTTTGAATTGCATATAACTGGGTTAACTGGCGAGAGATGTTAACTGGCGACAAGTGTTCATCGTTTGACTAACGAATGGGGGGATAACAATAGAACGAAGAGAGAAGTTGAGGACGATTAATAGATTCGTTCGGTTGGATACGGAGGGAGATTAATCTCTTTCCTTTGAACGATGGTCCCAATGGTACGGAATTCACTCATGCGATGATGATTTCTCAATGATAAAGATGGATCGGTACAAAGATTAGTTCTATTTTTTTCCTTTGAGATCTGGATTTTAATTATATTTTAAAAAGAATATTTCATTTCGTGTATCGAAATTCGGAAGCCGACAAAGTTTTTAAATTACTCGATCGAAATTATTCTCGAAATTATTCGAGAAGTTTGATATTAATTATCGAAAGCAATAAAATCGTAAAGATGTCTGCTCGAATATTTCAATCGCGTAATTAGAATGATCGTAAAATCATATGCAAATAGAGAAAAAATTTATTTTTTGTGGAGAAGATTGATAAATTGTGGATTTACTGAATTATTTCAAACTCTAGACAAGTGACAAACGCGATTCCTGGGACATAATACACATTTCCAGAAAAAAATGTAGATCAAATCGTGCATCCATTCATAATTTTTACTCTATCTTAAATATTATGCTAAATTTGAGTCCTTATATCTCGATTGAGATACTGGGATGAATCGAAAAGTAATTTCAATGGCATAATTTTCTCTATCTTTTGAATGAATTTCATAAAATTTTAATTTCTTCTCAACAAAAAGTTAAAGTTTTATATTTAATATAAATATTGTATGTACAAATTTAAATTTATTTAATTTCATATTGAAGCAGCATGCAATTAGTTCGCTTATATTAAATTTGATGTTCAATAATTAAATTAAAAAAAATTAAAAAAATTATCTTATGATTTTATCTTTCTGACAAAGGCAGGGATAATTAACGAATAAATTGTTCCCTTTGTTTATCATCGTTTTATGTTTTTACGGACATCAACGCAATAAACTGCAACTGTTTGTACCATTTGGTGGTACAAAACAGTAGAGTGGCAAAGGCTTGAAGCATTCTACGCGATGATACTAAACCAGTATCGTGCCACAAATTGACCGTAAAATGCAGAACACACTCCCAGTGCCAAGAGTTGAATCCAACCGCAAAAAGAGTTGAAATACTCGTCTTCCATCATCGGTCCAACCTTGCTACAATCTCTTCCACAACCGTCGTAATTCGTTTTATCGATACAAACCAGAAACCAGGTAGCTGCGGGATTTCTGGATCCCATAAACGAATTACCTCGTAAAACATAAGAGTCGATGTAAAAAACATTATCAACGATATTTCCCAGACTTTACGACGGTTGTTTCATCGCAACAACCCTTTTGCTCTCCAATGAAATCTGTTTTTTTAGTTTGCTAGATCGAGGGAAAATTCTTTTTTCTTTTTTCTTTTTTTTTTCTATTTTATGAATCTTCTTTTTAAATTATTCTTGTATCAACAATTGATATTGATTTTAAACGGTATTAATCTTTGATGATAGAAATAGTAAGAGAGAAAATTATAACGAGAATATTGTGCGTTACAATAAATTGATTCTTCTGTTAAAAGTCATATTCATATTGTGTTATCTTTAATAATTGGGAAGATTTATAATAAACGAGAGAGAGATGAGAAATTCAATTATATCAAGAATAGATAGATACAAATATTTTATCTCGTTGATTTATATTCGATAAATTTATAATCGCAGGAATTATTCACAATTCGAGTGCATAATTGCAATTGATTAATTAACAAATTTATTTAGATAATGAAACAGATGTATCATCAGTATATATCTCTGATTCTTTCTCATCGATTCTTTTTTAAAAAGAGCATTGAAAAAAATTTTTGAAGTCGAAAGAAATAAAAAAATATTAAAAGCACAAAGTATTAACGCTCAGAGTGGAGAGTAATCTATTTTTCACTTAAAAAAAAAAAAAAAAAAAAAAAAAAAGAACAAAAGAATTGTCTTTTATTTTGTATAAAACAATAATTCAATTTTACTCCTTTAATATATCCTTTTACACATAATACAGTTTTAAATGTTTAAAAGCGGAAATCTCATCTTCGACGACAAAAAGCTGCAAAAAAGTAATTCCCACTCCGACAATGAACCATTTTTATGCATATTTCACCGCGTTCCGCTCTCTTAAAAGTACACTTTCGATCTTTGCGACGCGCTTAACCTTGACGATGAAATATCGTTTGCAAAACGATTCGCAAAACGCCATTTACCCATTTACCCACAAATTCCCCACCCTCGGAGAAGAATAGAAAAATAACGACAGGGTTAAATTATTTATTCTATCGAGCGGTTGTTCGACATGCCGAGTGATATCGTACAATCGTGAAAGGATACAAGGTTAACCGCGGTTTGAAACCAATTGAAACGAAAAGCACGATACCAGGGAGTCGTGTAAATAAATGCAACTTATCTATGCTTCCCCATGCATTTTTGTATCGCAGCATTAAATAAACCCACATCAAAGTGTGTCAAAGTGGCATCTCATCGACGCGGGAATAAGATGTCGAGATGATTTATTGGTATCGTGGTTACGCGTAATAAATTTAACATTTTTTTTCATCCTTTTTCCATTTTTTTTCTCTTTTCTTTTTCCTTTTCCCCCAACGTTTAAAATGTTTGACGAAAATTTTGTAACTTTGATGCGAAAGATTAAATATAATTTTAATCTTTTCAATTAAAATTTCTAACTTTATTTGTCATGATTGAACTTTCCAATTTTTATATTTATATTTTGAAACCATTATCGTATTTGTATTGTATTTGTATTTGAAATTTTATTCTTCTAATTTCTTGGAAAATCGTAAAGAAGCATTTCTGAAATTTGAAAACTCTTAAGATCTAGTCAAGAGATTTAATTTCGATGGAAAATTATCTTCTTCACGAATAATCGATTAAGGAATTTTCTGTCAACAGTTGTTCATGATCGATAACTGCGCGGACGATTGGCGGATCGCGATGACCTGGCAGAGGATCGCGCAGATTTCGCTCGAGTTGTTAATCTGTGCGATCCACCCTATCCCAGGGGAGTACTACTTCCTGTGGACGACCAAGCTGGCGAACAAGGGCGGTGACTTCGGCTCGACGTGGGTGCCGTACGACGTCACCCTCTCGCTGCCGATGTTCTTCAGACTCTACCTCATCTGTCGCGTTATGCTGCTCCACTCGAAGCTGTTCACCGACGCGTCGTCGCGCAGCATAGGGGCCTTGAATCGTATTAACTTCAACACCAGATTCGTCCTTAAGACACTGATGACCATCTGCCCGGGCACCGTGTTGCTAGTCTTCATGGTCTCGTTATGGATCATCGCCTCGTGGACGTTACGCCAGTGCGAGAGGTAAGAAATACCTCGATTTACGAAATTAATAAATATTTATGATCAATTTCTACAAAGATTATTATTTTTGCGAATTTTAATGCAATATAAATGACAAAGTATTTTAAACTCGTTAAGTTAAATAATTGGCTTAATAGATATTGAAATGGTAAATTAGTCAAAGAAGAATGACTTTAAATTGTTAATTATGGAACATAAAAAAAGATTTATAGTAAATGAAACAAGTTAATTAATATTGAAAAAAAATCAACATTCCAATATGAATTAAATAAATTCAATAGAACATCTATATCAAATATTTACATAACTTGTTAATAAATAATTTATAATACTCTAAAACTCTAAAACTCTTTACAAAACATTTCTCAAAATGAATTCCAAATATTCAATGAAATAACAAACAAAAGAACCGAATCGAATCATTTTAATCGTTGAAATTAATCCACCAAATAACATAATTAATCATCAAACACGTTGATAAACATTCATCGATGAATTGGCGATACCTGGAAAAGTTATAAGACAAAGCATTTTAACTACACTACGTTAACCATTAATCCATTAAACGAGAGTCAATAACAAGTGCACGAGTTAATTAATTAATAAACAGATCCACTGCACAGTTCAACCATCTATAAATAATGCACGAACATCCCTCGATCTCGTGCGATAAACACGGGGGAAACACGTAGATCCTTGTGGCGAGATCAATGTTCGAAGAGCCGAAGAGAATGGAACGTGGGGGCGGTTGTTAAAACGACAATGAAGGATTTACTGCGGGCGTCGAGATTGCCGGCCCTCCTATAATTAAATTCTCTTGTAAATAGCGGAGCCGATTTAGGGAATCGTAAAGGCCATCGAAACGATCAATCTTCGGGGCCAATATAAGATTCCCGGCCCATCTTTCGCGCGGCCAAGCGCGAAGCCTGCACATTTTTCCCTTTTTCTCCCTCCTTTGCTCCCGACAAAAGCTCTCGTCCGTCTCTCCCTCTTTTTCTCCCTCGCCGATGAATAGACCCCTTCCGCTCCTCCGCCATTAAATAAGATCACCATTCTTTTCTCTTTCTCTCTCTATCTCGGTGTCCATGCGTTAGACGAAAAGAAGGAGTAGGTTTTGCCCACGTATGTATTGTCGAAGCTCTTTTCGAAGTCCACGCCATAAGAGAGAGAGAGAGAGAGAGAGAGAGAGAGAGAGAGAGAGAGAGAGAGAGAGAGAGAGAGAGAGAGACTCTTCCTAATTATCCTTTAGATTAGGATATTTTGAGGATTTATAGCAGTGTGTAAGAGGAAAATTTGTGTGATCGAGAAACTTATCAACAAGTTAAGTTAGATTGGGTTAAAATCTGTTGGAAAAGTCAATTATGAATTTGATTTGTTTAAAGCGAGAATTATATTGAATAAAACTTTCTATT
Source organism: Apis laboriosa (assembly GCF_014066325.1). Taxonomy (NCBI): domain Eukaryota; kingdom Metazoa; phylum Arthropoda; class Insecta; order Hymenoptera; family Apidae; genus Apis; species Apis laboriosa. The sequence goes on from NW_025223857.1 coordinate 4,940,267, forward strand.
TAAGTTAAATTGAATTTTTCTTAAAAAAAACAATTGAAATTGGAAAATGTTATGATCCCAAGGAAATACGATAGATTATGTATATTTATATTTATTAAGTTTTTCTTAGAAGAGAAATTAAACAACATTTTCTAACCATCGCTATCATTCGACTACTTATTCCTTCATTTCCGCTTGTTCCGTTTCCCCAAAGCCCCAGTTTCTCTCGAAATTAGAATTTTAGACACGAGTTCGAACGTGCGCTCTCTCGAGGGAAAGGAATGCTTCCCTCGAGAGCAAGCGATTCGCGTGTGAAGAGAACTCAATCGGAAACTCCCGGCACCTCCTTATTTCCGTGCATGGAGAATAGCGATATATTCGCATTCGTATTTTATCAAGAACGATTTGTAAAATTTCCAAGAACATCGGAGGAAGACACGAACGATTAGATTCGAAATTGATATTCAAATTTTTCAAAATTAAATTATTATTTGATTTCTGTGAAACAAATAAAAGGAATTTTTCTTTGAAATTTCCTTAAAATTATGATAATTAGATATCGTTCTCACTATTTTCGCACATTAAAGATAGAGGGATTGGAACGATTACAATTCTTCAAACGGAAGGTAGATTTTCGAATCTCAAACTACAATATTATCATTTCTTTCCCAGGGTAATCCTTCGTTTCCTCCACCTCGTTTTACGGTATCAACTGTCTTATCTTTACCACCTTTAACGCCCTTCTGCTTTTAACGATGTGAGACGTTACGGCCAATAGCCCACCACCTCTGATTCACCTTTTTCAAGCCTTCGAGGATTATCCCTTTATTTTTTTTTAAGCCGCTAGATTACACGCCTTTATCGTCGTGTTTTTATGGATGATTCTTGACTTTCTCAAATGATATATTATTCCTCGAATAATTTTTATTTTATGAACGAGGTGGCAAGGGGATTTAATATTGTTGGGGGCATTTGATAGCGATATGAAACCGTTAATGCCGAGATATACAAGCAAAAAAGAAATAAAAGGAGTTATCAAAAGTGTCTTTTTCCCTCGAGATTGAAAAAAAAGGAAAAGAAACGTGATAAGATTTAATATTCTGGTATGAAGATTAATGCCAATCAAAAATGTGATTAAGAAAGATTGATTCGTACTCATTTGCATTACAATTCGTTTCACAATTTACAATTGCATTTTATCTTAATAGAGATTCGATTCACGTCCTTAACTTTTTTTGGTAGAAAGTTTCAGAAAGAAGTTTCAACCGTTCAAATTCATTTCCTTTCTCGATTTATCGAGAAGGAAAACTTGGGTCATTTTCGAAAATTCCGACCAGAGTTCCGCCATTTTTCGTGCGATCGTTTCAATTATTTCGAGAGGAAACCGCACTTTCAGCGGAAACACCGCGCGACGTAACTGAATTACAAGCCTTAATACCGACAGCTAATTGAAAAAGGTTGCGCCAATTGATAAAACGAAACGGCCGGAATTACTTTTAATGGCGTTTAAACTCGTTACGTCGAGTAATCTGAAAAAATCGTGGCAGCGAGAATTTGAAAAATTGGAGAAGAAAGAAAAGACATTTGATCCGTTAAACGGAACGGATAGGCTATTACACAGATTGAAAATATATTAGGCTATTGCACATAAAATATCTGTAAGTAAGATAAAATTCAATTGCGAAAATGTGATACGATCGGAACGTTCTCCCTAAACAGATTGAAATTATTAAACTCGACGTTAATTGAATCTTTATTGATTAAATCTTGATTAAGTTTATCCGCATTTCATAAAGACGAACTTAATAATATGATAACTTAATATGATAACACAATTTAATAAAAGCACAATATCTTCTTGTAAACTTTTCCTCCAGCTTTCTACCGTACATAATTATTATTTACTCCTAACAGTAAAAAAACCTGCTTTTATTATTCTCCAATGAAAATGATCCAACGAACAAATTAACGACGATGTACGATAGGACGAACGAACGAAAGGACGAAATTAAAATGCAACGAACTGTGATATATCAAACAGAATCGAGGTATCGAATATCGAGGGCCCGGGAGAATTCGATTCGGACAAAATCAACAGGATCGAGGTTTCTGACGAACTGTAAAAGAGATCTCTCGCCCTAAAAGGAACCTCCTGTAACACTATCAGTACTATGGCGGCTCGATTTAACGAGCAGGATTATTAGTCTGCGCGAGTGTTATTTCAATGTTTCGGCTGGTTTAACGATTTCCGATAATGAATTTCGCGGGCCAGACGTGAAAGAAAGAGTTATTATTCCACGCATTTATTACGAATCCAACGGAATTCAAAGTGAGACAACAACTCGTGGACTCGTTATCGACTTTGCAAATATTCTGTGTGCAAGTTGTGATGTGATTTTGTGCGATCATTTTTTAATCGAAATTTTTGCTCTTGTGATGCAAATTAAACATTGTCTGGATGTAGTTGGATTAAACAATTAACTTGGATTAATTTTATCAATCATTATTCACCGTGTACGAAAATATCGAGGGTATTGATGTTTCTACGAATTATTTAAATGTATCTTGAAATGTGTACAACAAGACAATAAGAGAATATTGCAGAGAGGTTTACAATTTATCAAGCAACTGGAAGAAAGAGATGTAAGAGAAAGTAGATTAAGACCATCTGTGGTCAGACGCTCCTCGCAGTTGTTCTCTTGAGAGACTTTAATAATTATTTTCACGGCTATTATGTTTCTCCTTGTATACAATCTACATTAATTCAACACTTTACACAAGTTGAAAAATATGTTTTTAAAACATCAACTGTCCGTCCATTAACAAAACTTAAAAAATTATTCAAATTCGTTTACTTCTTGTTTAATGAATGAGTTCCAGGACAAATAATTTTCGTTTCTCAGTAAAATTCAAATAAATTGTCATTTAATTATCTTGTCCAAATAAATTCTTATTTAAAGAATTATTAAACGAGTTTTCTCAAAGATTCTTTAATCAAACGCAGGAAGTATTCTGCTCACACTCGGTTAATTACTTTTTAATAAAATCTTGTTAAGAAATTTATAGGCTTACCTATATCTCGATAATAGCCTGTTGGATATCAACTAATATTTTATCCTGTTTTCCGTTGTGCGACGGCAGGTTTCACGACGAGGAGCACGCGAATCTCCTTAATGCTATGTGGCTCATTGCTATCACGTTTCTGAGCGTCGGTTTCGGTGACATCGTGCCCAACACGTATTGCGGTCGAGGTATAGCCGTTTCCACTGGAATAATGGTAAGGTTAAGATGCAACGTTTAATACAGAAATTCTCGCCTGACTTGCATGCACCTTTCGTATTCCTTGGATACGTTCGAAAAGAAAATATTTATTATACATTTTTGTTCCCAAAATCTTTCGCCATTTTATTTTTGAACAATGAAATTAATACGTAGAAATTTTCACTCGATCATTGAGAATATAAATCTTACATCATCGAAAATTCGGAATATTTGGATATCCTGATAATTTTTTGACGTTTCACGATTTTTTGTGTAAATTTGTATTCCTTTGCCAATTTTACCGTATATCGAAAATATCGATATTATTTTTACAAAAACTCGATCCTTCGAATTTAATAGAATTAAAATTTAATTTTGAATCTTTCATGACAATTATGATAGGAAGATAAATCAGTAAATCCTTTCTCCAAATAGATCCGATAGAAAATTCAGTAGGTTTCGACGATACAGAGGGAAAACACGGTATTATTGATCCCAGCATCGCGCCAAGTGTAGTTACGATGCATTCGAAACGACACTTCGTGACAATAAACGCGACACCGGGTCTAATCTCTCCATTGGGAATGCGACTGGTTCCTTATTGTTACTGCACTCCGTGTCCAATACTAATTCACCTATTTCGAAGCCTCGTAACCTGCGAATCGTTAATCAATTTGATCGTTATGGTCAATTTTCCATGAAATTTCCTGTGACAAACGTATCCGTCCGCCAGATAATCCAGAAATGCTTGCATTTATCGCTTTGATTCTCGTAATGGATGATTCTTCCGAATTAATCTGGTCCAAAGACAATTATACAGTTAATCTCTATTCATAGAAAGCAGTATAGCGTTTGGAAAATAATTATCACAATTGATTTTATATGAAATTTAGAAATTTTGATTTCTGATCGGTGACTCTTAAGTGGGTGATGATTTTTAATTGACAATTTTTTAACAAGATTTTGCAATTTTTATTCTGTTTACTATGATTACTATGGTTCCAATATTAACACTGATGGATGTAATCCCTTGATTATTTCAAAAAAGGAATTGCGATTTGAAAAAATTGATTCAGAAGAATTATTTTTTATGAGAATCGACTAAACTTCGATTCTATTTCTATTTCATGACTAATCTTATTCGTATCACATCTGCATTCTCCTGATGCCAAGAAAAATATTAGATTAATCTAATAAAAGTTATATAATATCGTCAATCAGATATAATTCCAAACTGTAAAAAAAAAAATAAATTTAATAAAAATAAAAAAATCTTATTCATGTTTTGAATATCTTATTGAGAAAAACAATTTGGCAAAAATTTTTATCAGAGTACAGAGAGATGAAGATCTCCTTTCGTGACGTAAAATAAACTTGGAAAGTAGCTTCGAACGTGAGACACGTGACATCCGATGAGTCGTGAAATTTCATCCACTTACGTGTGTAAAATCTGTTTCACGAAGAGGTTTTCCTTGGCTCGAGAATCAGTCACTTTGGAAACTTTCTATTGGATAAAAAAAAAAATCTATCGAATGTTACTATTGGCTTTAGTTAGCGAATGGTGACGAAATGCCCGAGGGAAAGACTTTAAAACTTATTTTGAACCTTTTTTTGCACCCGATGAAATTCCGCGATGAAAATACGTCGCCAATTCCGAATAATTTTCTGAGAGTAGTTTTTTTTAATATTGAATATATAGCACTATGAAATTGTCCTGAAAGAAAGAATATAAAAAATTAATATATAATATTTGGAAATTAATTACGGTGAAAGAATAAAGGAAATATAATAATTGGAATTTAATTACGGTGAAAGAATAAAGGAATATATTTAGAAGATTTATATTGGCAAATGATGGAGTAGCATGTTAATTTTCTGAAAAAAATTAATTATCGATGTGAAATAATTATTTATATAATTATACAAATATTTCAAATGACAATTTGTGTAATTTAATTATTATTAAAATAATAAATCGAAAAATAATTATTGAAGCTATCCTTCCAATCTATTTGACACATTCTTACATTTAAATGTTATCAAAAATTTTATTTTACAATAATATTAGAAAGAAAAAACAAATATTCTTCTTCGTCCATTCTTCAGATATTTTAATTTTAATATTTTAATTGATTCATAACAATAATAATAATAAAAATCGATAAAATAGTAATTTAAACAAATTTAAAAGAGGAGGAAAAACATGCATATGTATATATTCTGCTTTTCCTTACCTTATCCCCTATTATTTTTCCTTGAATAGAGGGTACGAAGATTTAGTTAAATTAATTTATAATCATTAGGGATGCTAGTTTCGCAATTAAACGTAGAATGAATAGTTTCCAGTTCACAGGTACGTTTGACGGTGTTTTTAGGGCGCCGGATGCACGGCCTTGCTTGTGGCGGTTGTTTCCCGGAAGCTCGAACTCACCAGGGCGGAGAAGCACGTTCACAACTTTATGATGGATACGCAATTAACGAAAAGGGTAAGACGCAATCTGCTCGTACATCTTGCGTGGGATTGTTCTCCTAGACGTTAAATACGTGTCTCGGTGCTTTCTCCAACGTTGAATAATAATCCGGAAACAAGTCAAGAATGTGTTGGCCGTTATTATCGTTGGCAAGATACAATTGATGTTGTGGCTTCTGTGCCATCGAGCTCGTATTTAACGAAGAAATTAACGTTGAAATTTTATTCGTTATTTGATCGTTTATCTTTTATATTAATTATCCATTCGTTCGTTTATTATTTATTCAATTTAAATTTTTCACTCGTTAAATCTAATTTAATTCATTATTAATTATGAATTATATTGTGATTGTTCGAAGATTTGAAAGAATCCTTTCTGGTACAATAAAATATTCTCCAATGACAATTAATTTCATCTTATCTTATCTTCTGTAGATGATGAACAAGCGACTAGAACAAACGACTCTTGACATTTTCTTCATTAACACTGATCTTAATCGAACTAATATCGTCCGTTATGTTTACTCCATCCTTGTGATGGAAAATTTCGAATAAAAAATGAAAGAATAAGAAATAAATTTGACTTACGATAAAACTGATTACCCTGTATATCATCAATACATCAAATTTATTCTTTTTTATCTTCTTATCCCTTATTCGAAATTCAACGCTAGAATACGATTCGTCGACCAACGATACGAATGCCAACAAGAGAGGCTCGTGTTTCCTACTTGGACGCGAAACGAGCAGCTCGCCTAATGTGTCATTGTCATTTCTGTCCATTCTTGATGGTCAGAACATCACGATCGATCGGCACGCCATACGATGTTCCTCGTACAGGAAATCGCATCTTAAAAGGCAAAGACTGCATTCGACCTTGCTTGCCAGCCATTCGAGAAGATAGACGTGAAAAATGAAGAAGAGAAAGAAAAATGACGGAGGTCAGAAACCAGACCTCTTTTTCGAATAACCTGTATGATCGATCCGCTTTTCTTGAATGGAAGAAGAGGACATTTCGCTTCGTCCATGTCAATATAATCGATGGATTGAACGTTTTCGAGTTTTTGGGGGAGATTTTGAGACCTCTACGAGTTAATATCCCGTTTATGAAGTATTCAATTTCGTTGCAATTAAGAAACAGACGTGTGAACGACAGACGTCAGTGTTTGGCTCTGGATCGAAAATTTTACCGCGATCAATGAATTACAACTAACTTGGCAATAAGGATGGTTACGTGTGTTATGTCTGTCAATTCAGCTGAAAGGAAAATTCACGATTTAAACGAAATTCGTGTTCCAAGTATACGTGGAACCATTGTTTTCACGATAATTCGTTCCTAGATTCGCCATTAGTTGAGATAAATAACTTCTTCAAAACGTTCAAACGATTATTGGACGTTCGAAATTGCCAACCTATTTTATCGCGAATTCGAGAAATTGGAATTCTTGTCCAATTAACGGCGAGTGAAATTGGTTGCAGAAAGTGTACAATGTTTTTTTTACGAGCCTCTATTTTTTTAATTTCGACAGAGATAAAATATATCGGCGGCAACTAAAAATTTAATGAATCTTAATTTCATTCGAATTCCATGATCATTTGAAGCTTCGAAATTGTGTGATATACTATGCGAACGATTAAAAGAATTATGATGTATTAGCTCGTTGTAGTTGCATAAGTAGTACAAGTCAATTGTGGTCGAACATTTAATATAGGTTAAAACCAGTAATTCGACCAATGCTAAAATAAAATTAGAATAAGAGTATAAGAATTAAAATCATTTTTTTCTTTTCTATATTAATTTATGAATTATCAAAATATTTTTGTAGCAATAATTTCCATTCCGTTCATCGATATCTATCGATCTTTCGATAAAAATTTCACAATAAGTATTCACATTGATTCAATTAGGCAATAAAATGAAATGAATGATTATCATTTACGAAATTGAATGGAAATTATTTTGAAAAATGAATATATTTCCCATCTATCATAATCTATCAAAATCGAACACCAAGGCATTAAAGTCATACCTATTCGTCAAACACGAGTAACGAGATCTGTTCTGTTCCAGTTGAAGAACGCTGCAGCGAACGTGTTACGCGAGACGTGGCTAATTTACAAGCACACTCGGCTGGTGAAGCGTGTCAATCCGGGACGTGTTCGAACGCATCAGCGGAAATTTCTATTGGCTATATACGCGTAAGTCGATGTACACGCGACATATTTTGATTGACATTCCCTACATAACAGGGAACGATTATAATCCTCGCGTGCACCAACTTTTCAGGCTGAGGAAAGTCAAAATGGATCAGCGAAAATTAATGGACAATGCCAACACCATCACGGATATGGCCAAGGTATCAGCACGCAAGTAACTTAGAATTCAATTAAACTTCCTTGGACCCGCTTTCGTCGATGAATTCTATCGGTTGCCGGTCTATCACCTTTTGTGCCAACAAATCGAACAAACTCTTCCTTTTCACGATCTCTATCCTCCACTGTGAAAAACATGTTGTTTCCCTCGTAACGATACAATCTATTCCAGCTTGTTGTTCGTTAATCCTCCATTCATGCAACTTTTCAATTGTTCGCTATATCGCGAGTCCTGCGAGTGCCTGTTACTGTGATTCTGATCGCTCAACGTCGTTGAACTCGTTTTTCTCTATTGCATAGACTCGTCGCAAAGCCAATATTTTCGATGCTAAACTTAAAAAGAACAAAAGTTATCTTTTCCATAACATTCGATCGATATTGCTTCATAATTTTAAAATCGATTCACGGATAATGCAATATGAAAAGTTCGCTGATGGAAATCATTTCTAAAATTCGCGAGAAATTAATATTCACCTTAGATTAATTAAAAACAAAATATTATCGACGAATCTATTCTCCTGCGATCTTCAACAATACCAAAATCTCAGAATAATCTTACAATCTAAAAACTTAATAATCATTCCCCAAATAAACACAAAACGTAAATCGTATCAAACACAATCTTCATTATCATAGATCTAGCCTCCTGCATTTTCATATTCAATCCATATATATATATATATTTCTATAACTACGACACAAACTTACTCGCTTAATCGTTCCCCGAACAGACGCAGAACACGGTGTACGAGATCGTGTCAGACATGAGCACGCGTCAGGACGCACTGGAGGAACGTCTGGGGGGCATGGAGGATCGGCTGATGAACTTGGAAGAGAAACTGACCGGGCTGCAGGCTCAGCTCGAGCTGCTGCCCGAGGAGTTGACCAGGTGTCTGGCCCAACACGCCGAGCGTATGGAGCAGAGGCGGAACTTCCTTCACCCCGACACCGCTGTCGCGATGTCGTCGACGGGCGGCGGAGGCGGCGGCGGCGGCGGTGGTGGTGGCGGTGCATCAACCGGGAACAGCCTGACGATGGGCATCTCCGTTTCCGCCCATCACCCTCTGGCCAATCTGTCGAACTCGCTGCCACACTCGAGGAGCGTGCCAAGCGCGCCCAGCACCACGTCCCTTCACCCTTGGCCGGCCAATTCGATCCTGCCGCCAGTCTCGAGTCGTACGCCACACTTGGTGCCCGAAACCGGAAGGCATCACAGTCTGGCACATTCCACGGTGGCCACGACCACGACCTCGCAGTCGGCCACCAGGCTCACCTCGCAATCTGGAATGGGAGGGCTGGGCAACAGTCAGGGGTCGGACACGTCTCCACACAGCTGAGTCTCGTCTTTGCAGCCGCAGCACTCGTATTAAAAAGGGACACGGGACACGTGAACGGTCGTGTCTTTGTGTCCTGAACGACGCTCGCGTACCATCGAGTCCCTTTCGCCGCGATAATTGGTTCTCTAAGTTCTCTCTTTTTGTCTTTCTCTTTCTATATCTCTATCTTTATTTCTGTTTCATTTTCTTTCTCCGTATCAGTGAATCTCTGTCTATCTCTGTCCGATAAACGATAAACTCTCTCGGGGATAGGAAGCTTCTTCGGGTTCATATTCGGGTTCACACCGAATTCGTTGACCAGTGTTCGCGAACTAGTTTAGGTCTCGCATCCGGTTGATGGTAGTTTTAAGGTCGGCCTGGCTGTGATGGTTACGACGTGCATAATTGTTAAATATCTCGTATAATGATATTCATTTTGGTTATCTATTTATAATATGCGCTAAGAGACCTATTTTCGAGAATCCCTTTGTTCAAGTTTCGCGATTTTAACGGCTGATTGTAGCGAGTATAGTATAGACCAGCGGAGAGACCCAGCGGAGAAATTAACGAGTTGTTCCCCAACTCGCAGACTGCCTAAAGCTCAAGAAACGACACCGTGTACGATGTATTAAAACGTTTCGATGTCTGGATCTCTCGTAGCGAATTTAAACAACGATTCTTTTCGAGCGATTTTCACCGAGCCAAATAATCAAGCCTCCCAGCCATCGCCGACCGAATCGACTCGCCTACTTTTATAGCCGCGGATAAAATGAAAGTTTTGCTGTAGCATCAACAACGGGTCCAATCCTCTTCCCGATTGACTGTGTCTTCTTACCGAGTAAAAAAAAAAGAAACAATTAGTAAAAAGGGGAACTCTATGTACACGCGAACAATATATTCAAACACTTATACATACACGCAAACACACACACACACATACATACATAGACACGCACACGTACACATACAGAAGGGAGATCGATCCAATGTTTCCGTGGTGATTAAAAAAAAAAAAAAAAAGAGCGAATACACAATGAACGAACGAGAGGGAGGGACTCACGGACGCGAGCGTCCTCTTCCAAATCGCTGCGAGCTGCTCCCCTGCCCAACTTGCGTGCCTGAAAACTTTTTTCTTAATATTTAAATATATATTCGACACACACACACACACGAACTCCATCTTATCTCTGTATACCTCGTGAATTAAGAAAAAAAAAAAGAAAAAAAAAAAAGAAAAAAAGAGAAAAAATACGAAAGGGAAAAAACAGGTGGAAGAAAGAAGAAGAAAAAAGAAGAAGAAAAGGTATAAGGTGTGTTTTATACGTTACGAGGGAAACGTGCGTGTGGAGAACGTCTCCCCTCGACGAGGACAACAAGAGTGGCTCTTGAGCTGGACGAGCGCACAGAAAAAAAAAAAAAACGTTTTCGAACGCGTTTATAAGGAGATTAAAATATTAATGTTATTAGGAAGAGAGATAATACGCGGCACACTGTGTTCGTTACGCGAATTTTCGTTTCCGCTTCGGATCGCGTGCGAGGGGATGGAAGAGATAGCGTGGAAAATATTTTACGAATATTTTAGAAAACGATATCGACACATTATATCGAATAGATTTTCAAACAACAAATTTTTTTAATCGTACGAGAAATCGTTCCGAACACACACGCTGCTCCACTTATCTCGCTATCTTCTCCTAATCCGCGAACTGATTCTTACTTCGTTTCCTGCTGATAGAGGGAAAAAACATATTTACTATTTTCGGAGCTGTGATTATAATAACGTCGCAAGTTTATTAAGTACAATCACGTGGTGGCGTATCATGGCGTGAAGTTATAATTAATTCATCAACCCTCGTAGAAAATGTATTTATACCCCAAGGGAAAAAACTCTTAAAGAGATATTCTTCATAATGAATTGTTTTATTTCGAGGGAAATATGTTTTCTTGAAATTGGCCATTTATCCCTTCCGATTCACTTCCCTCCCATCCTTATTGTATTATTAATATTAAGTAGATCGCGTATACCATCTCGTGATTGTACCTGGCGATATATAACTTTCTAAAAGACAAGTGAACACGAGAAGGAAAGAGAAAAAAAACTAGGTCGATCAAGTGGATGAAGTTATTCGAGGACAAAGAATTTCACCGCACCCCCCCGAATTACGCTGGACGAGCTTGAGGGGCCATCAACAGAGACCACGAAGCAAACGTCCGGATGGTCTGCATGGAAGGAGAACGCAAAGTGATCTTATCTGCTTTAACGTCCGTAGGTTACATAAGATTATTATATTGTTAGCGTATATCAAGTGTATGGGGTACAAAGGTCGTACCTACGAGAGAGGGAGAAAAAAATTTTTTTTTTTTATAAAACGGTCTACGCACGATGGTGAACACGTGTACGTGTGTATGTGTATGTGTGTGAGTGTGAGCGTACGATGGTCTAATAACCATGGTAAATATTGATTTTATCGAAAATTATTGCCGACGAAAATGATGCAGCTCAAAGGGGATGCGACCCTGTAACTTCGTCTTGTTTCGAAGGGATGTTGTACAGGGAAGTAGTCTTTCTTAAATGAGAGGGAATTTATTTTTCACGATAAAAAAAAGACACGAGAAATATTTGATAAAAAAATTCGACCGTGAAACGATCTTGATCTAACGTAACATCGTACACAAATGAGTTTTTTTTGGTGTAGTTCTCTCTTTTTTTTTTTTTTAAACATTTCTTTTTTTTTTCTTCTTAAACTTTTAAAAACATTGGCGTCAGAAAAATTGTATCAGATGTGTTCAGAAATTTTTCGAAGTGTTCCGGAAAGTATCCAGAAAGTGTTCCATCATCTCTTTTTCGATCGAGAAGAAGATATTAGCAATTTTTCTCGTTAGAGACGAAATAAATTTTTACGAGAAAACGCCAATAATCATGGCGATAAATGTTTTAAAACGTAGATCGAATAACGAAATTAAAATTTTAAATACGTTATTGAAAATTTTTGATTATGGAAATAAATATGTTTCCTTTGAATTGTATTATTTTCGATTCAATATTTTAGAAAATTGATATTTGTAAGATCGTATAATTGGGCTATTCATGCACCCAATGGAAACCATCGCCAGACAGGATTATTTGAACAAAAGTACGACTTGAGAACGAAATTTGTAACGAGACTGAATGAAAAGACACTTGAAACAGGAAGTCGTAAGTTATCTTACAGAAAACCTTCAACATTTCTGTATACTCCATTCCCAAACTTCCGTTTCTCAACCTTTATGCTACGACGTTTTATTATGATTGAACGCATGCATATCCATTCACTGCGAAATTCAATTTAATCCTCGTGCCATTAAAATTTAATGTTCTTCACTGGAAGGATCAACAATGCTATATTTATTATATATATATACGCCATAAGTAACATAAAAAATATAAAATGAAGAATAAAAAATTCTTTTTTCTAAATTAGAAAAAAATGACTACGCAGCATAAAGGATAAAGCACCATAGTGTTCCTTGAAATATTTAAAATTAGAAATACCAAAATATTCTTCAATAATTTATAAAAATTCATAGACAAAAAAATATCCACTTAGCCACTAATTCATTCCTCGGCTAAAATTTCTTATAAAATTGAAGCTCCTGAAACATAATAAAAAAAAAAAAAAAAAAAAAAATGAATTACACGAATATAATAAAGTTAAAAACACCATAGTGTTCCTCGAAATATTTTATATTAAAGTATCTAAATAACCATCACTCCTATAAAACTTATAAAAAAGATCTAATCCTCTTCTCAACTAATGCATACGAGTCATTTAGAGTAAGGATGAACTCAACAAAAATATATTTATAAAAAAAAACAATTTTTCTTTCCCAATAAACTCTTAATTTATATTAAAAAAAAAAAAAAAGACACAACAAAATTTATAATGGATATAGCAACGTAGTGTAAAATAAAAAATTGTTGACAAAACGTTGAATTCACTCTTAATACTTCCCTTAATACTATCCTCGCGCATCCTACATTCTAATTTACCACTTCCTGTTCAAGTGACAATTTTCACCGATACCGAAAGGCGCAGACGCCCTTCTTCGCGTGTATTCATTGCGCGTGACCGTGAAAATTATGCGAGAATCGAACGGAAATTCACGCCATCTCGATCTCCATCGCGGTCAATCCATCGAGGGATGGCCGAATTTCCGATCGCGTGACGTTCGATCAAGTCGGTTAAGTTTGCGAATGCGATCACACCGATATCTCTCGATAACGAAACGCTCGGTAACGGACGCATTGCGTTCGCGAATCGAGTTAATTACGTTAATTAAGGCTAAACGTTGACGTTGAGCACGTGATCGGGGGGTTAAAAAAACGAGGGAAAACATGTTAACGAGCTGCGTCGTCGAAATTAATCGCGTCACGCGATTTGTGGCCGATTCATTTCTTCGATTTTTATCAGCTGTACATTATTATATGTGTAATATACACATGAACATGTATACAGAGGAACGGTAACATCATCGATCGTAGCGATGGAATCGGAATATTTAATACAAAAATATTTAGTATAACAATATAACAGATATAAGAAATTTGTTACTCTTAATCCTCTTACTCTTAAAGCCTTTAAATATATCATACTGATATATTTTCTAAGTCTTGTTTGACAATTTGTACAGTTTCCCTTTAATTAATATAGTTTACGTTTCTCACTCCAGAACATTGATCAAAATTTGTTTCGAGAGAGCGTTATTTCTTCACTACTTTTATTATTGAAAAATTATTCCATCGCTATGTATCGTACGAAGACACGCAGAAACAAGAATATGAATATACCTATAAAAAAAAAAAAATATAAAACACGTGTCGTTATTATTATATTATGAATATTCCGCGACGCATTGTTTCGTAATATATTGTTGATTTCGTGTAATTATCGGCGATGCTATTACGTTATCCGAGGCACTCTGTGTCCAGAGATCCGTTCTATCCAATGTGATCAATCCCGAAGATGTTCATACCTTCGAGAAACGAGTGTGAAAAGGATAAAGGAGAAGAAGACTAAAATAGCGATAAGATCAATCGATTCGCAGGGGGAAAGAATTACAGGATGGAATTTTGAAGATCGAGATTTTTTTGGGGGCGGATCAACGAACTGGAAAGAAAGAAGGAGGAAAGAAAAGGATCATTTGGCTAGTCTTGGCCGTTCCAAGAAGAAGAAGAAGAAGAAAAAAAAAACGCGCACACATTCATTTCACATTCGCATAAAGAACAAAAGATTGTTTGTTAATACGAGGGAGGAAAAGGAAGGCTCGTTTCTCTGCCCTCAGAAGTAATCGAGCATTCATTTCCGCTGAAACATTGGGACCTGGTATGTCTTATCCGTGTCATTGTTTCATTTCGAAAGCGTTGTTTCGCGGCCACTCCGAAACGCGAAACGGGACCAAAGAAACAAAAAAAAAAAAAAAAAAAAAGAAGAAAAAAAAGACACAAAACAAAACATTCTCATTCCCCTTCCGTCTTCTATCCTCTTTTCTGGCCGCCTCCACGAAGAATTTCTCTTTCTTTTTTTCTAACCGATACGTTCCTATCTTCTTCTTAGACCTAAGATCCTATGTTACCTTACGTAATCCTCCACTTCCTTTTTCTCCATTCTTCTATTTTATCCTCTGTTCTCCTATTCATGCCTATCTTTTTTCCTATTTCTGTCTCTCTTTTTCTACTTCTCTGTCGCGGCTCAACGATATTTTCCTGGACACGACGACTCCACACGATATTTTTATATAGATTTCTTAAAAGTGCATTATAGTGCCAGAAAGACCACGCCAAGTTTAAGAGGAAAAAATATATATAAAAACGAAAAAAAATTAAGAATACACATGCAGTCTCAATATTATTGATGCATTAGACAGATAGGAGACCGAGATTCTATTAAGTATTATAATGTATGAAACACGGGCTCTTGTATGGATGGGTGATCATCGAGATCGACGAGACGGCGCATTGGTCATGGGGTACACGTATGAGACAGGTTCAATGGAATGGAATGATCGAAGAATTAATATCGATACTTATTCAAAGATTGAAGATCGAGATACATTACTCCATTCCAAGAAACTTGCGTGAGAATCGAGAATTTTCAATTGAGAATTCTCGAGAGATTGTTTCGCGCTGTGTCGTTCGCTGACAAAATCAAGAGTATCGAATTAAAATTAGACCGGCGAGCATAGGATTGTAAATCGTGAAGTAGCCTCCTACTAGTAGACACATCGAGCAGAGCAGATAAAGAATCGTGAAGACGAGGGTTCAATCCATAGTATCTTTGAAATGATATTCTTTAAACAATGCCGTTTTTTTTTCAAGCTGCCACAGAGAAAAAGGAAGAAAATGTTATTACATGTTGCTTCGTCCAATCATTCGTAATCGTTAACATCCTTTTTTGAAAACTATATTGCACATTACCGAGGAGAATATGGGATACAAGATCCTTCCACGATTTTGTTTCAACGAGAAATACCTCTCCAAAAATCGAACGACCTAACGTCTGAAATATAACAATAATCGAGTTAACAAAAGGATAATAAAGAGGGAACAGAGGAAGGGTACAAAAGAATCAAAGAAATGAATTTCTTGCGAGAAGCAGGTAGACATATCCTCATAACAAAGGTTCGTTTTCGTAAGAAGAGTGGATAGAAAAAAAGAAGAAGAAGAAAAAAAGTGGAAACATAAAGAAGAATCGTCCCAGCGTGATAATCAATGAAAAGGACCTTAAATCGGCGATCTATATATTGCCCGAGTGAAATTGTTTCATTCGATGACTCTTCTTCATACGTTCATACACACAAATAACTATACCGCGTGTGCATATAGGACGAATTCACTTTTGTCGTCATCCGAAATATTTTCGTTATTTTGAACAATATTGACGAAAATAGCTTAGCCTGACGAGTACTGTTTAAAAAAAAAAATGAAACGATCGACAAGGATCCTAGTCTTTCTTTTTCTCTAAAATAGAAAATTTTTTAATCGCTTTAATACTTTTAATCGAGGGATTAATCGTTCGAACGACTATTTCGATCGTATTGGTCAGAGTAACACGAAATATTTTCAAAGTGCTGACAAAGTGCTCCTACCCCGTCGCAAATATGCCGAGATTGATTTGTATGTTTATACCTGTAAATATGTGTATACTATATTGTGTAATATACACGATATTATAGTATATAGTGTATATATATACATATATATATATATATCGAAACGTGTATTATGGCCTTTGTTTCATGCAGAGTTTATATACGTACGTTTTAAGGAAACGAGGAGGGCGCTTTTGTGTTCAGGGGCGCGCAAGTCTCCGACATACACGAACGTGTAAAAAAAAAAAAAAAAAAAAAAAGGATCGTCGTCAAATTTTGCGCCCGTAAAGAGTGTCTCGTGAATGTTTAAATGTTGTGTACTTTACATGTGTACATATGTATTTTGTACGTTCGATGAGCTCGAGAATAATTGGGCGCAAAGTGTGATCGAATCCCCTGCGAGAAGATTTTTGAGGGTGGTTCTCCCCTGTTGTGCGACGTTGATGATAATTCCTTGCGTGTCGAAATTTTTGGATATTGATCGAGTGGAATAATGCAAACGAAAAATATATTTTATATTCGTTGAAGATGATAGAAAGGAGTAAAAATATATATATATATATATTGCATTTCTCTTCTTTATTGAAACCTTTGAACAACATTGAAACTATTCCACGAGTCAAATTTTAAATAATATAACTCGTATTGAAAAATATTCCCCATCTAAATTAAATCTTTGGAAAAGGAACGATGCAAAGAAAATATTTTTAAATTCGAATTGAATATCGATAAAATAAGTTTTCAAAGAAAAAAAAAAAAGGAAAAAAAACGCTTGCGTTATTCCAACCGATCGACGTTTCGAGCCTGTGCTACAGAAAAAAATAAAAATCGCGCTATGTTCAACGCTGCGCACCGTATAACACAATGGAGCGCGTTCTCGTGTACCTCGGAAAATATGAGAATAACCGATTGCATTCGGTTGCGATGTACTGCGCAATATGCACGGGGAGTGCGTAACTGCCGCCTTCATTCCGTGAAATCGTTCGTGCCCGTCAACGCTGACAGTCGTGAAAACGCGTCGTGATTCGAAAAAATGAAAAAAAAAAAACAAAAACAAAAAAAAAGAAGAAAAAAATAAATAAAAGAGGAACAAGAAAAAAAACGCGCACATGAACACCGGAATCTACCCATGAAACATACACACACACATACACACACACACACACATACACACACACACACAAATCGCGCTGTGAAAGAAAAAAAAAAAAGAAAAAGGTCAGGCGTAATCGGAACATAGGCTAAATCGGACTATATCTTTGTACATAAACGTAGTTGAACAGAGACAGAGTTGTTTCCACGTTGACCCTCGTATTACTTTCTTCCTTCCTGTTACGATTAATTAGCGAAACTTTCGATCGATGGGCCGACGGATCGACAATGCACTCGAAGATGGAGGGGAGGGGGAGGGAGGATGGAGAAACAAATTCTCGATCACGGGATTGGAAGGCGTAGGATATTAACGCTTGACACGCGTAAGACAATGTGAAAAAGCGCGGATATCCGCACGAAAATCGCAAAATGATTGCGATCGATCATCTTGTACGGAAAATAAATGAGAGGGGGAGGAGGGAAATAGAAGGGGGAAGGTGGGAAGAGGGGTAAAAGAGAAAGACGATAAATGACGAAGAAAACATAAATCGGAGAAATCGGTTTCTCCGTTCGATTTATACGAGAATTACCACGTTATTAATACATATTGGTCATTTATTATTGTTGTTATTATTACGGATGATTATTATGATTATTACGGATTATTATGATTATTATGATGAATAATAACGGTAGCGTTTAAACGGTTTTAACTCTCAAACACTTTATTAAGATCTTTACCAAATATTAACTAGCGGGCTGTCGCCATCTAATTGTTACATAAAATGACCAACAAATTACTAAGTAACGTAATACCTATTAATCTATATAGGATGATCTAGCGACCACGAGTTAAAGGGAAACAGTCTTTTTTAATGAGCTCTCTATCCATCTATCTAATCTATCTATCTATCTATCTATCTCTTTCTCCCTATTTCTCTATTTCTCTTATACTATTTATATATCGTTGACAGGGGACACAAAAGATGAAGCAATATGAAAATGTGCTAAATACTTTTTGTTTCACGAAAATTGTTCACGATTTTAAAATCATCATTCACTAATGATTATCATACTCATTGTATACTCATGCATACTTGTATTGTATACTCATCGTCACATCATTTGTTGAATTCAAACAAAAAACATTTGTGTCTGATTTGAAAATAATATTTCGGTAATCACTTCGTCATAATTGATAAATGCAGTTTTATTTAGACTAAACGATCTTCAATTCATTGATCGATATTAGGCTCTAATAATCGAAAACTATCGATAGTTGGTATATTGAACGGATGGTGCATTGAAAGAGATTTATACTATCGCTCAATTGTTTACAACGAATCAGTTTTATGAATTTTTAACTTCATATACCTCATCGTTTCTAATCGTTATCATCAAAAATTCATTATTAACATATAATAAAGAAAAATAAAAAAACAGCAAATTAACAAGTAAAATAAAATTAAAAAAGTAAAATTGAACAAATTCAAAATACCTGAAAATTTCTTTCTAAACGTTTCTTTTTATATATATATATTATATATATATATATAATAAAATAATAAATAAAATAATATTAATATTATTAAAAAATTGCATTTACTCAAATTGATTGAACTTTATAACATGATTTATAATATTTTCTTTCCACGTACCACGTTATCGACGTTTTCAAAAAATATCCAAGACAATTTGCTTCCACAATAGCTGCGTCAATGTTTTAATCAACTAGTCGACGAACAGTATTTTTATTCACAATACGATTCGATTGCTTTCACGTAAATCTAATGCGAGTGTCGTTGACGTTGCAATTGTATAAGCTGATTACGTAAGTTCACGAAGACTTTTCTTCGCAGACAGTCTCTGCATGGAATATGGAAAATCGCTGAAACAAAACGAAAAAAATCTCTATAATTTCGCGACGGTTGTTCAAATTCAATTGAATGGAAAACACATAAAACTACTTCATCAAATTTTATTTTCGGAATAATATATGTACTTGAATTTACATTTATTATGTAGAATCGAACGAACTTATTCACGTTCAAAAAAAAATAATTCTATAAAACTAAAAGTATTTTCAAACCTTATTTATTTATTCAAGAGGAAACTTAGTCATTGTAAAAATTAGAAAAAAGTTTAAATTCATATTTTTCATAAAATGAATAAAAATTTTATTTATTCAATAGTGAATTAAATAATAGTAGAGAATAAAAAATAGTAGTGAATTATAATAATAGTAGAGAATAAAAAATATTTTTAAATTTATTTATCATTAATCATTGTAAAGAAATCATAAAATTCTTTTCTGACTAAAAAATTTAGCATGACGAATAAATTTAACATCTACGTACATTTTTCACGAGAAAAATAAAAATTTCTTCACTCAATCTCTTATTCAATCGTTCTTTTCGAATTGGATAACACTCGAAAGAAAAGATACTCGGCATCACTTTTACAATTTCGTGAATGTGAAGTTTTCCAAAATAGAACTCTCAATACGAGACTACATCTTATGTGTGTCCTTTCAATGTAACAGCCCATCGGAAAAGTTCTATATAGATAACGAAAGAGAAGTAACCCACAGGGTGTCGCGTTAGCACTTGTACATTATTGGACGATGGCTGGTGATGAAAAAGCATGTAATGCTTGCTCAACTGCGAAACAAAAAAAAAAAATTGTAAATCTTTGGGTCGTTCATTTCCCAAATGTTCGGTGCGTCCACCGTAATTTAGAGAAGCCGAGAAGAAATCTATATATTTCTTGCTAATTTTCTATCGAAAAACTTGTTCAAAATACCGTTGTTACACGAGATACCGATTGTAAAAAAAAAAAAGAAAAAAAAAAAAAAGAAAAATAAAATAAATAAACGAACAATCGCGACGGGAGAATAAAGTGAGAGCTAGATAGAAAAACTTTTTAGAAAAGAATATAACTTAGCGACGCGATAATTGAAAGGGCCAGCGATTTTGTAGCCAAATATATAATAACGAAATTTATCGAGTGAATGAGAAAAATAAAAAAAAATAAATAAATAAAAATAAAAAAAAAATTTTAAACAGACGATCGCACCGCCTGTATTCCAAAAAACAAAAAAAAACTCTAGGCTTTTGTTTCGAATTTGTTTTTCCACGAGTTCGATTTTCCATTGTGTTTCATAGGATTCTTTGTACCTAGTATTATATGACTGAGTAAATTTTAGAAGCTTCACCATTGGAAAATGGACGATTCACATATAGAATGTAACATCGTGGTGAATGGAACGAGATCGATTGAACGAATAAAAAAAAAATGGTACCTCTGTTGTACTCTGTTACGGCGTGAAACGTGCAATGATGCAGAGTAATTTCTTGAAAAATTTCAAAGAAAAATTGCATCGGTGATACGAAGGGCAAATTGCAAAAGTTTTTTTTTTTTTCTGAAAAATCGAAATATCTGAATTTGATTTAGCAGTATCGAATATTTAAAAAAAATTTTTTATGTTATAACTTTATAACTGAAATATAAAATTAAATAATATTTATCACCATTTTCTATCTAATTATTTTTATATATAGATTATTTTACTTTATTGATTATAAATTTGCGATAATTTCATTTTTTATTTATATAATTCCATTTTTATATTTCATTCCCTTAATCACCGATTCAATTAACGCGGATGATAGCGCTCGTTCTATAGAAGAGATCATAAATGAGGATGGAATTTATAATTTTATCAAATTCGCGAGTTTTATAAAATGTAAAAATGTGAAAATGTGAAAATGGGCGAACGCTATCGTCGCGCGATAAATAAATTTAAAAACAATTCCCACGCAACGAATCTTGAAAGTAGTCAATATCTAATCAATTCCGAAGATATCGTAGCGGTAGATGATTTAAGAAAACAAAAAAAAAACGAAAAAAAAATGGTGAAAAAAAAGAAAAACCAGTGTAAACGAGTAATGCCAATAATGTTGAATAAAGAATGGAAAAAGACAGAAAACATTTATAAAGTGAACGATGTTCAAACGAATGATGAAGAATCTTCCATTAGATTGAATATCATTATGGAGCATCGAGATTGTAATACTAAAAAAAAGAAAAAAAATGAATAGAACAAACTGGTGTTGTTATTCCGAAACATACGAGTAACGATTAAAACGATGCGAGGTGTATATATATATACGTATTATTATATAATTAAATATAGCGATGAGAAGACAAAGAAACAAATAAAAAAATGTAGCACATATTTTTAAAGAGGAAAAATTAAAAAAAAAAGAAAAGAAACGAATACCGTGTTTAACGAAACGAGTCATGTTTGAATCGAGCGGACTTATGCATGAGGTGCTAATCACGGCGCTAATAAGTTAAAGAAAGAGAAAGAATAAACCTTATTAATCATAGGCGAATTATTTAATATCAAGCGAAGCACCAGTCGATAAAACTTTAATCGTAGCGTGTATTTTCGAGGAACGCTGCTAAGGAAGAAAAAAAAAAACGATCTTCGATCCTTTACGAAGGGATAGAAGTATAATGACTAATAATGTTTATGAACCAATGCATTTTCATGCCGAAAAACAAATAAAATTTGCAAGTCGAATCTTATTGTTTTTTACTTCGATACATCCTGTACCTTTCCTGAAGAAAAATAAAAAAGGTTAAAACTAATTTATATAATATTTCATTATATATATTTGGATCAATAAATAATTTACCAAAATAAATGTCGGTGTACTACTATATGCAGTATTTTGGGGATGATTCAATACATATTTAATATGTTAATGTTATATATTTATTCTTAATCTTGAGATAAAAATGCAGCATTCTTATCTATTATTATTTTTTGATCATTCATAACAATATATACAATACACATTCAGAATTCAAATATCCACAGGATTCGAACATTAGCAATATTTTGCGCGTGTATAAGTGATTCACTTACATATTTTCATTCCTATAGATTATACTATAAGAAATCATCTAAAATCAGGAAGAGCCAGTCTGAGAATAAAAATATATATCTCCTTTTATCAAAGAATTACTACGAATATACACAATTACGAGTACATAATTACGGATTCATACAGATTTCATACAGATTTTGTACAAAGCGTTAATAAATACGCTTCATTTACGTAAAAGTATTAAAGAAATAAAATGGAAGATCTAGATCTTATCTTCGGTTCTTATCAATCGGAAGTTATATTCTCCAAATGAGAAGCTTGTGATAATTCTTTGTTTGCAATATTTTGCTCCATTGCACATATCGATTTATCGGCATCCGTTTTATTGCTAGTGATATCCGCATTTTTTGACCAGGAGCAACTTCTTCTACCGGGAGATTTAGGCATAGACCATGTACTACTACGAGATCTTCTCTTAGGAGATCCACTGCGAGATTTAGCTCTTGTAACCTTTACCTTTGATACTGATCTTTCGCGCCTACGTCTATAGCGATGTTTGCTATTGTTCCAAGAATTAGAACGACTTCTTGAACGAGTTCTTTTCTTTGATCTTGATCGTCGTGATCGAGATCTCATTCTTGTTACAGATTTCGATCTTGATTTTGATCTTCCTCGTCGTTTTTTCGAACGTGATCTACTTTTGCTTCTACTTCGTCTTCTACTTCGAGATCTCGATCTAGTTTTTAATTTCGATCTTGATCGTGATTTCGATCTCGATTTGTCCCGTGATTTAGATCTTGATTTCGAACGAGACCTTGATCTTGTGGATTTCGATCGTGATTTTGATCTAGATCTCGATCTTGATCTTGATCTTGACCTACTACGACTTCGTGACCGTGAACTTCTATAATCGAAAGCACGATAATCCTGACCTACTAAATGAGCAAAGTACTTGTAATACTGCTCGTTATACAAATGAGGGTTAAACGTATGTAATGTACGATGATTTGCAGCATTACGCCATGAAAATCCTCTACCTCTTCCTCGTAAGAAACGACCACTCCTAGGCATACCTCTTGGCAAACTAGGGTAAATCATAGGTAAAGTAGCATCGTAATACCATGGTTGTGGAAAACGTGGATAAAGCGGTGGATAAGAAAGGGGTTCTAGAGGTGCAGGTGCTGAAAGAGATAAAATAATATAAATATATTTAATGATTCGTATAAATTTTTTCAACTTATACTCACCTGTTGATGATGATGGATATGTAATATTTTGTTTTAAAACACTTTTTAATTTTTTTGTTTGCTCCTCACCTGATTCTTCACTTTGACTTACAGAATTTTCAGAATTTTTTCCCTTTTTTCGTTTCTTCTATAAAAAAGAAAAAAAAAGAAAATGAAACTGTTCAATATAAATAAATAAATAAATAAAAATTAGAAAAGAATATAATAAATAGATACTTTTTTCTTCTTTTCTTTTTTAGATTTTTTCTTCTTTAATTTTTTAATTTTCTTATCTTTTTTTCCATCTTTTGAATCTTCTTCTGAACTTAATATTTCGATTGTACCATCTACTTTATTATTCTTTTTCTCTTCCTTTTTTGTATCTATGTTTGTTACTTCATCTATATTAATTTCATTATTCTCCACTTTTATCTTAATACAAAAAATGAATTTTAGTCAAGTTTATTATTATAAAAAAATGATAAAACTTTCGTTAATATTTACCTTTATTCTATCAAATAATTCATCTAAAAGACGAATGCTTTCGAGCTGTCTTTGTGCTTTTATTAATTTTTGTCCTTCTCTGGCAATTTTCATAGATACTTTATCTTCTTCCTTCTTTCGAAATATAGTTATAGCTTTACGCTTTCGTTTCTCTTCTCGTTTTTTTCGTCTATTTTCTTTAGCTATTGCTTCAGCCTCTTCTTTTTTCCTAATAAAAATGATACCAAATATGTCAAACTATTATATATATTTGAAATTATATTTATGATGATAAATATTATTGCTAATTACTTTAGTTCTTCACGACGTTTCTCTTCAGCTTCTTCTTTCCTACGTAGTCGTTCTGCTGCTAATGTATCCTGTGCTATTAGGCGTTTTCTTTCAAATTCTCTATGTGCTACAGTACTATCACTCATATGTTTTGTTTTATCAAACGTAATCTGCATAATATAATTAAAATTTTTTAATTTAATATTAAAACAATAAATTATAAATTAAAATTCTTATCGAAATCGTACCTTAATAGCGGCCGTAAATGCTTTATCTCCTTCTTTTTTGAGAAGTTTCATGCCACGCAATGCATCCATAGCCCTAACAAAATCCATATATTCAACATATTGAATGTAAGCATCAAAAAATATGCCATCTTCATAACTAAATTTATTTATATTTGTGCCCAGACGCATTCTAGATCTATAGGGATCAGCAGCAGGTACATCTATTCTTCTGAGTATTCCCCATTTTCTAAATATTTTGTTAATCAAGGATTCACTAGGCATTGTTGCTCCATCCTCAATGAACCATTTAACAGGCAAACCTGTTACATGTATAGTATCTGGCCTTTCTCCAGGTTTTAATTCATTCATATGTTTAGCATCTCTGAAATATGAATCCCAGCTATGCCTTGTAGGAAAATCATCCTTTGCTTCTGCTGCACGGACTTTTAACACATTGGGAAATCCAGATAAATTTAAACGTTGAGAGTCTAATCTTGCAAGTACACGCTGCAGTCTGCATCTGTCTTGCAAGTCTCCTTCCAATCTGATAAATTCCAATGTACTCTTGGCTACCTTCAGAGATGCAAACTCGTCTGGTAGTATAAAGGCACGTATCTTCTCCATTACTTCCCATGTTGATATTGTTTTTCCTGTTTATATCGCAGTTAATTTTCTGTAAAAACCTACTATGCTAAAAATATTGTGTATAATTATAGATTTGCGCACAATTTAAAACAATAATGATGTTTCCTGTCACAGAAATCAATATTATTAATAAATGCATTTGCCATTAACCTAAAAGAATCATGAGGTTAAAATATGCAAATGTGATTTCGAAAAATAATTCATATATAAAAAAAAAATTATAAATATGAAGTATATATAGATGAAAGATTTTGACGAAAATTCAGTCAAGAATTATAAACAAATTTAGATGCAAATGTAAATATAACTTTTATATTAAATAAAAATGCAAATGAAAATAGAATATGTATCATTTTTAACCATTTTACCTGGAACTTTCAGTTGAGGAAGATTAACAGAAACATTTATCTTTGCAACTGGCTTTAAGTAAAGTGCTCGTGGTGTATATAGAGGTACGATGTCACTAAGATCCCTACAGCTTCGAAATAGGTTAACAACCTCACTACTGGAATTTTCACCTACCTTCTTACCATCACTCATCATTAATCTAATGTACTTTCGTTATAGTAGAAGAAGAAATATAAAATTGTGTGATACAAAGAAAAGTTACAATTGTTAAATATCTATCTTACGACAAAGTAAACCCAGTAAGATGAAAACCATTCAGTAGAGAGGTTGTATATCCATTCGAAATGACTAAAAATCTTTCTCAGATCTGAAAGATTCCCCTTCTTCACTTCACCGTTTAATATCGTTTCATTTATCGCGATTCAAATCACTTTTGCCGAATAACTTTTCGTTTACCGATTAAATTTCATTCACGAGAACGGTTTTAATCCATCGTTTAGGTTCTGTCAAGCTCAACCGATTGAACACTGTAAATATAAAGAGAAGTACAAAATACACACAAAGCGTCATGATAGTACATTGAGTCCAAAATCGTTATGTATTGCATGTACGTAGAGAACGCCATCTATGGAATTTTGGTTAATCATCAAACGAAATTTATTTATTATTATCATTAATTTTTCGTTTCAAAAAATTAAATTATTTAGAAATTTGCAGAATTAAAATAAAGTAATTTAATTAAAATATATTGTAAAAAATAACATTCATTTAACATTCCATAATATTTTCGTCTGTGGTCACGCATCTAGCTAGAGAAGGAAAGAAAATAATGGAATAAAGATAGAGATAAATTAAAAATTGTGAAATCAACGCCATCTCGTGAGTGCTGCAAATGAAACAAATATAGACAAGAAGAGCAAATAATAAGAGAAAGATAGAAACAGATAAGGAATTAACTTTCACCGCCATCTCTCGAATATTAGAAATATCATAATAATATTTTAAAATAAACTTATTCAAGAGATGGCGCTAATAGTCAAATCTTATCTTTATCTTGTAAGCAAATATACTTTGAAAAAATAGGTCTAGTATTTAAGAGATGGCGATGAAAGTCAATTCTTATTCTGTCCTTTTTTAATTATGTACTTTTCTTTCTTTATAAGTTTCATTTGCGGCACTCTGAAGATGGCGTTGATT
This sequence comes from Apis laboriosa, assembly GCF_014066325.1. Taxonomy (NCBI): domain Eukaryota; kingdom Metazoa; phylum Arthropoda; class Insecta; order Hymenoptera; family Apidae; genus Apis; species Apis laboriosa. The sequence goes on from NW_025223857.1 coordinate 4,967,201, forward strand.
TCAATATTTTTACTCTTTCTCTATCCTTTTCTCTTTATCTATACTTTATGAAATTTATGCAGAAGAAACGGCATCGATATCTAATTATGTTTATTTTCTTTTTCTTTTCTTTCTTTGTCTTCTTTATCTATCTTGTATTGATCAAAATATTTTTACACAGATATTCTTATTTTCATTGTAATAAAAAATACACGTATAATTTTTAATTCATAAATAATTCATTTGATACATGATCCATCTATTATTTGTAACAATCAAATGTCTATGAATACAATACATATAATGCACAATATATAATGCACAATAATATTTATGAAAGAATATATTAAAGAAATTATTTTTCAATTTTTATTTCTTCATTTTTTTATGTTTGAATTAAATATAATTCCAACATTTCTTTTATTTTTCGCGCAATCGGTATTTCAGAATATAGGATACAAAGTTTCATAAGATGATAGATCTATTTTGTATTTCATCCATGGTTTTATTAGCTACATCGAGCGCCATTTGTTTGGACGCTTAATTTTTGGCCAATTGCATTGTGAAAGTGCCGCGAATAGTTATATATCATATAGAGAAAAGTAACGCGCTTTTTATTCGCAGAAATATGCGGATGTGGTTATGCAAAAAGAATAAATCGTAATAGAAAAATAGCAGGACCACAATGCGTGAAAAATTGTACACGCCAAATTATTATCATAATCCGATTAATTCTTTACAATTTATGTAAAATTCGCGTTATTTTACAGTCGAAAAATTTAGAGGATTGATTATTAATTTACGAAGAAAGCAAAAACAAAAAGAAGCACAATGTCTTTGAGCGCGAGTGCAGAAAATTTATCATCGGAAGGGCAAGTAAGTGAACCATATTAAATGCTATGCTTTTCTATGCATGACTCATACTATTCTATCATTACAATTATTGTACGATTAATTTATTTTTATTTATTTTACTTTTTATTATTTATCGATATATAATTTTATAAAGATTTTTATAAACAGTTAACATATATTGAGAAAAAAGAAAATATTAGACATACAATGAATGTTTTTTATTATATGTACTTATTAATTGTAATTAATGCATTAATTAATCATTTTTAAGATTTTTTATTTATTTTAATTTATTATTCATTTGAAATTATTAATAAATTTAAATTATTAGTATAAACTTTGTCTATAATCAATTTATTATAGTTGCATGTTCAGCCACTCCCATAATCATTCCATATTCTTTTCACATTTTTTTTTAAAAGAAAGCATATTGTAATTATATATTAAACATTTTATAATTCTGTTTTTCTTGTTGAATTGAAATATAATTCTAATATATTTTTATTATTTATTCATAATTTCATTACATAATAAATAATTATTTTAAATGAAATTTCTTATATTTGACAGAATAATGAAAGGTGGAACATGTGCCTTGAATTGGCGCTTGAGGGTGAGCGTCTGTGTAAGGCTGGAGATTGCAAATCTGGAGTTGCATTTTTTCAAGCTGCAATTCAAGCAGGCACAGATGACTTAAGAATCTTAAGTGCAATTTACAGCCAATTAGGAAATGCTTATTTTTATCTTGGAGATTATGTGAAAGCAATGCAATATCATAAATTAGATTTGACACTTGCACGTAATATGGGAGATAAGTTAGGGGAAGCTAAATCCAGTGGAAATTTGGGCAATACTTTAAAAGTTATGGGAAAATTTGATGAAGCTATGATTTGTTGCAAAAGACACTTGGAAATTTCAAGAGAAATTGGAGATAAGGTGTGTCTCATAGAATCATTTCTTATAAATTTACACAATGTTGTTTAAATATTAAACAAAAAATTTCTTTTATAGCTTAGTGAAGGAAGAGCTTTATACAATTTAGGAAATGTTTATCATGCCAAAGGTAAGCAAGCTGGTAGAGTAGGTCATCAAGATCCCGGGGAATTTTCTGAAGATGTTAGACAATGCTTACAACAAGCGGTACACTATTATGAGTAAGAAAATATAAATATAAATATTGTTAAAGATAAAGAGAAAATATAAAATATATATATTGATATAAATCATATGAATGCCTTTTATAGAGAAAATTTAGAATTAATGAAAGAATTAGAAGATTCTGCTGCTCAAGGTAGAGCCTGTGGAAATTTAGGGAATACATTTTATCTTCTTGGTGATTTTCAACAAGCAATTTATTATCATAATGAAAGATTAAAAATTGCTAGAGAATTTGGTGATAAAGCTGCTGAAAGAAGAGCAAATAGTAATTTAGGAAATTCTCATATATTTCTTGGCGAATTTGAGAAAGCTGCACAACATTATAAGTATGTATTTATATTAAATGTATTTATATTCTTTTTTTCGTCAATATTTAAAAAAATATATATTATAACATATATTATTATATATTATAGGAGAACCCTAGTCCTTGCACAAGAATTAGGAGATAGAGAAGTAGAAGCACAAGCATGTTATTCTTTAGGAAATACATATACTTTACTCAGAGATTATCCAACTGCAATAGAATATCATTTATGGCATCTTGAAATAGCACAACAGCTTAAAGATCGAGTAGGTGAAGGTCGTGCCTGCTGGTCTTTAGGCAATGCATATGCAGCAATGGGTAACCATGAGAAAGCATTACACTATGCTAATTTACATTTAAATATCTCCAAAGAATTGGAAGATCCGATGGGACAAGCTACTGCACAAATGAATGTTGATGATTTGCAAAAAATTTTGGGCTTGGAAAAAGGACAACAAGAGAATAATAAAGAAAATATTGCACAAAAATTATTGACCAATACAGGATCAAATATTAATATATCATCACCATGTAGATACAGACTTAGACGACAAAGTATGGATAATTTAGATCTCATTAAGGTAATTTAATTATTTAATATAATTTTGTGCCTTCCATATCTTGAATTTTCAATTATTTATGAAATTATAAATCCTTCACGAAAATCATTTATTTAGCTTACACCAGATGCAAAATTAAAAGAGCAAGCTGAATCTCAAATAGATAAAAGTAATAACGCGACACCGCAAATTACTCAAAAAGAAGAAGATAATTTCTTTGATCTTCTTTCTCGTTTTCAATCTGGTAGAATGGATGATCAACGCTGTGCATTAAACATAAATCGCAATCAGAAGTTTAAAACTATAACACCTGAAGACGATAAGTATGTAATTTTACAAAAAAGTACTTTTTTTTTTTTAATAATAACATATATTAAAATAAATTATTTTTATTTTTAGAGATGGAGAAGATTTATTAGAGCTCATTGCTGGCATGCAGAGTAAAAGAATGGATGAACAACGAGTGACATTGCCTTATTTACCTGGCCTAAATAGTAATCAAGATTCTGATGATTCCTTTATCGAAATGCTAGTTAAATGCCAAGTATGTATTATTATATTATTATGTATTATTAAGCATGTATCTATTTTTTGCTTTAATTTTATTTTATTACACATTAAATAAATTGCACATGTATAGGGTTCACGTTTAGAGGACCAGCGAAGTCCTTTACCAGCAGCATCAACGGTGCACGATGCTGAAGAGGAACACAACCAAAGATCTAACGGGACTACTCAAGCAGGATCGACAGTTCCTGAGGAAGATCTTTTTGCTTTAATACAAAGACTTCAGGCCGGACGAATGGAAGATCAAAGAGCTTCTGGTCCTGGCAAGACTTGTTAAAGCATTAATATGTAATTGAGAAAAATTTTATGATAATTAACTTGCTTGAAATTCTACAACTCGTTCCACACAATTTCTCTTTGTCTTTTTCTGTGACAAGGTTCAGTGCTTAATTTGTGCATTCCACTCACAGCCTATGAAATCATTATATGATTCAGACTTTAGAAAACTGCAAGGTACTATTATACCGTCCACTGACATTTGTTCTCCATCTTATATTTATAACAATATAACAATATTGCATTGTTGCAAGCATAACATACTTTACATATTTTATTAAACTTAAAAATTTTCTCTCTTTTAACTAATAATCCATGACATGGTGCCAAAATCTGTACATACAAACGTATGTTATTCGTGCAATCAATCAGAAAGTATTGCACGATATTAAAGATAGAAAATAATTTTATATTCTTAAAGTAGAAAATTATTTGTTTTATAGTGGAAATTAGAAAATGATTAAATAATTCAAGACAAAAAACAATTTATGACATTGTAAACACTGCCAGGTTGAGGATATGAGTCATACAAATATATTTCAGAAGAAAATGTTACATTATAAACACGGAAGATTTATCAATCCTGGCATTATATATATATATATATTTTTTTTAATAAGTTCGATAATATATAATCTATTTATTTGCTGATTATTTCCGTGAATTGTGAAGGTAGATAAGTAATGAGTTGGTGCCAAACATAATTGATTTGTTGAGATCTAAATATAGAATGTAAAAAACGAAAGAAGAAATTGTTAGTCCTTGTTGTTTGTCTATTTTTCTGCATTTATATTTTCTCTATTATATGTTGATAGACATACGTGAATTGTAACATGTATAATAATTTTAAATCAACGTTACCCTTTATCTTACGATATAATTACGATATCAGTTTCCGTCGTTCATGTATATTTTACATATTCCAAATAGACGGAGTGTAAATTAATGTATCTGTGGATATAGACTGGATCAATCATGATCATCCTTAATTTCAATAGTACCTAACTAAAAATTCTATATTGATATTATTCCAAAGGGCTAAAATTCTCAAAGGATCTTAATTATATATATATATGAGAGAATTCGATTTATAGGAATTCTCAAACTTAATAATTTGATACAATACGCTGTATCATATGATCTCCGTGTGTTCTACAAATCTTGAAAAGATAAGTAGTTGGATAACATGTTCAAAAGTGGAACGTATTCAACATTCCATTACATAATCCATTGTATTTATAATCGTTAAAATATCTTACCGATAAATAATTTAAATTAATGCAAATCTTATACATTGTTTATCTCTGGATACGATGAGAAGACGCTTTGGTAAAGAATTTTTAAATGACAAAAATAAGAAAAAATGAAACAATGCCTTAGTAAATTTATGCAATTCTATCGACCTACATATATGCATATATATACGTGTATGTGCATTTCGAGGCTAAAACGTTTCACGCCTACATATTATACTTATGTACTAAAATCTAAAACTAATTGTAATATTGACTATAAAATTAAACCGAGCCTGTCAAATGACTATAAAGCCATATTTGAGTATTGTTAGTAGGAAGATATTATTGATATCTTGGAAAAAGAAAAAACGAGGAATTAATTGTAATTCGTGTATGTACGAATCGTAGTATTATTTTTCTTGTTGTTAAGAAAATTGTGTAACTATGTAAATCTAAAATGAAAAGTTTGTTAAAAAAAAAAAAAAAAAAAANAAAAAAAAAAAAAAAAAAAAAGAAAGAAAAAAAAAGATAAATAATACTTCGTTCTAATGGCTTAAATGTACAAGCTCATCTAGTTAATCATTGAAAAGGATCGAAATAAATATTGATTCATTATTCAGTTTTATATAACTAAAGATAATACTATTTTTTTGTAAACGTTAAATTTGTACCACATTCTATATCTTTAATATGTATTTAGTTTCATAAGGTTCGCGATAGCGTCGTAGCGAACTAGATACTAATGAGATAATATAGTTTCTTTAAACTGTAATATTTTTTATGGAGTCTGTTTACCGTAGATTCGCAACTCGTCTTCATATAGCTAATGTATAATACAGAGATTCAATAAATATATATATATATATATATATACTTTTTCCAGAAATTCTAATATTTAATTATTTCCCATGAACATTTTTATCTTTTTTTCACGTAAGAACGATCGTCTTTTACTGAAGAATTTTCAAATATGTCTGAGATGTCCAGAAAAGTTTCAGAAAACGTATTCGACGTCCCACCTACGGATGATTCTACGTTATGGTCAGAATGGAACGACGTAGTATTAAATAAGGAAAATTGGGCGTTTCCAAAAAGTAATTAATATAGGAAACTTTTTTCCTTCATATGACTCCATCCTTCATATAATTTCTTCTAGATGGACCGGATGGTTTGTTTCTCGACACACAAGTCGTGCAATTACCTTTAACTTTGACGTGTCATGAATGGATCAGAGCGAAGAATTTAGACAATTTGACTGTACGTTCAACGTTAAAAATTAATTTTACATTATAAATTTATATTATAAATACAATTCTACAATGTGAAGGTGTAACTTGAATTTAGGAACCATTGACAGTAGTTGTCAACAATTTAAAGTACTCAGACTTCATCATTAACAACAGACACTTATTGCACAGCCAGGTAATCTAAATAATCTGAAATTGTAACTCTTTCGAAAATTAGAAAAAAAATATTCCATTTTTTGTCGCAAAAAGAACAAAATTATCGAAAAAAAAAAAAAATGGGATATACATTGAGAATAAATCAAAGTACGATTCATGATCGTTGAAAAATCGGGGTGACAAATTGATCCATTCGCAATAGAATGGATCAAGAAATTTCAATTATATTGAAATTGAACTCGATTCAATTAAGGAACGACTTTCAGTTCATGCGATGGTTTATTTCCGCGCTAATAAATCTCCAGTACTGCGGCAGAAATGGATTGGAAATAAGTGGCGAGAGCAACAATTTCATTTGGATTGGGCGGAACCAACCTTGGCAGGGTTGGATGAATGTGTATTCGATGAACAAAGCTGGAAAGGGGGTACAACATCGCCCTGTCATAAATCCAAATGGTACGTTCTGTTTTATTAATCATGCCCCTCTCTTTTTTTCTATTTCTTTCCTTTTCTTCATTGGATTAAATCAAATTATTCGTGTTATTTCGATCCTTTCGAGAAGCGTATTCTTTATTTGTTCGAAGAAAGAAAATCTCTCTCTTTCTCTCTCTCTCTCTCTCTCTCTCTCTCTCTCTCTCTCTCTCTCTCTCTCTCTCTCTCTCTTTCTCTATTTTTATTACGTTTATAATGATTATATGAATAAATTGTCTGTTTTTTTTATTCTATCCAAGGCAAATACATCGTAAGATTGTATTTTCTGGGAGCTTGGCGGCGAATAGTGGTGGATGATATGATACCAGTGAATAAAGAAAAATTGCCACTTTTACCCCGTACTAATAATAATTTCGAATTATGGCCCATGATTCTTTCGAAGGCTTTATTAAAACTTAGCTCCCTCACTTCGAATAGCTGTGAAATCATAGATTTCCATCCCGTTGCGTGTTTAACCGGTAAAGAAAGAAATCTGAATTTAATGTTAAGATGTGTAATTTATTCCATTTCTTTGTTTTTTCTTTCTTCGAACGTAGGATGGGTTTGTTTGAAATTCAAGATGCATTATCAATCGCCGCAAGACAAGTGGGATTTCTTGAGAAAATACGCGGATCATTTCGAATGGGAGAAAGAAGACGAGCAAGAAAGTCAGGGTTAGTCACGTGTTTTTTGTCGAGTTTATCGTCCCCATGATCTGTTTATAGTGTTTATAGTCTTCGCAAACAGAGGTGAGATCCAAGAGGATTAAAGAAGTGAAAAAATCTAAGGAAACGATGAGAACGAGGAAGTCCAAGGATACCGATCGTACGGGGAAGACCGACGACACGAGAAAATCGAAGCTCGACGATCCAAAGATTAAAGCGTTGATTAAACCACAACCAGTTTCCCTGTTTCTAGATTTAAGAGATATAAAAAACGAAAATGTCCCGGAATTGTCACCGTGTTGGAGCCACTTCATTTACGTAGATCAGTCGCGTGATATTCCCCTAGACCCTAAAGACGTAGGTTGAACAATCAATTGAATCTAATCTTAAGTAAAATATAAACGTTAAGGTTAATTGAAAACGCAGGTGAAGCCTCCTCTAGCAAAATGGAAGTTTTATCGATGGTTAAAATGGGCGATCAGCGAGAATATAATCAATCCAATCGAATATTTCGTACCGATCCGATCGTTGAAAGTTGTCAGCCCTTTGAAGAAATGCGAGGAGAGTGTGATCAATAAATACAATAAGATGATGAAGAACGTTGTTGACAAGGATATGTTCAGAGCGATGGAAGAAAATAAAATTAATGAAAGATCAAAGAATCCCCAGAAAGACGAGACGTTAGACGATATCTGTTTCTGGGCGGACTTCAACAAAATAGAACCCTACATAAAAGAAGTTGATTTCTTCTATAAATTAGATTATTTTCAATACACTATGAAATTGTCGGATCGTTTTGCAATGAAACCGAGCGATGAGAAATCCGAGACGAAGAAAGACAGTAAGAAGGAGAGCAAAAAGAGTTCTCCGTCCAGACAAACCAAAGATCCCGAATTCATCGACACGTATCTATGGCCCCAAAAAATGTTAAAATCCAGGAACGATCCATTGTACATTTTCACCGATTCCGTGGAGGAAAAATTCTTCTTGATCAACTTCTCGACGTTTCAAGTTACAGGGGAAATCGTGAAAAACGAGAGGGACGAAGGGACAAATCCTAGAACTCTGTTGAAAGCGCACAAGGGTTATCTGGCCGTGGAAAAGAATCATTGGTTTCGAAAATTGGAGAAACCCGACTACTTGATTTTCATTCTAACTGCTGGGACGAAAGCGACTATACTCGAAATAAATCCCGGAAGACATATCTTGCAAATCTATTGTCATTCAGACTCGAATTGTTACGTGAGCATTTCCTCGGACACGATTTTCCACGTGGGTGATAGAAGAAAGATGTATCAATTGATGTGCACGGAGTCCGAAATGGTCGATAGGATGGCGAAGCACATAAGCAACTCCATAAGTAATGCCTTTCAATCGTTTGGCACCGAAAGATATTCGAAAGCGTTGAAGCTTTATTACGGTAGCTACTTACCGTTCTCTCTGGAGAAAAAGAAAAGAAAAAAAATATTTTTTCAAAAGGTGCACGAATACTTTATCAAAGAACTGATAAACTCTATTACAAAGATTATAGCCGAGAACGAGTTACCGAACACGTTGAGAGCATTGAGAGTATTTTTTCTGAATCATAAGATCGGTATGCAATGCTACGACGAGATCTCGGTAATTTTGAGGACTTTAAGATATAGGAGCATACACGGAGAAGATCCACCTTTAGAGTCCAGATTTAATTTTGTTTCTCGAAAGGATGAAGCTGCTAGCATTATTCAATCATTTTTCAAGATGATTATTCTGAAAAAGTATCTGAAGATGCATAAGCCTCAACACGAAAAGCACAATGAGATTTCGCAAAATTTACTTAAGATCACGGAATTGTTTAATTACAACAAACAAGAATCATTGGCTAATAGTATATTGAGAAATATTGTCAGGTATCATGATAAATTCTACGATATTTTCTATTGCTCTAAAGATTTTGAGTACATCTTGCAATCGGTAGAGTTCAAAGGGACGTTGACCAATCTGAAGCCAAATCAATGGTTTCCTATTATAAGAATTATAATAAATCCTCGAGTCGGTGAGGTGGTTCTCGCCAATATAAATCTATTCATTAATCTACCGAGATACGATGTGCGCGTGTTCGACAACCTGTTGGACAAAGAGATATTAAAAGTAGTGAATAACGTGGTGCCAACTCGTTACGAGCACACGAAACTTGGTTACACCCTTTTCTGTTATGGATGGACCGATAGCGATACAAATCAGACGAAAGAGTTACCCTGGACTTTAAATATAATCACCATGAAAGGACAGCCCGAGTTTCAATTTTTGATCAATGAAACCAGCTATACCATGATCACACCTCCCACCTTGATCATAGAAGAGTTGTGCAACACTTATATCCCCAATTCGAGAAATTTCATTTCAAAATGGACTATTCGAGTGATGCAGTCTAGTATAATGTCGTTCAGATTACGAGTATCGTACAGTAATGCGAAAATAAGGCTGAGAGTAAAGGACGAGCATGGCAATTTGATATCGAGAAATAGAGGTTTCGCAGTAGTCATCTTGCCAGTCGTGTATTTGAAGTTTAAGAAAAGATTTGATTTCGATGAGAAGATGCGCGAATATAAGGAGGAAATCGATATCAAAAAAAATGATAAGTATAACGTGGTACCTTACACGACTTATTATTTGGAAGGATCGGTTCTCGGTAAAACCTGGCCACTTACGAGGGCAGAATGGAGTATCGTGTCGGAATTTAAAGTGAAACCAAGTGGATCTATAGTTAGAACGAAATTACCATCTAATAATGTGATAAGAAAGAATGACACATCGAGATCAAAGAAAAGTATCAAGCAATCCAACGAAAATGTTCAAACTCTCGAGTCTCCTTATTGGATTCTTCAAGTGATCACGGATTCTGGAAGTAAAATAGAGGTATACATTTCTCGTTTTTTTTTCTTTTTTTTTTTTACATAAATAAAATTGCAAAGATAACAATATAAAATACCAATGATACCAATTTTACGTTCGACAGATATTCGAAGACAGGACGAAGGAGTTGGAAATAGCCGAGATGAAGGAAACCTGGGCACAAGACAATCCCGACAGTTTGGAACGTGGGAGAGAAATCCGTAAAGCTTTCATAAAGAAACACGCGGTCAAACAGCCGATAGAATGTTTGGAAAAGAAAGTTTCGAATCAGTCTGAAAAATCGTTGATAAAAAAAGACAACGAGCGATCCTTGATGGACGCGCCAGATATATCGCATTGTATGGAGGAGAGGACTTTGAGTCCGCCTCCTTCGCTTCGTAGACTTCCACCCTTGGATCTGTCGGTATACGAGGTCAAAGAGGATGAAGAGATATTGAAGACCGAATCGAAAGAAGAAATGCTGAGTGTGCTGCGCAAATTGGATGTTACGTGCGCTCAACAGGATTACGAGCAATTTCTCGAAGAATTGGAGAATTTAAACAAATTGCAGAAATTGGAGCACGATATACTGTATCGGATCAAATACATGGAAGCATTTCGCGAGAGGAAAGCTTTAATGGAGAATTTATACGAGGTTCGAAAAAATTACATTGCCATGAAATCTCTGGCACCGAGCGTTAAGTCTACTAAAAAGAGTCCTATAAGCTCTAAAAAAAGCAAGAAAAATAAAAAAACTTAGGCTAATTAAAATTTAAGAAATAGAATAATTTAGCGATAAGAAAATTAATTCGATTATAAATGTCGGATAAAATGGCCGTTTACAACAAACAGTAATAATAATCAAACAAAAATTTCTATCTATAATATTTGTCACTTTCTAAACTATAAATTGGATAGAGAAACATTTATCTATCGCCATTTAATTCAGTGGATATACGCGCTTAAATCACACGCTTAATTCCACTATATTACCGGTATCCCAGTAATCCCCTCTCTTTACGAATAATTTAAGAAGCCAGTATCACCCCTCGATTAATCTATTATACAACTGTGGATACATACTTGTCAGAGATAGTGTACATAACTTTACCTTGCACCATTAAAAAAAAAAAAACTGGAGAAATATCTACCATCTCCAATATGCATTACCATCTACATATTCACGACTCCAATTCGTAAAAAAGTATCTCTAATTACCGCTTGAACCTTGTCCTTACTAATCGTTGGAACCGCGGCCAACATGCATAATCCGGTGCAACGACATTCCTCGCTCGGATTCCACAATCCTCGCCAAGTCCTCCTCGATCAAAATATACGATCCATTATCATACGTTCTAAAAGATAGCGATCGATGATTCAGGATCCACTTAAACGGACACGATTTTTCATCGCCAATTATCTAGAACGCATATTCCCAAATACGTTATGCATTAAATTTAAACTACTATTATAATTAATAAATAATTAGATCTACGTTACTCGTTCATACTCGAATAAAGATTAATAATTAATAGTTTCAAAACCATGACCATGTATGCATTTTTAATAATTATAAAAAAAAAAAAAGAAATCTAATAAACTTCGTCGCAAGAAAATTTTCTTCAATTCCTTCTCTACAAAAGTTTCTTCTTCGTCATCGAATACTTTCCTCAACGAATTCTGGAAAGGATATTTTGTATGCAACGAGATTCAAAAATTATTATTCAAAAAGAAAGAAAAAAATATACAAATTCATATAAATTGACGCGATAAAACCAGGGCACACCGATTAAAAACAAAAATCGCCGATCCAGACTCGGTCAGGGACAGGAGAGTTCATCGATACACAAATCGCGGTTATCGCGAGGAACTCAAACAGAAGTCGATGTTTGCATACTGGTAGGCTGCGGTGCATCACGGAGGAGGAGAGGACCGTCGGCGGGGCACCTTTTAATGACGCGGTTCCCCGCTCGGCTGTGGAAAAGAAAAGTACGCTGATCCGTTCCGACCATTTTTCATCCGGGACCAGTCCCCGTCGTCTAGCAAGATTATTACAAAACTGCTTGGGGAAGAGGTCTAGGTTAAGCGCAAGAACAGGTACAGCGCAGCCGAGAAGCGTATAGAGTTGTGTCGGGATTTTATCCAACGTGTGGTTAATGTGCGCTTCTTCCTTCTTGTTCCTTTTTCTTTTTCTTTTCTTTTTTTTTTTTTCCTCCTCCTTTTTTTATTCTTTCTTCTTTTTCCATCACAGCGAGTCGGTTTTGCACGATCGGTCTGGTTTTACCGGAGAAATTGATTGAGAGAAGTAGATATACGCGACGAAGAAAGGCGAGTTGAAGGTGTTTCGCTTTGGTCGGTTGTATGTGGAGCAAGTTTTTGTTGGTGATGAGGTAGAAAAAGGTGGTGGATGATGAATCTTAGCGTGTACGTATATACACTTTGGTTACGACTTTTTATCGAGTTCACCGGTTTCATGCCCGTGTACATCCAATAATGATAAAGTTTTTCGCGTTTTGTGGAAATTATTATGGTTTAACGAGGTAAGCATTGAAATCCATTAAATAAGTTTTTATTTCATCGCAATGAAATAAAGATGTTACGATTAAATTGAACAAATAATTATTATACGCGAAATCGTAAAATTCTAATTCAAATATCACATAGAAGATATGTATTTAACTATTCGTTAAACTGATCTCACGAGGTAAATTTTTCTATTAATACGTTTTTATAAAATATACATGCTGATGAAACATGCATACGCTGATCGCAGGTGCATCCAACGTTGCAGGCTCGTTCACTGCAGGGCAGAGCGTTGGCAATCGCGTCGATCATTTTTGTTGCCCGTTGTCGGATGTCATCGAACGAATTAACAAATGTCGGCGGTGACACGACGTTGGTTTTCACGAACTACGTCGATTTACGTTTGCTACGAATTCATGTGTTATAACTCGCGTTACAAGAAGAAAGCTGAATAAGAAGAAAGCGTTAAATAAGATTGAGACCTTTAATAAAATTCATTTAATCGAAACATCAATGATTGAAATTAAGATTCAAAGAATCTTAGTAGAATTTATCTTTTCAATTGAATGTGTGCATACGCGCGTGAAGGAATAAAGTGAAGATTGAGTCGAGGAACACGTCATCGTGACTTTTAGTTTAAGATCTTCTTGTCATTCGCGAGCTTCGACAGTTCCTCGGGTGTCTAAGAATTTCTACACCCGACCAAACCCAACAAAATAATATCGATGAAATACTTCTCCCCCCCCCCCCCCAAAAAGAAAGAAAGCAAATAAATATTTCTCTCGAACTTAAAAATTCCACGCCTCCGAAAAAGAAAGGGAAAATAATAATAATAATAATAAAACGATTTCCCATAGAAATTACATTGAACTTATTTTTGTTTTTTTTTTTTTTCTTTTCTTTCAAATCTTTGTCAATGAATTCCATTTCAAACTTGCAAGGCTACTAGAACACTATCAACCATAAAACGCAGCATGGCGACGCTTGGTTTAACGCTTTCGCGGTAAATGAAGCGGCCTCACAATCACAGTAAAGCTTCCCTATGCTCGTGCGATAGCTCGTTTCTCGTTTTACGGCCGTTAAACGGGCCACTGGCGAGTAGGAAAGGGAAAACAAGGGGGGAGAGGGAGGAGAGAGAGAGAGAGAGAGAGAGAGAGAGAGAGAGAGAGAGAGAGAGAGAGAGGAAAAAAAGAAAAAGAATGGAAAAGAACGAACACGGTCGTCGTTAATCATCGTTGATCTCGTTGGAGAGTCACGACTTGCATTAGGGACGGCCGACAATTTTCATCGTCGTCGCTCAAAATCGTGGCCGTCGATCGGAAAATCGCTCTTTACGAGCGGCTGTTATCGGAAATTTCTCGCTGGTAGAAGCCGCAAAGGCACGACACGGGATTTATGCGTCCCCGTTAGCTCTCTGTGTCATCTTTCGCCTATTCTTTCCCTCCGTGAACGAGCGTTAAGCCTCGTACACGCTGATAATTTGCGAGTATCGGAGTATAATTTATTAACGTTAACAGCATGAAATTTTAATAGATTTAAAACGACGTGATAAAATCTTAAATGTAAAAGTCGAAATTTCTTATTGTTATAATTTAATTTAATTTAACTCGTGATTCGTAAATTATTTATTTTTTGAAATTTCCCTTCCCTCGTTTTCTTTTGTTTCTCCTTTCTCGATGCATTTAAAACGTGCTGTATTAAAAACGTGCTACCAATCGCGAGTTTACAAATGGAGAATGTCGTAACGAGTAAAATAAGGAAGCTATGTTTCATCTTCTTGAGGTTAACTTTTAACCTCAGTGTCAAGGAAAACATGCATCTCATTGTTATTGCCGCCACCCGCATATAATTCTAAAAAGAATTACGTAACGACAATAAAATGAACGATACGTCTTCGAGAACGACTATGTTTGAAATATTGGATTTTTTTCTTATTTTTTTTATTTTTTATTTTTTATATTTATTAGAGAAGAAAAAGAAAAAAGAGATATATCGATAATTATGCAGATGTAATGGATTTTTTAAACGTTTTAAGATAAAAATAAACTTTGCTTCATTTTATTTGATTTTTTTTTTTTTTTCCCTGATTTGAATATCACGAACGAGTGGTCGACTGACAATGGTTGTTTTTAATCGAAGTGACCGGAAACGATGGCTTCTTAATATGCTTATTGGTTCAGAACGCAGAGGCCAATGTCGTTCGCGTTTCTCAATCGAAGCCCGAACTTGATAACGTTCATACATACTTCATTGCGAAAGTTTTCTTTAATTAAAATACTCTTAACCTTTTAAATGTACATATTACATTCATTAAAAATTTGTTATATCTTTAAACCAACTTGTTTTATCTTCGTTACGATGATTAAATTTTAAAATCTACATCTTTCTCCTTCTTCTTTTTTTTTTTTAAGACAAATAAATTTTTTAAGAAAAAAAAACTTTTAAATTCCTCATATTATTCTTTCTAAAAGCAAGAAAAATATTAAAATCCAAAGATCATTAAACTCTTCCCTTAAAGAAATCAAATTCAAGACACTTCTCTATATATTATTTCTTCAAAAACAAAATTATATTAAAATAATTATCTTTAACAAAATCCTCTCCCTCTTTAATTTTCTTTTCTTCTTTTCGTCTAAGAAATTCAATTTCGAAACATCACTTCCCCAAGCAAAAAAAAAAAAAAAAAGAAAAAAGAAAAAAAACGTTTAACTTCCGTGTCTCAAAAGACCATATACCCAAAGCCGACGACTTCCTTCCAAAATCCAATTGATGGCATCCATGTAAGCTCGTCATCCAATTCCAAAAATAAAAGCCATTCCATTCTCCATTTAATCCCCTTTTTTTATGTCCAACCAAAAAAACCTAAATCCCCTTTTAAATTCAAAACTTTGAATATCTCTCAATTGCAAATATCTTCAATTGCGAATTAAAATTATAATCTATCATTTTTTTCTTTTTCTTTTGCGACAGTTTTAAATGCTTAATTCCGCCGCTTCCCACGCTTCGAGAAAAGTGACACTTTCAAATGGAAGAATCGACGGTCGACGTGTATTTCCAAATATGGAAAGTGGCACGTGTGAAGCGCGAAATATTTGAGTATTCGAAGCGTGTATGACGAGTGTGTGTAAGTATTTACAAAATTTAAAAGAAAATGTAAAAGAAAAAAAAAAAAAAAAAAAAGAAGAAAAAAAAAAAAGAACGGAGGAAAAAAAGAGGAGACAGGGTGGGACCGAACTCATCTCGGTGTTCTTCTGTTGGGCCGTCAGCTGGACGCGGCCGCTGGAGCAGGGCGAGGAGGGAAAGGACTCGTGGAGGGAAGGAGAGACGAGAAGACGAGGGAAGAGAGCCTCTTCTCTCCGGATGAGCCTTCTCTCGCCGCGGCTCGTTCACAATCTGCTGCTCCAGTCTCGCGTCGAGTCCCGTCGCCGCATCTTTTCGGGGCTCCTTTCCTCTCGTTCGGCCTCTCCATCGACGACTTCAAATCCGCGAAAACGGCGTGCAACAATCAGCGATAAAAAGTGCATTCGAACTTTTTTCATTCTTATTAAAAGCGAAAAAAATTTTCTTCCGAGTGGCATTCGTTTCGTCTCCCGCCCCGAGAATATTTGAAATATTCACAATATTGAAAATCGTGATCGTTCGAGTATTCTCCCATTTTTATATTTAACGAGTATTCGGATTCGAGTATTTGGTTTTTGGACGAAGGGTGAATTGACAGGGGCAGGGTTAAATTGACATTTTTTTTTTTTTTTTTTTTTTTTGAGAATTTTGAAGAAAAAGTGAAAGGTGATTCAGAATTGGTGATTCAATATTGATTAAAGAGATCGCACGAAGGCACATGGATGAGACTGGAATCGAAGTTTTATGGTCAATTTCGTTGGTGAAGTAATGTTGATGGTTTCGTTGACAGGTATGGGCGATAAGATGAGATTAATTAGAGAGCTCGCGATCAAGGTGTTAGAATGGTACGGTTATTGGAAGTTTCTTGGATTATGGTCTACTTTATGACACTGTTTCGCGTTTACGTATTCGTATTGTTATCTTCAGGTTACTAATTGGAGAAGAATTCTAGCATCAAACTGCTTTTAACATCGAAGTTGTTAAAAAACGCTACGTTGTACGTAATTTAAAAATTTTTCTCGATAATATAGATTCGATAGAGAAGAAAAATCTCGATATAAAATTCACGTACATAAAATCTTTTAATAATAAATCTTCGTTAAAAAAGTTTCGCTTATAATACTCGTCTCGTATCGATAACGATTTACCCAATTTATCAAAAGATAGAAATCTTAAAATCTCGCGCGAATTGATCACCGAATAATAATAATAATAATTCACAATAGATCGTTCGCTAAGACTAAGAATAATGACTAATTGATTAAATGAGAATTGATCGAAATAGAAATTGTGCGCGTATTCCTTATTTCTCGTGGAAATAAACGATTAATTAGACGCGTTTATCAATCCGTAGCCCTGCTCGTAATAGAACGTGCGAACCAGACTGATCTCTTTTTACACGAGTTTTGCACGAGCATACCAGCCTTTATGGAACTTTAATGATAGCCTCTGCTCGGTCCGCTTTTACGTTATGATAACGAGTGAAAGCGGGAGTGTGTGTATCTCTATCTTGGCGAATTTCCGAGGAACGTGTGGCGTTGATTCCACTTTTCTTTCCCTCCCTCCCCTCTTTTTTTTCCACCCGAGGAAAGGGCGACTCGAGACGGATAGAACGAGAGATCTCGATTAAATAAATGGATGGCGGACGCCGCGTGGAATTCTAGTTGGAAATTTTCTAGTTGCCTTCTGGCCAACTAACGATGATAAATCGTGCTAAATCGTTAACTCGAATTTTTCTCCGTACACTGGTGAACTGGTTTCCTTAGAAAATGGAGTTTTAATTCGAACGTGCATTTGAAACTGGTTCCCTTGGGAAATAAAAATTGGAAAAATTCGATATTGGATATTGAATCGGTGACGATTGGTTTTGTTTCAATGATCTTTTTTCCAACTTACCCCCGCTTTCGTTTATATATAGACTTAATATAGTCGAGACGCGACCAACGGCGTCATCCCTTCCAAGGGGTATTTCTAACTCTTCGATTATTAATTTCAACGGATTCTCCCGATCCGTGCAACGATGAATGGGCTGGAAACTTCATAGTTCCAGTCTTTTCGTTCCAACGAGGGAACAGCTATTGTGAATATTTATATCAAAAGATAGTTGCATCTATCTCATCGTACTAATTTGGTGCTTCCGGAAAGGCGTCATAGCCAGCTCGGAATCGCGACAATTATCGCTCATTGTCTCTTCCCTCGGTTTACGTGGCGTGATTTTCGCTCTTCTCGCGAAACGGGCAACTCGTAAACTAAACATAATTTCCATAAACGTGACTGTTCTTTAATCTCACGCGTTACTTAACGATAAATTCTACGCGGTAATATTTTTACCATTTAAGGAACTTCCAACGTGCCTTCAAGTTTTTTATTTAAAATCCACGCATACCACGATACTTGTCGAATTATTATTTGCAGATAAAATAACAATTACCGACAATTTCAATGATTCGTTCAACTTGAAAAGAAGACCTTCAATTTAAAAATAAAAAAGGATTTATGATCCATATATATTTATATTAAGAAATTTGCATGCACAATTCAATCATTGACGATTACAAAGATTAGTTCATTTTCCATAATTGCTTTTTGTTTTTATTTGTAACCATTCCCTCGAGAATACGAACAAATTTGCAAAGAAAATTTAAAAAGATTTCACGACTACTACACGTGTCCACACCTATGATAATAACATTTGTAAATAGAATCATTGATAATACCAAAGATTCGTTTATTTTCCATCCATATTTGCAAATAATAATTCCCTAATTCCATAATGATTCGTCGATCTTCCAATAACTCTTGACATTTCCTACACACATACATACAAATTAAAAAAAAAAAAGGACGAGGAGGAGGATCTCACGCAAGAGATCATTTTCACCCCAAAGATCCCCGACGAATCGAGTTCAGAGAATCTCTCCTCTGGAACGGAGACGCTTCTATTACAGAATCCCGTGCGCGTCAGATTACCGAGCATCCAGTCGATCGAGAACCATGATCGTGGAACCGATCGTGGTATCGATCGCTATCCGGCGTTGAAATCGTTCGGGACAGAGAGAGAGAGAGAGAGAGAGAGAGAGACTTCGTTTATGCGCGTGTGATCGTCGATTGATCATGAGACGAGCGTACGAGTAACACGCGACGGAACCCCGCTGCTGGACAGTTTTCTCGTTCGACGAGACGTGAATCGATGATGCCGGCCGCCAAAATGACGAACGAAATGGCGTTCATCCTTGCCATCTGGCTCCTGACCACGATTGCCAGAGGTGTGACGAGCACGGGACAACGATACACTACCAGCCCGGCACAGGATCTGGATAATACTCTGCAATCGGTCCCGCCTCTTGGGTGAGTATCGAGTCGGGTAATTAATATTTCTGCCCCCCTCTCTTCATGTTGATTCAACAGAAATTGTCCCTCGATATGTGAAATATAATATCAATTGATATTTCTCTTTGAATTTATCAATATAGTTCACTGTAACCTGTGTCTGATCTATCTTAGATTAATAAAAGTTTGGATTCAATTTTTCTTTATTCAGGAAGAATTGATTGGTTTTCGATGACAGGCGTTAAGAAATCGAAGTTAAATAATTGGAAGAAACAATTTTTCTTTTTCGAGCGAATTTTACATCTTGCGCGTCCTTATGAATTTCAAATTATTCGAGGTCGTTTCCTTTAAAAAAATTGAGTTATAAAAAATATCAGGGAAAATTACGTAAATAATAATATGAGGAGCGGCGTAACTAACTATCCTGTTGCAGACTATTCCTGAAACGCGAACCGGCCAATCTGCGGGGCATTTTTCGACCCGAGATATCGTTCGATCTTTTGATCGCGATCGATCGCGGGACAGTAATTTTAGAGGGATGAAGCGAGGTGTGATTACCGCGAGTATGCGCCCCGCGTTTTCCTTGAAATTTTAGGACATTCGATATTTTTACTTTCCTTTTCTTTTTTATTTCTTTTTTTTTCTCTCTCTCTTTGATCGTTCGCTTCGTTGCGAACGAACAATTTCCGTGTTCCATTCCATCGAAGATCGTTGAATGTAAATTAAAGAAAATAATTAAAAAGTATATTTACGATTATTATAATTAAGAATAAAATTTTTGATTAATTTGTACAAACGAATTCGCTTTGTACATATTCATATGAATTGAATAGAATTAAAAGAAATATATAATTTATCCAGTGAAAAAAATATTGAAAGTATCGAGGAATATGATGTCATGGATTGTTGAAGTAATGGAGCAGATTAGTGATCGAATTCTCTCTCACGCGGCAAGTGGTAGATGTTTGACAGGTCCTCGAGTTCCAGACGTGGGAATACCAGTGATAAAGCTGTTTTCAGCTCGTTTCTATTTTTACTTGCCGGGGGCAGGAGAGGGGGAGGAGGGGGGGGGGGGAGAGGAACGTGTAATGAAATCGTTCCAGCAAGGAACTTTCTGCTCTAGTTTCTTTTTTCATTCGAATTACGTAATGTCGCGCCTCTTAGTTCGAACGTAATGTTTATCACGTTCTCCCATGTCTCGTTCTATTCACTCGGAACATGTACCCATTGAAAAACATTCCATAGATTTCGCTATAAAATATTTAATTCTTCATTCTTGTATCTTGTAAAGTAAATTATTCGATGAATTATTCATAGATTCATTTAAATTAATTTCTATTCTATGGATATTTAAATCTATTTTGCAAATTTGCGGAATGGTAATGCGCGCGATGAGGATAGTTCAGTAATGATTTTTTTTTTCTTTTTTTTTAAATTGAAAATATCACCCTGAGATCAAGGAAAGTGCAAAGATCACAGTCGCTTCTTCGTAGAGGGGGATCGAAACTTAGAAAATGTACGTATAGTGTGATAAAGGTCACACTGCGACTCGTTATCAATCGATGCAACGGTCAATCTTGATGCAATCCCGAAATAAAATGTGGCAAGCGTGCAATGTAATTGCGCAACTGAACGCTCGAAATATGGTTGTTGACCTCGTCGACTAATTGCTCTGAACAAAAAAAAAAAAAAAAAAAGATCACCTAAAAAATGATTGAAATTAATCACTTTGAATTTTCTATCTAAATTAGAAAAAAATATTCTATGAAATTTAATCTATGAAAGAAAGTTTCTTGACTTTTCAACGATAATTATAAATTAAAAAAAAAAAAGATAATAAATATTAAAAAAAATAAATAAAAATTTTCATATGGAAATTGAGAATTGCAAAATTTAAATGAACCTCTTCGCTTTTCCAATTTAATTGTAAATGAAAAAGAAATACACGTAATATAAGAGTAAAAATACAAGGAAAAAAAAAGATTCTAATTTAAAGCCTTACGTTCCGTTTAACTTTACACTTCTCAAACTTAATTATACACCAAAAAGAAAAAAAAAAAAAAAAGAAAGAAAGAAAGAAAAAAAGAAAAAAAATTGTCACCTCCTCGATTTATTTAACAAATGTGAACGATCCCCAAGCGCAAAGCGGATTAAAGTGGATCTACCAGTCTATAAGAACGATAAAAAATATAGTCTCAGACATAAACGACCAAGGCCTAAAATTTATTATTCGACTCCAGAGTTCCAGACTTAATTCGAAGCCTCTTTTTCACTCTCGAAACGACTCCACGCGTCTGGATCGTAAAATATATCCGAGCAACGATATCGGCAAAAATTGGATTCTGTAAAAAAAAATTTTTTCCTTCCGAATTACTCGCCTCCTTCCGACTGATTAATTAAATTTAATCAAAATTATCAAAAATTGTCGTTCCATCTCGAGATTCTTAAGTCTTAAGTCGTCCGGTGACGTGAGACGCGTTCCCAGGCGTATCCGTGAAAAATGTTTCCGCCTTGAAATGGTCCTCCATGGTCAATTGGGCCTAATGGATGGATAATAATAATGGTCCATCATCTATTTGGATTCGGTTTGAATTGCCGCGGAACGCGAGAAATCGGTCGAGCGCACGAAACCTTGCCTACACACGATGGTGCGAGGAAGAGGGTTGGGGGAAAAAAGGAGATGAAAAATGGGGATTGAACCGCGAATGCGTAACGTAACGCGTAGATAACCTAATTAGAGGAGTTATCGCCGGCGTTTCGTCGCGACGCTGCGCTCCTCTGGATCTGACAAAATCTGCGATTTCGCAAAATTCGTCGATATAACCAGTGAATCGTTCTGATTATTTTTCTTTCCTTTTTTTTCCTTTTTATTTTTATTTTCATTTTTTTTTTTTTTTTTTTTTTTTAATTTATACAGAGCGTCGAATTGAACGAATTCCTTCGAATTTTCTTCGAACTTGATAAAATTACAATCCATCCACGGAAAAAGAAATTCCTGAAGAAGTTTTATCTATTTTATCTACAATATTTAAAAGAATAAAATAAAATTGAATCGATGTGAAGTAACTCGAGACAAGATAGAAAATTTTATTATTGCGCGAGTGAAACCATAGTTGATTAACGTACGAACACGTGCAATAATTTCATCGACAAAATTCTTTCCCTGCAAACAAGAATATCTTACAATTCTTATTGAAAAATGGGACGTCTTCCTGATTCCTGATCGATACGCGATCCTGCCTAGAAGAAACGGGAGGCAAACGAAAAAAGGAAGCATATCGATCATTTGATCGGAATGCTGGCGCAAATGAAGAGAGGAGATGGTGACGGTTTATTATACAAAAGCCTCCACGAGTGACGGTATTAGCCAGGCCCCTGCGGAAAAGTATTGGACATTAGCGAGGGTATCGTATAGCGCTGGGAGCAGAGGAACTAGTTTGTTACGGTAAAAGATTCTTGGCAGCTCGTTGCACGCGATAGTGGCACCGCACGGGATCTCTGCCGGCGTCGCAGCCGGTGGATCTTCTCTCGGATGCGGGGAAATAAGTAAAATCGGAATAAACGGACGAGTCTCGTGATTTCACTTAATACGGGACATTAGCCAAGGCGATAACGTCAATCCACATCGGTGGTTTCACGATGAATGATGTTGTTTCCGTTCCGTCAACGCGAGGAAAAAATTTCCCCGATATTGTCACGTCACATTGACGCGAATTTCCCGCCGATTTTCAGATCGACGACTACTTGGAATTACAATAAATTTTCGAGGGACGATTTAGAATAGAATTATACCGGAATTTATATTGAATTTTATCACACACCACCAAGAATCGATTCGTATAGTATAATTATAATTTTGGCGAAATAATCGTAAAAAGAAAAATTTGATACGATCGATTGAGATTTGTTGCAACGAAAATTATATTATTTCGCTTGCAGAGACTCGAACGATCGGTCCACGGAACGATTCGAATCATCCGGTTCGAATCAACGAGCGAGCGAATTCGCGTGGTTGGACGTTGATCGCCGGATGATCGACCTTGAGAGGGAAGGCCGCCGAAAATCGAGCGAATCGTCGGCCTTTCCAAGCGTCACGCTTGGTCAACTTTTTCATTAATAAAGACGCATTAGCCGGTATCCTGTCACGGCCAATTAGAGCCACGTTTCGCGTACCTCCGCTTAACCATCGACGCTCAACTGCGTCATTAATACCGTCGCATCGATTATCATTCCACGGAACTGAAGTGCATCTCGAAGCGGTCAATTAGAGAAGAATAAAGAAAGAAGGCCGATCGGATGATGATGATAATACGCTGAACTTGCATTCGACTTTGATTCGATCCCCCTGTTTTAATCATCGATCGTACGATTTATCTATCTATCCGTCGTATTGAATCGTACGAGTTTCCACGATAATGATTATTCTTTTATATTTCCACGATTCGAAAATAGTTTATCGGCGAGAAGTAAGAACGATATTTTTTTTTTTTTTTTCTTTTCTTTTTTTCTTTTTTTTCTTTTATTCTCGACGGCGAGGCTCGTTGCAACAGTGCGCGATGATTCTTCCACCGCTCGATAGAAAAATCACGATGGGTACAGAAAGAGAAGGATGCCTGGTTGGAGGCGTGCGTAATCGGGCGGATAGATAACTCGTGCCCTACAATCGATGAACTTTGTTATTTATCGGTTGTACTTCTTCAAACGAGACGATAACAATGTTCTGGAGCGAATTAATAAAGCCGACCGAGTTACGCGTGACGTTTCGACAAACTGTTTAAAGCTTGACCCGGTTCCCGCCCCTTTTAATCTGCGTTCAATAGATTCGAAGACGATGCTTCGATGTTAATAGACTGTGACGGATTGCGCGAAATTCGTAATTGAATATCGGGAATTTGCGGGCATTTGATGACGCGTCAACGACGAGATTTGACCCTTTTCTGCCCTGGCTCTTTTTATCGATGCACCGATACAAAGCGGTTTTTTTTTTCTTTTTTTTCTTTTCTTTTCTTTATTGTAGAGCGATTAAAATTAAAAGTAACGCGCTCATCAATCTAACCGAGAAAGTTTTTAAACGGTACTTCTTTTTCTCTTCGTAATTCGAAACAGGATTGATTCGAACTTGATTCGCGCGCGCTGAAAGTGGAATTGGCCAAGGCGAGAAGAAAACGATTCAGCTCCCTTTCTTATCGTCTCTCTGCCCACCATGTGGATTTAACAACATTCCTCAGTGACGGATTCATTACTTCATTATTTCAACATTATTTCCTGTACAGCCTTCAATGAATATTATTACCGACTTACTTTCGTCTTTATTAAATAATTTCGTTGAAGAACTTCGCAAGAAATTTACCGACTCGCGAAAATGAATGATAATAAAAATTTGAAATATTAGATACGTTGTTATGTAAATTTTCCAAAAAAAAAAAAAAAAAANAAAAAAAAAAAAAACAAATCAATCGATAAAATATCTTTTCCTCTTATAATGAAATTTCTTGGCCATAATCTACAATAATTCTTTTCAATTATTCTTGAATTGAAGAGAAAAAAAAATAAACATACGTGTCAATATTTTCTCTTCAAATCACTACAAAATTATTTTCGAAATATTTTTGAGCTACGCAAATTTCGAAAAAATTCCAATATTATTTAAACAATGCATTAAACTTCGATTCTTTTTTTTTTTTTTAATTTCAAAGACAACGCGTATAATTATAAAATAATAATTATGTCAAAAGAATCGGTCGTCATCGAGACCGATGACACTTTGCTAATCGGCAATGTAGAATCAACTTTCAAATTTACTTTCATACTTTATTATTATTATTATTATTATTATTATTATTATTATTATTATTATTAATAATAATATCCGAGGAAACCGATTCTCGCCATTCTCAAGCGCGTCATCCGGAGCAACTTTCCAACTGACATCACGGGCCTGACACATGGTCGAATTGCGATTTCGTCGAATCCGTGTTACGTCCGACCCCATTCCACGAATCGATCCTAATTGGCGGACAAATTCGCCAATTCGCCGGAGATTTTAACTTAAACGCGTCGGTATGCGGCAAACCAAGATTTCAGCCAACTTTTCCTCCCTCCAACACGGTTCTTCCTCTTTCACTTCCTCCCGCGTCGAGTTACGTAAAGGCCCCTACTCACTCCGTATTCCGCGCCAATCGGCTAACCCATATGAATAATAAGTGTGATGATCCCATTCCATCCCCTCGAAACAGGCCCTATAATAATCCTATATTTGACTCAAGTCCCACCCCTTGGTCCTCTTCAAACTTTCAACTCGTTACCCGCTTATTGTAACTCTCGTTTATCGTGAGAGACGAGAGGAGCGAATTACGCACCGTCTTCTCGAGTGGGAACGGTTTATGAGAAGAAGGAAAAAGGAAGAAAGTTTGCGGCACGACGAATGTTACGTTACGTGGCGAATATAGAATTTTTAATCGAAATTAACGTGATATAATAATTTAGAAAATTTTCAGAACTGACATTTTCAACGAACGTTCGAATAGCCCGGGATTCTCCTTTCGAATAGCCCGAGAGAAATGTCAATTGCCACAATTGGGTGGCCCCCAACGTAACGAGAGAGGTCGGCTAATTCCTTCGTCTGGAAGGAACGTTTCGTTCCCCTCCCCCTCCCTCTAATTATCACATAGGCAGAGGATAATAGGCGAGACGATAAATTTCTATCATAACCCGTTGATATTATCCCATATTGGTTTCGTAATACCACGACTCTGGCCTCGATAAGCTCCTTTAATCTCCCGTTTGTTGTTTAAAAAGATCGTAAATAATGCCTCCCCTCCTTGTTTCACCTAATTCCTAAAGCGTCCACGACTTTTTCCTTTTTTCCTTTTTGTTTTTTTTTTTTTTTTTTTTACTCCAACCATACTCCTCGACCATTGTTCCTACTCTCTCTCTCTCTCTCTCTCTCTCTCTCTCCTCGTATTCTGTCGCGATGCGCGCAGGGAAAACCTTAAAGGCGCGCGCACGACCTTAAAACGGAGCGCGTTTTGATCGCGTTTAATTCCATCGTAATCCGCCATCCCGTTCCAACGATCGTTTCATATCCATTAAACTGCACTTTCCAATTGAACTTTTAAACCCACACCCACCGCGCACACAGCGCCTGTTTAGACACGCATCAGGGTTTGTGCAGTTAGTTTATTGGATTACTGGCTGCGCGAGCACGCGAACGAGCGCATCAGTTACCGCGAAACCATTTTACGAATTAAAGCGATGCCGTGGACGCTTGTTGGAAGGTTAGGTTCCACAACGAGGCGAATACTTTTTCTCTCGTTTTATTCCTACGCACGTTTTGTTCCGTTGATTGGAACGATTCAATCGAAGCTTGTACTTCTGATGAAGTTGATCGTTGTTTTACGAGCGATTCATGGTATTGCGGGGTTGTTTTACATTTAAAAATTGCGCGGGAAAAAGAAAAGAGAGCGTTGAGTTCGTTCCTTTATTCATGGGAAATTATTACTTTGATATTATTCGATTAGAACGAGGGGATGTCTCATAGTTAGGAAAGAAATCGAGCGGGCAAAATTTGAATTATAAATCCTCTAAAGGACATCGTCCCTTTAGAAAACGAAACATTTTACTTTAAATTAAATTTAAACGAACGAACGCCACGACTATCTAGGAAATAACTTTATCATTCATCTTGCACGATCTTGTACCTATTTTTCACCTTTTTTAAAATTTTTAAATTCGAAACAACGACGAACAATCCAATTAACTCAATCCTTTATATATCGGTATAAAAAAGGAAAAGCAACGAAACCGGGACTCTCGATGATCGATCTTTATCGTCTCGGTTAATTGGAAGATTACATATTATCGAAACTCGTTGGTCAGGCGAGAATTACACGATGGATGAGAATGTTACAGCTAAAAGGGATGTTTCGGGTAATCTTCGGGTATACGGATCATCGACCCTATCATAAATTGACTCGTTAAAACCAAATTAAAAATTATCTCCTCGTTTTAAACGCGAATCGAGAATATTGATCTTCGTTTACTTCTAAGATATAACAGATATACAAAAACGCGAATTTGCATGGACTATCATCGAATTGTCCAAAAATTAAAAAAAAAAAAA